>NW_027176950.1:232500-650000 GCF_023349555.1 Cebidichthys violaceus | reverse complement strand
AAAGAATTATGAAATAAAAGATTGTATTTTTATTGATATATTGACATTAATTTTCTTGGCATTAGTAGTTTTAATTATGTACTATAAGTAGTGTTGCCCCCTAAACCATCATCTGGATTGAGGGTAGAAGGCTGATCTCACCAGAGCAGCAGTAGAATCCTTCCCTCTCCTCCTCGTGTTGCGGGCTCGTGCAGCGTCTCTTTCCAGACGCTCCACTCGCTCCTCCAGTGTTTCCTTCGCCCTCTTGTCGGCCATGCGCGCCGCGTTGCTCGCCAGGCGTGCCCTTCGATCTTCGTCGGACTCGGCTGCTCGAGCTCGCCGCCTCTCCTTGCGCAGCCGCTCTCGCCTGGCGCGGCTATCTTTAGGCATGTTAGCATCCGCTAAGGTGGTCTGCAACAAGATTAAAGGTCCCAGTCTGTGGTTAGACTCTGATGTCACGCACACTTTAGTCCATGTTACACAACGAAAGATGAAACTGCCAAATAAAATCACTTCAAATTGTTAAACTGCAGTCAACAGAAAATGTCATCTGTTACCCTCTAAACCTGAAAACCCGCCGGCGGGATTGAAAAACTTCATCAAATCTACACCGTTTATCTCAGCCAGAAACTGTAAAAAACAACATTATTGTCAGAATTTCATCTTTCCGGCGGTCCATGAATGCATCCGATGTAACAAACACTTCAGTCAGAGAAAGCAGCCAAAACAATCCTTAAAATTGTGAAATTTCATCCCAAAGATTTTATTCTACATGTCTCATTTAAAATCTTGTACCAAATAAACCGTTTGAATAAATCAGATTCTGTAAAAAAAAACATTAAATTCTGAGCTCCTCAGCGCATCTGGGAAGCATGATTGACTCATCTGAGACCAACAGTCATGTGACACAAATTCAGTGAAGTCGACTGAACTGCAGGCTGCTGAACACTGAGAGGCTGTAAGTAGAGGATGTAAACATGTTACATTTTTATAGCATGTGGAGCATCTATTTTGTCCAACATTGGTAACACTTGTGGACACTTATATAAATGTTGAATATGTAGATTCCATTGTTTTCAGGTTTCTTAAGAGCCGTTGTAAAGCCTGGATGTATAAAGAGAACTGGAGAGACAGCGAGATCCTCCTTGTGGCACTGGCACCTCAGTGGCACTTCAGCGGCAAGCGTCAGTCAGGTGCCACAACTGTGGCAGTCGTTCGGCGCTCGTTCGGCGCTCGTTTGGCACTCGTTAATAAGCTGCCGAGCTGAGCGGGTGGAGCCACATTTCCTGATAACACTCATTGTTGTCACGATAGGATTTTGATTAAACTATATTACGAACTGTATTGCATCAAACAATAAACAGATTAATCGAAAAGTAGTAGAAGATTATTATTGGATAATAATTAATGGATACATTAATATTAAATCGCAAGTAGTCAACTATTGTTGCTAGCATACTCCCATCGGCCCACGTTTATTTATTTATATTTATTTATTTTTTCTTCTAATGTTACCTTGGTGTGTACTTGCACCATAGACTAACAGTTGACTTGCATACGGTCATTCTATTGCCTTCACTTTTATTTTGAGATTTGTTTACTTCTGGACTACCTGTCTTACTTTGCGTCGCTCTTCAAAAGAAAAAAAAACAAATAATCCATAAAACAGACTATCAAAACGTACACGGACCAGAGGGGCAACAATCCTCTGACGCCTAGTGGCACTGCTCTGACTACTGGCGACACTCCTGTGACAACTGTTGGCACTGGCAGCTTGTGGCACATAATGACACCTACATATAAGCAGAGGAAGAGTGAAAATATTACTTTTTTTTTTTTAATGATTCGAAAATTTAGGCATAACCACTTGTCAGGGTCTGTAGATGCTTGGATGTCACGAAAAAGTGAAAAACAAACAAAAAAAAGTGAAAAACGTATTAGTTATTGATTATTGCAGCTGGTAATCTTTGACTATTAAGGCCTAATAATAAAGATAGTAAAGATTGTATTTTTATTTCAAATCGGTCTAAATCATGACGTTGATGGCGGAAGTATTTAAATAAAGTAAAAGTTGAACCTGGTTGCTCACAGGCATACCGTTATAAGCCAGCTACATAGATTGACTTATTGGGACCGTTACTGAGTTACATTTCCCATCCGATTTCAATGGGTGCTGTTTATATTCAGGGGTTTATGATCTACGTGTTAGAAAACAAGTTTTTTCTCCAGTTAATTAGAATCTACTATGATGATAAAACTGATTTATGGCAGCTGACCTATCGTAACAACAATGGGTGCTCTCAGGAAATGTGGCTCAGCTCGGCAGCTTATTGACGGGTGCCGAACGAGTGTCGCTCGCTTGCCACAGTTGTGGCACCTGACTGACGCCTGACTGACGCTTGCCGCTGAAGTGCCACTGACTAGTCACTGAGATGCCACAGTCCAGTTACAGAAGTCTCTTTATTAAAGTATTTTTGAGGCCCATGGCATCACATGACGGACCGAAATTAGCCTTAAAAGTTGTTCTGCTCTGGTTGTCGCCACATGAAACTGTGCCTCATATTTTTTTAACATTGTCAGCACAAATATACTGCATTATTCTATGAACATGTTATATTTGGATTATTTATCTATGACAGAAGATTTTGAGGAAAGGACAAATATCATAAATCTGTTGATTATTCTTGCCAAATTCTATAAACATAAGTGTAAGTTTAAAAGCCAAATACCTGTTTTTTTGTGTTTTCTTATAAAGTGGTTGAACTGTATATAAAAACTATTAAATGCGCAATTTGTTCAATCATATTTTTTTGTTTTTAAAGCTCTGGTTGTCGCCATCTGTCTGTTAGATAGAAACCTGAGACAGCACCCACCTGTCACTCAAATAGACCACGCCCCCAATTATGCTTAATTTGCGCCTTAATATCATTTGTATAAAAATTCATCCCCTGTATAGTTGTCATGAATCTATGTCATAATCTATGGAGACCAACACGGTTTTAGTACCAGGCTGTAAACATGTTTATTTCTATTGTAAAGTCTATGTTAAAAAGGTCATTTTAACATAGAGGTCTATGGGGAATTACTCACTGTTGGAGCCTCAAGTGGTCATTTGAGAAACTGCAGTTTTGGCCACAAACTCATTGGCTTCATTTCTCAGGTTGATGCTTGGGTTTGCCCAACAAGTACTTTTTTTTCAACTTAAAGTAAGGATTTTTTTTAATAGAGTGGGTTACAAAAAGCTAAAGATTTTATTGGTTTTATATTTTTATGAAAGCAGTGCACACCATAACTAGTGTTGTATGCTTAATATCCTACATTAGTACATCAAAATAATTAAAGTAAATTAAAATACCACAGAATGACTCGTGGTGTCTTTACTTTGTAAAATGTTAAACTGTTATAGTATTCAGATATTTAACTTCAATAAAATGAATTATACCTCAATGTACTTACACAACTTGAGTTGCATTGGCAGAATGGCGCTGTTCCTATATAGGCTATCCGCTCGTGCTAGTGGACTCTTAACAAAGTGAAGAAGACTTTGGTTGAAAACCTTCATCTTACATGCAGCCGATGAGCCGCGGCCTGCAGAGCCCAGCAGCGGACCGAGGTAAAGACATGCTCGTCAAGAGCTTTAGAAGCTCCGCGCGCTGCTGCACAGAGCGGTGCTCATTTAGTTTGTTCAACGTTTACTAGTGATGGTTCCTTCCATGTCGAGGCTTCGAAGCGTGTGTCGCGTAAACAGGAACGTTTTTAAGAAGGCTCGTGTTGATGACGTAAGTGGTTACGTTCGAAGTTGTCATGAGCCGGCAGTACCACGTGACTGATTCAGGAAGTGGTTCGCAGGTTTGGTGAAATATATATATATATATATATATATATATATATATATATATATATATATATATATATATATATATATATATATATATATATAGGGTTTTTAAATATATAGATATATAATATATATATAATTATGTATTATTATATAATATAAATAAAAGGGTTAGTCTTAGTTTATATATATATATATATAAATATAAAGGTTGGGGTTAGCTAAAACAGTCAGATGTAAAGTTTAGTTACTACGTCCTCTTCTGTTCTGGGCTTCACAGGAATAATTCCCACTGTGTTCAGCTCTGAAGTCAGTGATGATGAAGATCTGTCCTGATGCCTTTGGTGAGTCTTCATCCTCCTTGTACCAGGTGTAGTTAGCTGCTGGGTTAGCATCACTGCTACAGGTCAGAGTCACTGAACTGTTCTTCATGATGTCACCAGAAGGACTCATTGACACTAAGGGAACCCTCGGAGAATCTGGAGGAGACAATGTGAACACACATTGATACTCACCCACTTTCATCACAATAAAAACATGCTTGCATCAACGTTTGCTTTATTTTATTGCTACACTCGTTTGAGTATTACCTTGGCCACGTGTCGAAAAGCCAGCTTGAATGTTTGCATGTTGTTTTGTTTGCATTTGCACAAGAACAAACTAATAAAACAAATTATTCTATAGCGCTACCGGTGGTCAAAAACTCCACAGGGTACCTTTAACTTAGTGTAACATGCGATTATCTACTGATGGAAAGTAACTAACCACATTTACTAAAATAAATCTCTGGCTGTTTAATTCAGTCCTTGAGCTTTTTCTCATGTTTTTGGTTTTGTAAAGAGTAAAAAATAGAAGGATCCTGAGAACTGCTGAGACTCTCAACAGGCCGCTACGACCTGCAAGGTGAGAGTCACATGACTGGTGGAGGCTTCAGTATAGACTAGTTTTGTTTTTTTTCTCATGGTGTCTGATAACAGGGAAAGCACAGGAAGTTCATTCCTCTTTGAGTCTGGAGGACAGCTCTAGCTATTCTAAAATAAAGTCTGCAGTGCGGCGTATCATCATCATTTTAGGTCCTCGGAGAGGAAAAGTGGCCAAACATATGTAGAGTTGGTAAGAGACCTGTCAACTCACTTTAAGCGATGGTTAACTGCCCTTGACATACAGTAGGTACTTATGAAGATCTGTGTGATTTGATGATTGTGGAGCAGTTTAAAAAAATGTTCTCCCAGATCGTATTGCGACATATCATCGAACGAAAAATCACGACTGCTGCTGAGGCTGCTGTGACAGCTGAGTACGTGTTGCTTCATAAGAACAGCTTCAGAGAGGGCTCTGTGGCTCACAACGTTTTTGGTGTGCGGGGGAAGTGTTTCTGATACTGCAAATTGTCTCATGAATGTGATTTGAAGTTAGCTCATGCATGCGATTTTGAAGGGCTTTAATTTTGAAATGCTACATCGGAATGTCCTGGTTCTCTCTGAGTGACACCTTGAGGTGGTCTGCTATCAACCTGAGGTGAAATGATTTCGTAACTATGCACCATTTCCTCTAAAACAGGGGTCACAAACTGGTGGACCGCGGTCCAGATCCGGACCTAGACGTCGTTTTAGCCGGACCCAGGACCTAAAACCGATAGATAATTGAGAATTATAAAATTTTGACGGAGCGCTACTATTTTAACCGGCGTGGCTTTTCCATTATTTACGGCACTTGTTCAGCGGTGCAGGAAACACACCGACCAATGCGTCACGTGATGCAGTTTAGCCAATCAAATATAGGTATTGTGACAAGTTTCCTGACTCGAGTGAGATGTACACACATCGTGACACACGGTTGAGAGACGAGGAAAGAGATCGCAGAGCAGGATAACAATTAATTATGATGTGGAGTCAAATCAGAGCACGATTACAAAAAAGAAAGAACTGTTCCAAAAGCACAGGGTCTTTGACCGGAACATAACAGACTCGTACAGGTGAATGCTTCCCACGGGCTGATGAGGAACTGTGCGTCTTAATTGATGCAATCGTATCCAACCACATCTGAAATGAAGACACTGAAAATAACCATAACAGTCCACAATGATCAGAACTACACATTAATTCACTGACTAACGATGATGTAAACAGAGACAATAGAGCTGAAGCAAGTGGATCAATAGCCACACATCAAGTCCATGCACACAAATGCATCTTTTCAGAAGATGAGAAACATATGTTTTTTTTGATTGACATCACTTCACACCTGAATTAACTGAATTGAAAGCTGCAGGGCAATTCAGTGAAATTAATTTTACTAAAATTAAGTAATTTATTTTAAGAAGTACATTTTACAAAAGTTCTGTTATGTCAGTTATTCTTTAATCCAGCCCTTATTTTACTTGAAATGAGAAGAACATGTATTTCTATTTATTATTTATAATCCATCCAGTTCAATTTGAAAACTGAGAATAATCATTGTTAAAATATAATTGATGTGTACTTTCTTTATTTGATTTGACAGTTGTTTACTACACAGAGACGTTACTACTAGACTTCTTGAACATATATATGGCACTAAATAGTGCAAGTTAGATATTATTGTAATATTCCGGACCTTTGCACGAGGAGATTTTCTCAATCTGGACCTTTTGGAAATTTACTTGAATACCCCTGTGCTAGGGCATAAAAGCCCTGCTCCAGCGTTGCTCGGCGCGGCCTTTCTTCTGCATACATGGGGTGATCTGTACCAGTTTGTTTTGCTGACAACACCCCACAATTCATCACACACTCATTCACATTTACATTACTGATGTTATAAACTGACACACTTCACAATGGCAACTCTTTCTTTCATTAGTTAAAATAAATACTTTACCATCATTCTCTGTCTCTTTTCCGTATTTGTCGTGGCCTAAGAGCCGGGTTATGACAAATTAACATTGTGACATTCAGAGTGGATGGTTTAACACTTTTTGGAGATGCCAAACTTAAACTTTTGTTATGTTCAGGAGAGCTGAGCTGGTTCCCTCGTAATTGAACTTTTACCACCTTGCATAAACATGACAGCTGGAACAATTTACTAAGTGAATACCTTTATTATTCAATCAAGTTATTTAAACAATACAAATCAGTACTATCACATACATTTAACAAACTGTAGCCACAGGAAAACAGTGTGAATTAAGTACAAAATCAAACTATAAAAAAAAATAAAAATTTAAAAGGATTGAAGGATTGCCTCCGCACGGCTTTCAATATGGCAACAAGGGTGCAACAGTTCGCACAACAACAGTGCAGACAGAGCTAACAATAGTAAGCTTGGAATGGCATTATCAGCTGTAAATATTGGCAATAATTGACAACAAAGCAGGTACATTCCACCACCTCTAAAAGAAGAGCACAAAATTGTTTACAAGATCATAAAGATGCATTTAACTTCAAAAGGAACAACATTTTCTTCCAGGTGAGCGTACCCCGGACCCCTCTAGAAAACCAACACTAACTAGAAAACAAAAACTCAATTAGCCTACTGGATCACACTAACGACTGTACTAAGCTCCCTGCCAATGTGAGGAGGCGTCACCTTAAACAAAACATGGATCTCTCAGAGCAGTCGAGGTTTATTGTGTCACTGATCGCAAGCAGGGGCTAATTGTGTGTGAGGACAGAGTTTTGAGGGAAACAATTCCAAATCTGAACATGGAATCAATAAGCAATGCTCTCAAATTAAAACATGCTTTTGAATAAAGATAGGAAAAAAAAAATCACCATATTTCTTTCCCTGCCTTATGTGCCATGTGGTGTGTCAGATTTACGTTTTGTATACACACAGAAGCATGGTTGTCTCTTGTATGAGTAATTATGTGTGACTTCAGACTCGACCTGTTCCAAAATCTTTCATCGCACACTGAGCAGCTGAACGGTTTCTCTCCTGTGTGGATTCTCATGTGTGAATTTAAAGTTGAACCATCGATAAAAGAGTTCTTACAAACTGAGCAGCTGTAAGGTTTCTCTCCTGTGTGGATTCTAATGTGAGTCTTTAAAGTTGTAGAACTGCTGAAAGATTTCTTACAAACTGAGCAGCTGAAAGGTTTCTCTCCTGTGTGGGTTCTAATGTGCATCTTTAAATGTGAAGAACTGTTAAAAGCTTTCTTACAGACTGAGCAGCTGAAAGGTTTCTCTCCTGTGTGGGTTCTCATGTGTGTCTTTAAATTTGAACGATCATTAAAAGAGTCCTTACAAACTGAGCAGCTGTAAGGTTTCTCTCCTGTGTGGATTATCATGTGTGTCTTTAAATGTGTAGAACTGCTGAAAGATTTCTTACAAACTGAGCAGCTGAAAGGTTTCTCTCCTGTGTGGGTTCTCATGTGCGTCTTTAAATATGAACCATCGTTAAAAGATTTCTTACAAACTGAGCAGCTGAAAGGTTTCTCTCCTGTGTGGATTCTCATGTGTGTCTTTAAATTTGAAGAACTGCTAAAAGCTTTCTTACAAACTGAGCAGCTGAAAGGTTTCTCTCCTGTGTGGGTTCTCATGTGTGTCTTTAAATGTGAAGAACTGTTAAAAGCTTTCTTACAGACTGAGCAGCTGAAAGGTTTCTCTCCTGTGTGGGTTCTCATGTGTATCTGTAAATGTGAATCCTGGTAAAAAGATGTCTTACAGACTGAGCAGCTGAAAGGTCTCTCTCCTGTGTGGATTCTCATGTGTATCTTCAGACTTCCACTTTGGCGAGATGTTTTCCCACACTCAGAGCATCTAAATAGTTTCTTACCAGCACTACATATTGAAACACTGACAAGGACTTCATCAGGTTTCAAAGAGTTTAAACCTGACTGAGGTTCTCTGGTCTCCTTCCAATCATCAGTGTCAGAACAGTCTCCAGTCTTCTCATCAGTATCTGGATGTCTATCTGGATCTGAGTTCCTGTCTGTTTTTTGTCCTCCACAGTCCTCTTCATCAGCTTCTGTTTCCATCTGTTCAGTTTGTCTTTGATGAAGCCGTGAGGACTGAGCTTCCTCTTCATCATCTTCACTCTTCACAGGAGTGAATGAGAACTTGACATGAGCCTCCTCCAGACCTTGAAGCTGCTCTCCCTCCTGACTGGTGCAGAGTTCCTCCTGTTCCTCTTTAATGTGTGGAGGCTCTGGGTCCTCCTGTTCCTCCTTAATGTGTGGAGGCTCTGGGTCCTTCTGTTCCTCTTTAATGTGTGGAGGCTCTGGGTCCTTCTGTTCCTCTTTAATGTGTGGAGGCTCTGGGTCCTTCTGTTCCTCTTTAATGTGTGGAGGCTCTGGGTCCTCCTGTTCTTCTTTAATGTGTGGGGGCTCTGGGTACTCTTGTTCTTTTTTAATGTGTGTGGGCTCTGGGTCCTCCTGTTCCTCTTTAATGTGTGGAGGCTCTGGGTCCTCCTGTTCCTCTTTAATGTGTGGAGGCTCTGGGTCCTCCTGTTCCTCTTTAATGTGTGGAGGCTCTGGGTCCTCCTGTTCCTCTTTAAAGTGTGGAGGCTCTGGGTCCTCCTGTTCCTCTTTAAAGTGTGGGGGCTCTGGGTCCTCCTGGTCCTCCTGGTCCAGACTGGAGCTCCACTCCTGCTGCTCAGGAGGAACCTCTTCTTTAACCACCAACAGCTGCTGGACGTCTGCAGGAAAACAGTAAACACACAGAGACGTTACAAAGAAATATTAGTATTGAGCAAATAGTCTCCTGTACATACATTTTTTCCCCTGCCATCATTCCCTCTTACACTCACTGTGCACAGTTACCAAACAGACATGCCGACACAAATTGTAAAGACACAACTCACCAGTAGCAATGAGGTCATCAATAGTTTACATGGTAAAAAAGTGTGGCACTACCCAACTTAAGTATTCAAAGAACCTGCATCCTGCATAAAGTCCGGGTAAGATTTGATCATGTGGGCAGTTATAGTTGACTAATGTACGCTGCACCCCCTTTCCAGTGTATCAATGGACCCAGATAATATAATATTTTAATCAACTCTTATGTGACCATGAACATATTAACCATTTTAAAATTCAACAAGCTGCAAAATCCACGTGGTGTTATCACAGAGAACAAACTTTACTTCAAGTGTAAATATTTCTGTCATCTAGAAGCTGAGAGAACAGATCAGAAGAAAGAAGAAGAAAAAGATTCATTGAATCAAACGAGTCTCACTCCAAACTACATTGAAACATTATCAGCCGGAGCGTGAACAGAAGAAATAAAGTGAACCAACCTGCTCTGTGTAACCGGAGCTGAGGGTTGAAAACAGCGTCCAGTAGTTTCCGTTGTTGCTCTTTTAAAGGAGAAACTTCCTCCTCGTACTCTGCTATCGTTCTTTCAAACAGACCATCAGCCGCAGTTAGTCGCTGGTTGACTAACGTTAAACATCTCAGCATTTGGACTTTAGACATTTTCACGAAATCACAGAAACCTTTCCTCCAGACAAACTCCGTTAAAAACGGTTTGCTCACTCTGAGCTGCGGTGTGTTGCTAGGTTATGTTCGGGTCCGTCTACTTCCTGGTAGCATGCTAACTTCATTAGCTCCGTAGGACACCAGGAGACAATCCACCAGCGACACAAACTTTCTCTCCACACAAACTCCGTCAAAAACACCGTTTACTAGTGATGGTTCCTCACGTGTCGAGGCTTCGAAGCGTGCGTCGCGTAATCAGGAAGATTTTTGTGAAGCAGGTATCGAGGGTCGTGTTGATGACGTATGTGGTGACGTTCGAAGCCTCGCAAGCCGGCCGTACCACGTGACTGATTCAGAAAGTGGTTCGCGGGTTTGGTGAAATATATAATATATATTTTGTAGCGACCCTTGGTAAGGAAAGCTACGAGACATTACCGTACTTGTTGTCTTTTATTTGAGGGCAGTACACAGGCTACTGTGGGCCGTAGTCTACGCCAAAACAACAGTCAACACCGTTAAACGTAATAACATGCTTAACAATCTGCTCCCGCTCATATAGTCTGCTTCTCCACTGGCTAGCAGCACAAAGAACAACATCCACCCACACTCTCTCTGCCAATCCCAGGTACGCTCATGTGTGCCACCCACCCCCATAGGTAGCTAGGATGATTGACAGGTTTTACAGCTTCACAGGGCATGAGACTTTCACTGACCTCCGTAAATCCAATAACCAATCTTATCTAGAACTTCTTCTTGTAAACACAATAACGCTTATAACACAACAGGTTAACATTACATGTCACTCAGTCCGTTGCAATATAATAATATATAAATATAAGGGTTAGGGTTAGTTAATATATAAATATTTAATATATATATAATAATATATAAATGTATAATATATGTATATATAATATATATATATATAATACAAGGGTTATCTATCTATCTCTATCTATCGCTATTAGATAGATAGATAACAGTAGTGCAAAGATCTACTTCTCTCCTGATTTATTACCTCAGTAAACATTGTAAACATTAGTTTATGGTCTTAATCTCTAGTTTCAAGTCTTCTTCAATACAGCATGATGTTCATTTATTAAATTATGGTCCATTTAGAGTCAAACAGACCATAAAGCAGGGTATGCTTTAGGCTGCCTTGTGATTGACAGGTTGCTACCCCGGTGCTGTCTGGTCTGGTCTAACCCTTTCACAGTGTTTTACTTTATGAAAGTTAACATTTTGGAAGCCTACAAATGTCTTATTCAGAGTGCGGCTGTACTTAGCTCCACCCTGTCATGTCACTTCTGGTTGCAAAGAAAAAGGAGATTTACTTTAGTAAATGTGGTTAGTTACTTTCCATCAGTAGATAACCGCATGTTACACTAAGTTAAAGGTACCCTGTGGAGTTTTTGACCACCGGTAGCGCTATAGAATCATTTGTTTTATGAGTTTGTTCTTGTGCAAATGCAAACAAAACAACATGCAAACATTCAAGCTGGCTTTTCGACACGTGGCCAAGGTAATACTCAAACGAGTGTAGCAATAAAATAAAGCAAACGTTGATGCAAGCATGTTTTTATTGTGATGAAAGTGGGTGAGTATCAATGTATGTTCACATTGTCTCCTCCAGATTCTCCGAGGGTTCCCTTAGTGTCAATGAGTCCTTCTGGTGACATCATGAAGAACAGTTCAGTGACTCTGACCTGTAGCAGTGATGCTAACCCAGCAGCTAACTACACCTGGTACAAGGAGGATGAAGACTCACCAAAGGCATCAGGACAGATCTTCATCATCACTGACTTCAGAGCTGAACACAGTGGGAATTATTCCTGTGAAGCCCAGAACAGAAGAGGACGTAGTAACTAAACTTTACATCTGACTGTTTTAGCTAACCCCAACCTTTATATTTATATATATATATATATATAAACTAACACTAACCCATATATTTTTATATATATATATATATATATATATATATATATATATATATAATATATAATACATATATATATATATATATATTATATATATTTATATATTACTAACACTAACCCATATATGTATATATCATTATATGTATTATATATTTATATATTAACTAACACGAATCCTTTTATTTATATATTATTATTCGAACGTCAACACAGCGTTGATGTTGGTCTTCCAGTTCAGTCTGTTGTCGATGGAGACACCCAGGAACTCGTCCTCCTCCACCATGTCCACATCCTGTCCCAGAACTCTCAGCGGTTGTGGAGCCGTCGTCTTCCTCCTGAAGTCAACCACCATCTCTCTTGGCCACGTTCAGAAGCAGGTGATTTCTACCGGCCCACTCCACAAAGTCATCCACTACTGCGATAATAACGCGTTAACTTGCCCAGCTCTAAAAGTGTAATAAAATTAAAACAAAATAAAGAAATATTTTTTTTATTTAAAAAAATCCATTTTTTAATTTGTCCCTTACGTGATTCAGCTAAATATTTTGCAAAAATAATTAATGTTTGGTAAATTGTAAAAAAAAAAATAATAATAAATAATCAGTTCCATGCCCCTCCCGCACTTTGGTTACAACCGCGCGCGCACACCGGATGCAGATACGTGTGACGTATCAGCAGCTTGTGACTTGCGAAATGGAGAATAGGAGCTGTGTGAAGGAAAGGAGCCTCTTCATTTGAGGGTTGTTGTGGTTAAATAAAAGAGAAACATCGACACGCAACAACCACATCGACAACGGCCGATGAACACCAACACATTGGCCGATAAACACCTCTTGAAAGTAAGTAGTTAGCATTTAGCTTAGCTGAGTTTCCTGGAGTCACATAGAAGTGTGATCATTCAGGCCAAACTACTAAAGTTAACGTAAACAAAGTCGTCAGCTGTTATTAAAGGTCATACAAATGTGAATTAGTGGGGATTTAATATTTTAATATGTAATATTCAATTTTGTATTACTTTGACTGTCTTTACCCCGTCAACATTCTTTACAGATATAAAGGACATAAAGCACTATAAATTATCAAACATCATAGCTTTAAATACTTTGTTTTGATGGGAAATAAATTAAGTAACAGCGACGTAGTGGAGGAAGTTAGTCTGTTACTGATTATCACCTTTGTCTGAGATCCATAAGAGTCGATTATCTGAGCATTAAAATATAGTTGTTTTGACATTTGATTAATCGTTTACGTTTATATCCTCTAGGTCTGTGTTTAGTGTGAAGATTTGCTTTGTTTCTATCATTTTTGTTCATGTATTTTTTATGTTTGTAGTCAGTTTTAAGACATTTTATTCTTTATACACTAAAGATAATTTATAATTCATAATTCCACCCACCTGCCATACATCACATATACTATATTGATTACATTTTATGAAGCTCATTCATGCTTATTGGTTCCACAGTTTCATTTCTATGAAGCATACTGATATACATTCCTCTTAATTTAATAACTTCTATAATAGTCTATTCTATATCTCTTTTTGTTAGTTGCTTTCTGTACACGTTGTACTGCGAATTATTTGATTTTAAACAACTAATTGATTGTTTAAAAGCAGTCAGCTGATCACTTGATGATGAAAATAATGGTTCCAGAGGTAACGCTGCTCTAAAAAGCTCTTCAGATTCTGAACGCTCACCCTCTGAATACTGAAGAGGAAAGCTTGCTCCAGTGACTCAGTGGATTTTCGCTGACCAGCTTCTCTTTTTGGAGGATGAGTCATCAGCTCATGACAGAACTACAGAAGACACAGTTTGATCCTTTCTCATTGATTTCTCCTCTCTTTGCAGTGCAGCACTCGGAAGGATGATCAGCAATCAAGAAGAAGATGTATGTAATCTCCCATTCCTTTATTTTTATATATATATATATATATATATATATATATATATATATATATATATATATACACACACATGCATAATACTAAAATATTAATATCTAACGTGAGTTCTCTTTTTGGTGAATCTTTAACTTAAACTTCCGCTTAACAAAGAACAAAGAACAAAACCTCCATTGATGTGTTTTAAAACATTTGAGGAACTCTTTGAAGAGGTGGCACATGCCTTCTCTACACTGTAATCTACCATCTTTGGTTTAACCACGATGCTGCAAAACACACACACACACACACACACACACAGAGCACAGTTGTGTTTTAAACTTGTGACTCTGTTTCTGTCCATCAGGAGTTTGTGGCGGTGCGGGTTCAAGATCCCCGCATGCAGAACGAAGGCTCGTGGAATTCATACGTGGATTATAAAATATTCCTCCATGTGAGTATTAATACTTTACATTACATTAATCAATACATTAATACTACAACATATCTGGTCACTTTCAGTTTGAGCTACTTGGGAGCTGAAACAAATTGTCTATTTAATCGTAAAAGTCGAAGCAGAGATGTTCAACATTTTGTGGTTTCAGCTTCTCCCGATGTGAAGATTTTCTTCTTTTTCGGGTTTTATTTAATTTTTACAGCATTTCTTGCCACACACATGAACCAGCCTCACCTGAGAACGAGACAATGGGATGTTACTGAGAAAGGATTCCTGAACCTAACCCCGATCTGTAGAAACCGCTGAGTTTGCAGCAGTGTGGATTCCTCACATTTAGTTTGGACAGGAGTCGATGTTGTGTTAAAGAACGCTGTGTCAGCAGCGAAGCGCCGAGTCTAGACGGATGTTGTGAGGGTGTTGACTCATGAAATTGGCTAAAATCACGTGACGTCACATGATCTTTTATCATTGTGGTTGTCATCATTAAGCTTTTGTTTTTCACGGGTGAATGTTTGAATCATAAATCAAGTATCAAACAAGTAGCTTTTGAATATTTCAGCTCCACAAAAACCTTTTTAGAAAAACACTTCAGTGCTTTTGTAACTTATCTCTGTACAGAAACTATAAACCTGCACAACAGTTAACTATTTCACCTGTTGTCAGATATTTGTAAAAATACACCTTAACTTGGCTCAATGTTTACTCAGTCTTAACAATATGTAAGTCTGCATCCAGCAATGACTCATTATCTGTAATCCTGCAGATTATTTCCATAATATTTTATCTATAACATGTCAGAGAATAGTGAGACATGTCTGTTATTTTTACCCACAGCCCAAAAGCACATCTTCTTGTTCTACCAATTCTCTAAAACCCAAAGAAAAGCATCAGACACTCACATTTAAAAGCTGGAACTAGACAATGTCTTTAGTTATTTTCTGTTTGAGAATGAAGTGAATTGATTGAAACAGGGGAGTCACGTTAAATAAGTGACTGTATCACACGTCACTGGAACAAATCTGACATGTGACAATGTTTTAGTTCTGCTATAAACTCAGCAGCAGTTGAGTCATTTCAGTTACAGCATCACGTTGGAAGGATTGATTGTAAATAAATTGTAATATGTTAAATTATTAAAGGAAAAGGCTGGTGTTATTGTGTATTTACTCTTCTTGTCAACAAATCCCATTAAAAGACCAAAATGTAACACCAAGACTACTGGAGATGTAAATCATTTAAAACTAATATTCAGTTTAGTTAAAACAAACAGTAGGAAGTAGTGCATTTATTGGGGACTATTTTCAGCGGCGGATTGATCCACATTAGGTTCTTTAGTGAGTATTTGTGGCAGCAGGACAGTGTGTGCTTGAGTCAGAATAAACTACAGTGTGTGTTCATGGTATATAAGTATATATATTCTTTACTTTACAGACCAACAGCAAAGCCTTCACAGCCAAGACGTCCTGTGTGCGTCGGCGCTACAGTGAGTTCGCCTGGCTCAAGAAGAAGCTGCAGAAGAACGCTGGTTTGGTGTAAGTTGTTGTGAAGAGTGAGAGCAGCTCTTTTACTATTCTTTGAATGTTTTGTCTTATGGCGCTGTGGTAAAAGAGAAACATGTCTGCATGTCACCAGTCATTTCTAAAGTTCACCATCATTTATTGAATCAAATATCTACAAACCTGTTTTCATCCTTGTAGGCCAGTCCCAGAACTTCCGGGAAAGTCCTTCTTCTTCTTCAGCAACGAGGACTTCCTGGAGAAGAGAAGGAAAGGACTTCAGGCCTTCTTGGACCAGTACGTTCTTGTTGATCTGCTGTAATAAAAGTAAATTTTTACAAAGAAAGCCACCTTGATAACGAGCACCTTTTGTCCCGGCAGTGTGGTGAACATGACGGTGTGTCTGTCAGACAGCCAGCTCCACCTATTCCTGCAGACCCAGCTGCCGGTCGGTCACATCCAGGACTGCGTGCAGGGTCACACGCCCTACTCCGTGACGGACGCCATCCTCACGTACGCCTCGTCCAATCGGGGCTACGCTCAGGCCCAGGAGGAAGACTCCATCAAGGAGCCGAGTCTGACCGTTTCTTATGAGTCCATGGAGAGGTAAGAGGGATTCAAACTGTCGACCGAATGGTGTGGAAATAACCCGTTTCCTTCTGTTTATTGAAGGATATTCAGGCTGTATCTGCTATTGCAAAGATAAAAAATGTGCTGCATAGTCAGATGTTGATTCTCAAGTGTTCAGCACTGCCAACAACCCTTTTACACCTTCAGTAGATTGAATCTTGATGTAGAAAGTATTGCTTTATGTAGATTAGATGTATGTAATGTAAGTTTTAAACCCCCACATGGGTGTTTTTTTGTATGTATTGAATTTAAGAAATAGTAAGATGCATATCTGTAAAACCACAACTTGTTTTTTTTTTTTTTTGGACTTCTGTGTTTGTGTAGATTAAATAAACAAGCTTTAGAGGTGCTGGTAGGCAGATTTTGTTGCTGTTAGTCAGAGCCAGCCAGCCAGCTGTTTCCCCCTGTTTCCAGTCTATATAAACAAGTTCCTGTTCTGTTGAAAAAGTGAGTTAAAGTAAATGTTTTTTTCTCTTCCTCACTCCGCAGCCCAGCTCCTCATCAACCTAAAGAGATCTTCAGCCCGGAGCTTTTGTCCTGCGATGACTCTAATCCTCCTGAAGACATACTGGAGATCTGTGATGAAGACACAGTTGAGCTTCAGCACGAGGAGAGATCCTCAGTCAGGGTCGTCCAGAAGAGCGACCACCTGGAGGCCATCGTTGAGGACTGTGGCCCGACAGAGGCCACCTTTTTCCTGGGTGACGGCCGGGTTGCTCCCGAGAGTCTCGGCCTTCCAGAACAGATCCAGCAGAAGAGCTGTCAGGTGCAGATACAGACTCCTGTGGAGGTGCACTCCACCATGGGGGCTGGCTTTGAGAGAAACGGGGTGGACGGCCTGTTAAAGGAGTGTTCGGTAAGAGAGGAGAGCGTTACGACATCAGATACAGCAGAAAAGACTGGTCCTCATCCAGAGGAGGAGAAGGCTGATCAATGGGAAAGTTCTGGAGAAGCAAAGAAGGAAAATGTCGAATCTGAGCCAGAAAAATGTGCGAACTCTGCGGCAATTTTAGATTTTAAGGACGGTGGCTTTGAGGAACAGGCAACAGAAAGCGACGCCGGATCTCAGGAGGAAGTTCTGGAAGCCGTTTGCTCTGAGCGGCAGGTTTTAGAAACTCACGTCATCTCTGAAGTTAAAGGTCTCGGCCACGTCGACGACACGGAGGTTCACGAGGAAGACGCCAGCTCTCCGGAAGAGTTTAAGAACACGGACGGACAGAAAGAGCCAGACGACAAAAAAGAAGAGGAATCCGAGAGCAAAGCGGAGACGCCGCTTCAGTCGGGAATCCACGAAGAGACTCGCGATGTGCTCAGTGTCCCGGAGGAGGAAGGCAGCGGCGACGACCTCGTTCAACAAGTGGATGTGGTTCGGATCACAGGCGACAGCGACGAGGACGGACGCTCGTCTTCCAACGACAGCATCGTCCAGGTCAGCGATGAAGAAAGCCTTTGTGACGATGCCGAGGACTCGATCCAGGCCGCTAACGGCTACACTGAGATGCCTCCTGAGGAGGTCCATCACTGGTCTCCAGTAGAGGCCTCCAGCAGAGACATTTTGGAGCTACACTCGAACGGACACTCAGTGGAAAAAGAGGACATTTCTGCCCACGAGGACGAGGACCTGCAACACATAACCGACATCAGTGACTCCAGTAAATCTCTGGATTTGAATTTGACTGTAACTGGAGATTTAACCGAAAATAGTGACTTCAGCATCATAGAGAGCAGCAGCATTAGTTAGACACAGCACAGCACAGGATTGTGGGAGTTGTCGTCTCCCAAAGATGCATTCGATCACACACACATAAACAAGGAAGTACATTAAAAAAATTTGCTCATTTTGTACCATCGTTGAAATGCAGATGATCCGGTCGGTCGAGCTTCTTTTGTTTTAAGATATTGTATATTTAATTTTAAAATGCTCATCTCCATTAACACTCAGGTAAAGTGAATACTCTCTCCTCTGTGGTGGATGATTGGGACCAGCAGAGGGCGCTCTAGTTCACAAAAGCAGCTTCGGGTTTTATTTTGTTGTTTTTAATCCATAAAGGTTTTATTGTTGTGTGAACATACAATGTGATTTCATTTTAGTTTAATGTTGTAGGGAACTTTGTGACAGGAATACACACTTGAATTAAAGGAGAGATGCACATTTCTTTCTTTTAAAGTCTACATTAACGCTCTGTTTGATTTAGTATCTATTTCTATCTGTTTCCTTGCAGAGTTGCAGAGGAGAGACAGTTAGAAAAAGAAAAAAAACAAACTTCATCCAGTTAATTGGTCTAACTCGGACTTCTGAAGCTTCACAGTAACTGTAGGTAAACTTTAAGGATGGTTTGGACGAGAGAAACAATCACTTCGACCAAAAACAGTCTGAATCCGTCTGTACGGTCATGCACATCCTCCTCTCGTTTAATGTGAAGCTCATTCAAATCACTGTTTTAAGTTGACCACTGTGTCCTATGGAGTCCTGATGATGCATTTAAAAAGTGTCTGGTCTTGAAAAATATAGACCACAATCCTAATTAAATTAAAATTAATTATGACCGGAGTAATAATCTGAACCCTGTGCAATAGACACCGACACCTTTCTCAGTCTCGTGATCTTGATGATAATAAATGTGCATTCTTGTAATATTCTGCTCTTTTACTGGACCGTGGTTTAAATACACTGACTCTGTCATTGGAGGTTTACATTTTTAGTTCACTTTAGGGGCTGTAATACTGCCTCTAGTCAAACTAACAACTGGTTTCAGGGTATAGTTGTTTTGAAGTGTGTTTTTTGTATGAAGTACTTATTCATAAGTCGGTGTACTATCTACAGTAGCTTGAGTTTGCAGAAACCAGCTAACAGTTTAAGGGGGCGTTATATGTGGAATATTTTCACTTTTTTTACTTTGCCGTAAAACAGCTCTTTGTTGGAGAATTAAAGTTCTCTATGTTCTCTTCAGAGCCACAACACTCGACATTTACAAAACATGCGAGTTGCTGATCTACCGCTGCATCTGTTAGTTTGTGTTTTTATGTGACTAAATCAGAAACAACCCTTTAAAACAATAGTACGTCATAAAAAACGCACTTCAAAAATCCAAACTATCTCTTCAAGGTGATCTTTTTATGAAAACAGCCTTAATTCCAGTTAGTTTGATCTCAACATTGTTTTCACACTACTGTTGTTGCTGCTGCTGCTTGTGATTCAAATAAATGTTGCTTTTATTAAAGGGACCCAGTTTAATTGGTGTTTTGTCCTGTTGCACACAGAAACGAGCCTCATCCCGTGTCATCTATAGGTGGATAATAGAATACTGGGTATTACATCTTCCTGCACTGTAAATGAGTACAGCTGTTTGTTTTATAACATGGATCTACACGGGCAACGATAACCTGAGTGTCCATGTAAATTACATTTTATTTCAAATAAAGAGTTGTTCTTCTCTACTGCGTTACATGTGATTTATTTCAGTGTTTTCATTGAACTGATTTTATTATATTCTCTCATCAAACACAGTTCATGGTTTTAAGAGAAGACACTAGAGCAATCCTGCCGCCTAGTGGCTGAAGATGAAACAGTTTAATGACCCCACAGAAATCACACACAAGCAGTAAAGGCTGTTGACATTTTTGGATATTTCAGTGAAAAAACCCACTTACAATGTAGTTAAAATATTCAGCATAATATACATCTGTTTAAAAAAAAAAGAAGTATTTCAGTGATGAAATGACAAAAAAGTGACAAACAATCTCCATATTTCTCATTTTAACCAGTGAATTGATAAATGTATCAATCCATAATAATGAATCAGTTTGCACTAGAGCTGCAGCTAACATTACGTTATTTCCATGATTGATTATTCTGTTATTTTTCTGATTAATCAGTTAATATTTTAGTCTATGAAACGTTTTTACATTTTTTTTTACCAGAAGCCCAATGACGTCTTAAAATTACTTTTTTGTCAAACCATCAGTCAAAAACCCAAATATGATGAACTTATAATAATATAAAATAGAACAGAAGACAGTCCTCACATTTGAGAGGCTTTTCTTGATATTATGACAAACAATTATCAAAAATGTACCTTATTTTCTGTCGGTTGACTAACTGATTAATCTGCTTTAGCTGTGGTTTGTACATTAATATAAAAAGATAAGCGCTTCACACGTGGTTAATAGTGGACAGAAATAAGCACCACTGATTTACATGATACAACTTACAGTCTTATGAGGGAGAATCATTTTCAAATTACAAAAGATTATCTGTGAAAATTCATGGCCGGACGCCTCGGCAGCAGCACTGTGAAATAAAAACACACCATCAGAGAAACACGCATTAATAATTCAGTGTTCATTCTAAGCTGCGGCCATCTAACAGTATTAGGGAATCATTTTCTTAAATAGGACAACCGACGCTGTAATCATGCTTTTGTTGCACATATTTATTGTCACCCGTTGCCCCGCTTTAGATTGCTCTACGCAGTACTTTTTCCAGCCAGCAGATGCCATAAATGGCAGGTCAACGACTGAATATAGCTCAATGGCAGTCTGGATGAGTACCAGGGGGACCGTTTCTGTGTATTAGGCCACAGTAATGGTCCATAATGCTGATGATAAGAGAGTGCCTCAGTACCTGTTGGAGCTCACAGGATGTAGGCCGGGTGCATGAAGTCCTTGGGGACGATGCCCACGGTGCCGTTCAGCTCGCCGACCCACCAGCCGTGAATGTTGTACTCCTGGAACCCAAAATGAAGAAATAAAACAACGGCAAGTCTCCGAGGGGACAGGTAAACCGAGCAGGATGGAGCGCCGATCTCACATTTTTATTTGATCCGAGCGCCCCGTTTGTCTCGTGTTATTAACATTAGAGCGACCATTCGAATGATTTGAACTGCAATTACATGTGGCGCTGATCCCCCACAGTGGCTGCTAAAATAATACGGTTAAAAACTGTATAAACTCAACTTTAACAAAGGAAATCCAGGAGGGACCAGATCCCACCACCAAACAGCCACGTACAGTATTCTAAGAGACACCGGGGTGCTTTTACCTCCAGGGTTTTCATTCTAAGATGGGAGAAGAAGGTAAACAAGACTATTGAGACAATGTCTAAAATAAAACAGTTGTTTCTTTTACTGCTCAAGAGCCATGACAAGAGCCTGTGTGGTCAGACTAATTATAACAAGACTTCATTTCTGCACTGTGATTAAAAAGGAAACGGGAAACTAAGATTAAATGCTCTGTTACTTAAAAAAGAAAAAAAAATCCCTAAATGAAGTTATTCAAATTTTGTTTCTCACTTTTATCTAAAGTAGAAAACATTTAGGGCATAAAATAAAATAAGCAGCTTCAGCAAATCATTTCACTTTTCTCTGTAACTCCTGGTGGGCATTTGCAATAATTTTGGACATTTTCTAGACTAAATGTTAGGGGCATAAAAAAACAACAATAAAGCATTATGCACCAATTTGAATAGTCACAATAAATTAAATTAGGAACCACGAATGCTCTGATGAAGCTCCTGATAAACTGAAAGCTAAAAATAAAGCGTTCTTTGTATGGATTTAAGAGTTCTACCAATCAATTAAATGAGGAAATAAAATAAAATAATATATTTTCATTTAAAAACCCAACACTTCCATTTCTGTTTATGTGGAAATACAAGAAAGAAAATACAATAAAAGTCCTGGTTTTAACTGACTGAATAAAAACTAATTTGTGAGTTAAATAGCAGGAAAGTCCTCCAAGAAGATGTTTAAAATGTAATTTGAACATTTCTATTTTAAAATGTAACCTTGTATATAAATATCACTCTTTTAAATGAGATGCTTAACGTTTCATTATTGTTGGCTGAATCTTTTTTTTGAATTTACATTCGTCATATACATTTTGGAGGTATCGAAATGTATTGAATTAAATTGTGGGTGAGATTTTATGTTGCATGTAATCATCAGTGAAGGAATCACAATCAAGTCCATGTCACATAAAATTAAAACACTCCTAATACACAATTATTTGGTTATTATGTTAAATAATCAAGACATTAATTGAATTCTACAATTACGGCTCATAAAGAATCCAAAACCTGCAGATATTTTACGTAAAACTGAGATAACAAAATCTTCCGTTCATTCTCGTTCAAAGTGCTTAAAGCGTTTTGGGAACTGGAATCGCATCAACAACAACGTGATCATCCGATCGCAGCAGTTGGGCTCTAACCAGATCTGTTCTGGATCAATATTTGGCCAGAGACCAGAGGGGCGCTGAGGCCCAGCAGTGGGAGCACAGGAGGCACCAGCTGGATGGAGCGAGGAGCCTGAACTCATCTTTCTCCTCTGTTCTCCAGCAGATTGGGAATGGCTGCGTGAACAGTTTGTCTCGGCCCTGAGGAGGAGATGAACCGCTTGGCTATCACACGCACACACACACACACACACACACACACACACACACACATGCTACATGCTAAGTGTGTGTGCGATCAGCAACACTTACGTTTACATTCTACATGTCTTGAGATTGAAATCAGATTTCACTTCTAGCTTTAACAGGTATTTTAGATGTGAAAACACGCACATTCTGTGACATGATGGACATTGTTTTGTCAAAGGTTGAGCCTCCCTCCATCCAGAGGAATGAGGCCTGCAGCTAATGAGAAGTGTTTGGACAGCGGCGATGAATGGATCGCTCAAGGAAAGTGATAAAACCGCGAGACTCAAGTGTTCTTACAGCACAAACAGGTACCCACAACGAGCAGATTGTCCATCCAGGCCTCATCGTTTTAACCCACGAAACCTGGCTGACAGCTCACGGTGGGACGCTCCAGTGTGCTTGGCTCTGACTGACTATTCAGTGTGTGTTTGAGCTCATAAAGCAGGAGAAAGTTAAGTCCGAAATGGTCTTTTTTATGCTCCCCATAAGACCGTAGAGGGGGGAAAAGCCCGGTTGCGGAAAGCTGGCTCTGGTTCCCATTCGTGATAACGTGAACAGAGGAGGAGGAAAGGGGGGGGGGGGGGGGGGGGGGACAGACGGACGGGAGGGGAGGCATCGGAGAGAGAGGGAGCGAAACAGTTTTTCTCTCCCTTGGGGGCGTCGCAGCACTATTCCACCAACCGTAGTGACAGAGAGTTTTATTTATCTCCGCGGCCCATCTGTGCAGTCGGTCTCAAATTCTCCCTGAGAAAGGTCTTTTGGATTATCAGCGCCGCCATTTTAATACAACTGCTACATCACAGAGTGGGTGCCAATGGCGGTGGAAGTCTGTCAGGCGTGCAGAGTCCATCTTCCTCATACTTGAAATGGGTTCATCCAGAGTACACCTGCTGTAATAGGGACATTCCACGAGGCGCGCAGAGTAAATTATCCAAATGACAAAAACTATGCAAACTCCTCAATGTCCTCTTCCTTCTGTTTGTTCTCCTCTCTTAGGTTGATTTGTTTTTTTGTGTGATTTTGCATCATGAGCTGTGAAATGCCAACGTCAGGGGCAGAGAACAGGCTTGTGTGATGAACGCCAAGCGTCCCCGAGAGTTCTGGTTTTTATCTCATTAACAAGATGTAGCACGATACCCAGTGTGTCGTCTGAGAGGTGACACATATCTGCAACCTGGATGCAGATCAGACCCACTCTGTGAGGGTGTGTGTGTGTGTGTGTGTGTGTGTGTGTGTGTGTGTGTGTGTGTGTTGCCAAACAGCGCCGTGTCGTGGCGGCTGCGGCGCGATGACTCGTTGACCTCCCGGTGACTCCTCCACCGAGAGAAAAGGAGGGGTGGAGGAGTGTGGGCGGGGCTGGCGCTGAGAGTGGGTTGCCATGACAACACCTGCAGTGTACCGGCGCGATCGTTTATTTACCACTCAGGGGGGGGGCTGGCTAATGGTGGCATTCTGATGGGCCCATCGCTCACGCTCCCGAAAACCGGAGGACGGATTGACAGCTACCCTCCGAGCCTGAAGCGGGGAGAAGGTGAGTCGAGGGTTGGGGTGGATGCGGCGAAAAAGACAACGGGGGTGTTGTGGCGTGGCGGGGGGGGGGGGGGGACACACGCCATCATCCCCATCGTGAACCGAAAGAAAACACAAGCTTTAAAGAAAATCAGAAAATAGACAAAAGCACCGCTTTTTTGGGGGACAAAATATAAAATATTCGACAGATGTCCTCTTCTTTCCCTCTTTTCCTTCTTCATCCTGTTCTCTCACACACATGCTCCCAAATGACACACACACACACACACACACACACACACACAATCCCAAATGCATACAAACTAGGGGGAGTGCTAATAAGCCTGACACATGAGGCATCTTTCCTCGGCCACCAGCTGACTGAGGCAGGCCTTGGGCGTGATGGAGCGCAGGAAGTCTCTCATTGCCCTGCCGCTGAACCCGCCGCCTGGGTGTTACAATCTCTCCCTCCCTCCTTTCCCCCCATCCTCTCTTTCCATCTCTCCTGTAGCAGCCTTTCCACTTGCATCCTCTCTGTTGTTTTTTTTCCTTTCTTTCTCCTCTACATCAGACTCGTCTGATACACTGCAGCTCTCTGCAGTTCTTCCATCACTGGTCACTGTAACAAAGAAACATGGACACCTCTAACACAGATCTGTAACCCGCTATTAGGTTAGCGAGCTCTCCTGCCCGCTCACACAGGTAACGGCTAACAATTGACCAGATAAGACCTGAAACTGTGGGGGGGAAATGCTTATTTTGGGGCTGTTACAAGGACTCTGTGCCAAAAGTAATCTTGTCGAAATCCATCCAGAAATATGGACGATAATTCTGCACAACCAGAGATCGAAATGGCTACTTAGTGTCCATTTTTTTCCAAGTGGGCTTTTAATTAAATCAGTGAATTGGCTTCAAATTGGAAACATGACAGAGCATAAGAACGTTTGAAAATATCTCAGGGACGATGAGATTTAATAAAAAGAAAACCTACTCGCTCCTTTCTAATGCACGCCTGGGATTACAGATAGCTCCTTAACTTAATAGCAATTTAAAGTGGATTTGTGTATGCCACTGAGTGTCTGTAATGATGGCTGTTTACGCCGCCCCTCATTTATAATAATTAGGCAGAATGGATTGGGGGTGGGTTGCTCGGACGCGGTTCTGGGCTATTGGCTTGGGCTGAATAATGACCTACTGTAGTTGACCGGGAGTTGACCGCTGCCTCCTGCATGACCCCAAACCCCAGACTCACCCCCTGCTACTTTGGGTGGTAAATAGGATGTCTTGCCTGTCTATAGCGTCTTGGTGTCTATGGCCACAATAGCAGCCAGGGGTCTTTAAATGGGTGTGACAGAGAAAAGGAGAAAGGAGAAGGGGGAGACAGGGTTCACACAAAAGAAGAAAAGGATCCACCCTCTTTGTCTCTCTTGCTTGACTTTTCCCATCTGATTG
Organism: Cebidichthys violaceus; assembly: GCF_023349555.1. Taxonomy (NCBI): domain Eukaryota; kingdom Metazoa; phylum Chordata; class Actinopteri; order Perciformes; family Stichaeidae; genus Cebidichthys; species Cebidichthys violaceus. The sequence goes on along the minus strand of NW_027176950.1, from coordinate 624,000 downwards.
TTTGCCCACTTTTTCTTTTCTTCGGCTGTATTCAGTCGATGTGACCTGTGGGCAGCGGCCCGAAATCGGCTTGTTAAACAGAGAAGAAGCCTGTTATGACCTTGTCACAGGTAGCCCGGACAGAAAACAAGTGGCCATTTAAGCGCAATGAGTTTCAGAATCTCTTTTTTCAATCTTTAACATCATAACTTGTATTTATAAGAGGCTATAAATCACAGCAAGTAAATCTATAAGGCTGTAAATCAGCTTCTGGTGTTTGTAGAAGTTGTTGTATAATAAAAAAAACTATTAGAAATGGCCACAAGGTGTCAGTGGTGTCCACGCTCCTCTCCTCCCTGACAAGCAGCTGCAGCTGAACACTTTGGCCAAATGTGATGTGTGACGTTGGGCTTTCGGGGACGCACGGGATTGGCTGGCTCGTCTCCCTCTCTCTGCGTTTCGGTTGGACAGCGGGTAGGAAAGAGGGGAGAGGTGAGCGGGGGCGATGGAGAGAAAGAGGAAGAGGTGGCAGCAGCGCTTGCCAGAGTTTTAAGGACCCTGGATGGGTTTGTGCCATAAATCTCTTCCCACTCCATCCCCGCCGTTCTCCATGAGTGCCTGTGGGAATACAGGAATGTGACAGCTGACCTGTAGAGCCCATGCCTTTTGATTCTGGACACATAAATTAGAGGGCAAGAATGCAAGACAACCTTATGGTTCAGTGTGGAACATGGCCGACTAAGTACACAGGCACTACGCGTGTCAGGGAGAAGTGAAACAACGGCTTCAAGCCGCCGTGACAAATGAATCCCACGTTCACGTTATAAATCCTACAACAGATATCTTGTTGCATATCATGATGCAGTGAAAATGTGAGCGAAACACCGTAACAATTTAAATCCAGTTAAGAAAAAAATATCAGCGCGTGACGTGGCAGAAAACTGAGCTCGCCAGTGTTTGTCATCACACACTAAAACGTCAGAGTATAAGCTATAATGCGCATTAGAAAAATGCAAGCTCTCAGAAATGAAATGCCAGAGCAAAACTCACAAGATGGATTCAACCGTGTGTTTGTACCTCATGTATCAGCGCGCTGAGCATCGCCGTCGAGCTCTGCGGAAAGCAAGTTAGGCATCGCTGGAAGCGGCGGCGGAGGCACACGACGAGATTAATTCTCTAGAACTAATGGGATTCATATGAGTTGTGAGGTTCCTAATTTATTTACTTTGTCAGGGACACACAGATATGCGCACACACACACAGAGCAACACACAAGGGGGAAAATAACACAAATACAGTAAAAATGCTCCCACTTTACAGTAAGTGAGAGATCAATAATGATGGATGAGGGCCTTTTATACAATCGGCATGTTCTCCTCAGTTCACAGCCATATGACACCGCGCCTGTGGCTATCCCATTCTGCACTTCAGCAGTCAATCACATCCCAGCTTTAAAAATAACAGTTTGTTAGCACCATTGATTTAGCACTTAGAGCGTGTCCTTATTACCTTGTAATTATGGTCAGTGTTGACATAACAGCACAGACAACCAGGCCTCCCACCCTCTAAGAGAATTTATGGGCCCTGGTTTTATTACGGCCATTTCATGTGTCTAGGTCCCCAGTTAAGCGACAGACTTGAGTTCTAGCCAAGGGCCCGTATTTCACTCATCGAGGTCAGGGTTCTCAGGAATCCCCACCCGTAAAAAAAAAAACCCCGAATGTGGACAGGGGCGTGACTGTACACACAGGAGACGCGGGGAAGCCCTCCCCGAGGGCTCATTAAAACAAATAGCCGATTACAGGCTATAATCCAAATAATGCTATTCATGGGGGGAAATGTGACGCTTTTAGGACGACAAAATGGGACGCGGGCGGAGTCATGTCGTCACACCGGACCAAAGAGTCGGAAGCCGTCCGGAGATCACCTCTGAATAATTTACAACCAGACCCTGGCTTTAAATCCATTAGAGGAAAAGCTAGAATACTCTCTCGTAGTCTGTCACTATGTTATGACTTCAGCGTACAGCTCGACAAAACAAGAGTAATCTGTGTCATTAAGATTGTGAGATACTACCACCTAGTCTTGCATACAACCTGGAACTTAGTTGGCTTTTAAGGTCTTCGGAGAAGCAATAATCTGATCCATACAGTGAAAAGTAATACAGGCTGAGGCTGTCTGAGGCGGATCAGCAGCGCAGAGCCAGCTCCCCTTTGTTTCCCCAAGTACGCTGCCTTTGTCATCCTTACGTGAAAAATGGACATGGCTGTTTTGACATTTCCCCCTATCAACCAGCACGCACAGACAGCGAAGGCTGGCATCTCATTAATCTGGCACTGCCAAGAGAGCCTCAATTAAAAGTCCATCTTGTGTGAAGAGCATATTTCACCTGTGCCATATCTGCTCTTACAAACAAAAGAGCTGTATATCCTCCCACGTAAACGAATGCCGTCTGTTTATCTATCTTAAACTTCTTTAATGTACAATAAAAAGTGAGAACATTATTGATTTCTGCACTAAAACTGGAAAACACCACAAATAATTAAAATTCAAGGGCTGCAGCTGCTGATTAAAGATGCAGAAAATCATGAGGTTGAATACATCATTTCTCAATCTCTACTGCATAATTACCAACAAAAAAAAAACAAACGAATACACTGTAAATTCTTCCTCCCTCCACTCTTCAGATAATTTAGCCTAAACACAGAACATGATGATTCAATCTCAAACCGACCAATGGAAACAGTCCAGGGAAACAAGTCCCTGCGCGCAGCAGAGCAAAAGTGCCCAAATTACAAGCCATTGATTTCCAGTAGGGTGGCTTTTCACTGGTAGATACTCTGCATGTAACTACAAGACGGCCATAAAACACGAGGAAATAGATAGAGAGAGGAAAAGAGCTGAAATGCAGGATGGCTTCACCTGCAGTTTATGTCAAACAGAAAGGAAGGGCTTCGCATGGCTGCCTACTCAATTAACCCCTGTGATAGAGGCTCCGTAATGAACAACAGCACCATTACGCAGCGCCCGAATGGCACTTCACCCTAGTGGCCTGGGAAGAGACAATGCCGCTGTTGGTGCTTCGCTGCTGCACCGAGTCACGAGCGCTCACTAACTGAAGACGTTGGGGATATCAGCATGTTGGGAGAGTAAACGAGGGGCAAAGTGATTACTGGCATTGATGTTGTTTAACCCTCAAATAATTACATATTCTACACATCTGCATCACATTTCAAACTACTTTAACTGATCTTGTAATTATGTCTCTGAGTCAAGGGTGCAATCAGGAATGGTTTCCATTAGAGGTGAACGGCGGTCTCCCATTTCAACTGACTGGGAGAAAGTGTGTCCAGAAACCACAGAATTCTGGGAGAACTTTAAAAAAAAGGTTGATTAGAACGGTTGGATTATTTATTTTTTGCTGACCTTGCTGATGATGTAGATGAGATCTCCTCGCTGGAAGGGCAGCTCGTCCGGCTCGTCGGGCTGGCAATCCCATAAACCCTGGTAGAAATTAGCGTAATCTGATGACCGAGCTGAAATGGGAAATGCAGACCGCAGATTTAAGTAAAAGAGCGAGAAGAGGTTCTTTTCCCACAGCGAACTATTAAGCTGGAGATTTCCCTCATTATTAGTAGACTGTAATGAGGTTCTGACCTGGTTTGTTGTTCTTTTCACTGCTCTCATCTGTCGGATCTGAAAAATCCTCCTCTAAAAAAAAAAAAAAAGCACAGCAAACACAACAAAATGAGGTTTGTGACCGAACATTATAAATAGATATTAAGTCCTAAACATTTTAATTTCATTATCTAACGGGAAAATCTAAAATAATGACGAGAAACATAACCTGCTGCTGAAGTAAAACAGAGGGTTTCTTTTTGTTTCACACATTAAGGACTAATGTGGGGTAAAAAAAAAAGCATGATGATAAAAAACAAAACTATAAATAAATAAATAAAACGGATCATCAGCCAGTGCCTAATGTGTTTCCACAAGATAAAAGACGTCTGTTTTTCCTTTAACCAGACTGAACTCCTCGGTGAGGATCAATTTGTTCACATTCATCAGAGACGCAGGCAGGAAAAGTTGAAGAAAAAGACGTCGCAGAGGCAGACGTGCCATTGACTGCGGGGCGTGGCCCTCGGTGGTCTGAGAGGTGACACGGTGATACGCCCTCTGTCTCACACATCCATCCTTAACAGCAGCCGGCTGACAGCCACGCCACAACCCAGCAACACTATCCACCTTCCAGCACAACCTGCGCCTCCGCTTCCAGGAAGACCAGGACGGACGACACACACACACACACACACACACACATACACACACGCACACGCACACGCATACTGTATATCCACATGCATATTTGTGGTTATGTGTACAGTTTGGATGCAGGAAGTTTTTTATGTGTAAAGGTTAAGAGTGATCTTTTTCTGCTGCTTTTCTTTCAGGTTGTTGCACATTTCATGAATAAAACAAATATAAAAATGCAAAAGATATCATTATAAATCTCAACGTTATGGCTTACCTAATAAAATATTAAAATGTCGTGCATTGTTACGACACCAGAAAGAGGGAAAAAAAGGGTGATTTTAATTCTGCTTGCAAAGGGTCCAAACATTTGTTCAGCACTCCTTAACTGCAGCACATGAGAGCATCCTTCAGTGGAGAGGCCGCCGCTACGGGCCAACGGTTTCTATATCAATGTGATTTAATTTTCCAGTCAATAAAATCAGTCATCAGCATCAGAGCCGATACCACCGTCGCTCTGCATTCTGCCTGCAACTGAGCCATGTTTGGAGTTTTGCTCCGAACAAAACAGAGGGAGCTCATCACAGGGAGAATGATGCTTCACTCATACTCCACATTTAAAATGTATCTGATGTGCAATTTTTCAAATTCTTGATATTTTCCAGACATTTATTGTTTTTAGGGAAACTTTGTATCTTTGCAATGTGAGTTGTATGTGAAAATGAATGATGCTTGGCTTCACGGAAGGAAACCGAACACGGTTCATTTGCAACGATACAAAGCTGGTTTAAAATCTGCAAAAATGATCCTTTAACAACTTTAGGAATCCAAAGAAAACTCAAACAACTTTTGCAACGTTTATATGAGCAATGAATAAAGTAAAGTCTGACAAACGATCCAGGAATATTTCTATTTGTTAAGAAAGGAAGATTCTTCAAATACAAACGTCTTTTTTGTCACATTAACCATAAAATCGAATAATGTAACAGTGTCGAATCACTGTGTAAGAGCTGCAAGTGAGCAAAGAGAGGTGCAGGGTGATTGATAAGTGAAGGGGTGAGAAAGTGAACGAAAGAGCCCGTCATTCGATATGCCATCTGTGGTCAGAGTCTGTACCTCTTCCCAGATGGCTGTGAACGCCGGCGTGACAGTCTGAAGACTGATTCCCCTCTCGCCAGTGATTTTGGCAAAGGTAATGTACTCAGTGAGTGAAACAGAATCTTGATGTATCTTATTTAATAGAAAGAGTGATGGACGACGGCCCTGAGAAGATCAGATCACCCCTTTTGTCCTTCTCTGGATCTAGTAGCCACCCTGACACATGGGGCTGGGGCTGGGGCTGGGGCTGCCCCCCCCCCCCCCTCCTCAGTAGAGACTCACACACACTGACTCGCAACATTCTCAATCAAACTCTAATTTCTATTCAAGATGTGACATTAAGAGCTCCAGAACTATTTTAAGCCCGGGCGAGATGCCGTTTTTTGCTTCCTTTCAACTAAATTGCTGTTGCCAGGCAATTTTAGCCCCAAACTCTGCTTAGCGGATTGAATTGTGGGCTATTTGTTGCCTGGCAACATTAGCTAATTGGACGTTCTATGACGGAGCATTTGGAACAACCGGCTCTCGCTGATTTCAACAACATAACTGTTTCTCAACAGATGGCTCTCGGTGAGATAAGGAGGGAGCTGATTTCTAGTGTAAGGAGAGTCTTCCCTTCCTGCAGCAGCCACCTCGGTCCTGACAAGCTTATTAGTGTTGCTTGATTTAAAATGAGCGATCGGTCTGGGTGTTGCGGTGGTAGGGAGGTACCTGGCAACACAGATTTCACAGCCAGGGGAGATCATCACAAATATTTCTTGTTGCAAAAATCCCTCAGGGCTCTCGAGTGTGTGTTTATTTGTCTGACTGAGTATCATGAGAGTTTGTGTGCAGCCCTCCTGTCTATTTATCTGTGTGTGTGTGTGTGTGTGTGTGTGTGTGTGTGTGTGTGTGTGTGTGTGTGTGTGTGTGTGTGTAACCACGTCCTCATACCTGGCAGCACCTCGTAGATGTCGTCGTCCTCTTCGTAGACCTCCCCCGTCTCGTGCCCCCCTCCCAGTTTCCCGCTCTGAAAGGCCTGGGCAGCGCCGGGCCGCGACGAGGGAGGGCCGGTCAACCCATCAATGTCATCATAGGTCTCCTCTTCCCCCTCCTCCTCTTCCTCCTGCTCCTCCTGCTCGTCGTCCTCGCAAGGGATGGAGGTGGAGCGGAGATCTGCGGAGGGAAGGAGCGGCGTTAGCGTGAAGATGGAGCATGGCGTGGCACAAAAGACACACACGTACATTAAAGGGTAAAGTGAGAGGAATGCTCAAAGGGTCCTGACTGCACAACAGGCGAGAACACGCATCGCAGAGCAGCAAAGACAAGCTGGAGGCTTGAATTCTGTCTGCAATTATAGATTATCTTCATCATCTATTAATGTGTTTATCTTTTTTTTTTGACTAAGCAATTAATTGCAAAGTCTAATAGAGTGAAAAATGGCCCATGGTGACGTCTTCAGACTCCTTGTTTTGTCTGACTAACAGTCACAGCTTAAAAAATTGTTAATGGACAATTATACAGTATAGAACACGCAAAATCAGCAAATTATAAAAATGTAGGTAAGTCAGAACAAGCAACTGTTTGTCATTTTTTGCTTGACAAATAACGCACAATATTTGCATTTATTTATTGCATTTAAGTTATTTAGAAAGACAGAGTTTGGTGGTGTCGGGGAAGAAGTGTGGGATAATGGGAGTTGTTGTTTTCACCACCATTTTACATCATGTTCTCCCAGATATGATTCCTTCACAGTTTATGACAGGGAGCAGAATTATCCGTAGAGGTCTCTTACTCTACAAAACAAATGGACCCTGTGATTAAAACTGGTAAAACAGTGAAGAAAGCAATTTCACGTTCAAAATATATTTTAGCACGTCAACTTGGGCTGCAGGAAATTGTGATGGTCTATAAAATGTCAGAAAACAACCGAGCTACCGCTGATAACTCAAGATCAAGAAGTCTGACAGATAAAATCCTTCATCCAGGTTAAAATATAGAGTTAAAAACCACCAAGATCTAATAAGTGTAACAAAATAATGTGGCTTATTTTGATACACTGACGCGTGCACAAAGGGGTTATGATGTCGCAAACAGGCGGCCAAATGAAACCGTTACCGTGATTAAAATTACAGTTTTTCTCCAGTTTGATGATCTAGTCGTTTTGAGACAATTTAATGCAGAAAAGTTACTTTTTAAACCTAAAAATGCTTCCCCATGTTTCCTCTTTATCTTCTGTTTATCTGAATATTGGGTTGTCTGTCGCTGTAGTGATTAATGGCATCTTTTGCTGTACGTCAAAGCCGTTTCTCTCTCCCTGCATACGCATATCTCTACTATCAATATTAAATAACGGCAAAATGCCAAGAATAATATTCCCACAAAGTTCTTGGAGAAGCGACCACAAAATGAGAGTACATGTTGAGAGTACAGGTCAGCGTTGTTCAGGAGGTGAAGAGGGTGAATAATAATCATCTACATGTTCTGAATCAGGACTGCATTTCGTAGTAAAAACTCGTCTGGAAGGAAGTAAGACAAACTGCAGAGTGTCTGTTACTTCCCGCAAATCAGTGGCCCGGCCCGGGCCCATTTTAGAGGAGACAAGACAGGACTGCCTGCTCAGATGGAGGAGCCGTCTCATTGCAGGCGACTGGCAGCTCTAACACAGGGTATCAGGTCCTCCGCCGTGCACCAGCGGCCGAGCAGAAATCAATGTCACTGGAGGATAACCAGAACATCTACCAATCAATTTCCTGTAAGTTGGAATTCGGTAGGAGGGTTAGGGGAGGAGTGGTTGGGGGGGTGGAGTAGATCTAGAGCTACATGATGGTGCACATGACATGTCGAATGAGGAGATTCAGGACTCGGCTGTGCAGCGTGTGATGGATCGGGTTGTTTTTTATCTGAGTCAGAGATGATAAAGAGCTCCCTTTCATTTCTGACCTTTCTGCCCCTCGAAAAACACACAAGAGAACTTTAGTGGAAAATGTAGAAAAGAAGAGGGCTGGACGCTTTGAACTGCTTTAACTGTATTTTCCAATTAACCTATGTGGCTTTTAAAAAGTCAACTCAAGTCAATTTTATTTCTATAACCCAAAATGAATTTGTCTGAGAATCAGAACAACACGTGACATCCTCTAACCTTACACTCTTGATTCAAATAAGGACACGCAGAAAAGAAACTTTAAGAGAAGCAATGAAGCGAAGAACGCTCTGCAATAAATACCGGAAGAGATTACAAAGAGATGCTGGCTTACCTCGAAGTACAAAATTGATTTGGTCCACCCATTCTCGGGCCTCTTGAGGACTGCTGGCAGTGAACTAATGGGAAACAGTGGCAATAATCACACAATTATCATCACATCTAAATGTGCATTTATATGGAAATAAGAGTCCTGATTTTTAATCTTCACTTCAGTACACCGACTCTCCTCCTCGCTGCCTAACAAGCAAGAAAAAGAGCAAATAGAAATGTTCCCTCTTGATGTAGCTATAAAATTATCAGATCTAAAATATTCAATTAAGACATAACTGTATTATAATCAGACAGTATGACTAATGTGCCATATAAAAATCTGGATAAAATTTAGATTAAAGCCCGACTGATAATGCATCTTTGAAGCCAATGCAAATATTTGAGTGTTAGATAACCAATATTTATTCATTTAAACTCAATCACTATTATATAAATTATTGTTTAATCTGGTGATTGTTTTCTCAATTAATCAATTACTTGTTTGTTTTCTGACATTTTACACACCAATGAAAAATCTTTATCACAATTTCCTACAGTCTAAAATATATTTAGTCCAAAAATATTTAGTTTAATATCATAGAGGACATACAGAAGCAGACAATAGTCACATTTAAAAGGTCTGAACTACTGCATTTTTGGCACCCTTGCTTAATTAATGACAAGCAATTAATCGACTGTCAAACTAGGTTAATTAACAGGTTAATTTTCGTTTTGATCGATTAATTGATTAAGTATGACGCCATATTAGAGCCATTATAGGTTAAAAAAAAAAGTAATTACAGAGCCAGGGGAGAGAGGGGTAATATTTCTAGATTTAAGTCACAAATTTAAGAGAAACGTGAGCCACCGAATGTAAAACTGTGGTAACTCTAGCCGCCGTCGCAATCAAGTAGTGTTTTTACGGTGAGGTGAGGTCTCAGCGAGGCGAAGGTCCAGAAAAATCTGTATTTTCTTTCATGTTGTAACATAAATAAATACTAATATAAATAATATACTTTGCACTCACATTACCATAAAGTTTAGCGTTGAAAAAGGAAGCAATGTGTTTCAACACAATTTTATTATGTCTTGTAAATTTGTGATAATCTCAGAGAATATTCAAATTTTCCGACCGCAGAATATTACCCTTCTCCCTGAAATTTATTTATTTTTTAATTACAATGACCCTCACATTACATATATTTATTTCAGCAGGATCCATTAAATTCATTTTTTAAAGAATTGCGACCAAGAAATGAACTGAGTGCGACATTTTAGAGAAGAAAACCAACTCAGTGCTCTCTAGTGGACCAACTATGTAATGGAGACACTGTTTTTAAATTACCTCAAAATAATCTTTTTTCTCATTCATGTTCTGCAATGTCTTGTTACTTACTGGACAACTAAACACAGATAGCAAAACATCTTCTAGAAGCTGAAATCTGCTGATGTATTGACATTTCTGCATAAGAAACGGGCTAATTCTGTACACAAAGACACTACCACTGCCTCAAAAAGTCTTCAAAAAGAATATCTATCAAACGTTATTCCTTTATTTGGATTCCTTAACACACACTTTTAGTTAGTAATCTCTACAGGCTTGTTTGTGGTAATACAAACCTGGAAAGATCGCCGTCCGGGGCAAAAAAACTCAAAACAGGACATTTTTTTGGAGTCTTTTCTCAGGTTGGTCACCAGCTGCACGCTGTAGTCGATGATATAAAAGGAACCCTTCTGCTGCTTATCTGTCGGGAAGAGCACAAGTGGGAGGATGTTATCGGATTTAATTTATGAACCTGTGATGTTTCTGTTCGTTGGCGTTTTCAAACAAACCTTTTTCACTCCCAAAGTAGTAGAATATTGAATTGTTCAGAACACACCATCTCTTTTGCCACTCCGAGCCGAAGAAGCTGTGATCTGCAGAATAAAATTACTCACATGAACAACAATTGTTCTAATATATTTTTAAAATCAATCACTGGTCTCTTTATGCTGCTGTACCTCTTCGCTTCTTCTCCAGGTGGCCTTGCTTCAAGATGTTGCCGAGGTCCTGGGCTGCTACAGGAGGGATGTCACCAAAGTCTGTGAACAGAAGCAGTTCATTTGTCTATAAAAAGGGAAGTTTTTAATATAAAACTAACTTCTTCAGATGTCTTGACATTCCAAAAACCAAAGAAATTCCATTTATGATGTAAAAAAAAGAGATAAGCAGCAAATCCTCACATTTGAGAAGCTAGAACCAGAGAAGGTTTGCCATATTTCTTGCTTAAGGAGTTAAAATAATCGAAATAGTTTCTGTCAATCAACCAATCAATTCAGCGCCTGATTGTTTCAGCACTAACTCCTAATAAGCTGCACTTAAAAGGTTCCTCATTACCACACACAAACACACACCATGAATATAAAGTCTCCAACCCTGTGGATCAAATGCATCCCCGCTAGGCTTTAGAAAGCCGGGATCAATACATTTACAGTGCTGCTGAGCGCTGCAGTCCATTCATCTGCTCACATTGCACTTTTAATGGGAGCAACCTTCCTGTGGAAATCTCTCTGCAATTTGCAAAGTCAAATTTTAAACATGATAGGGCAACGGCAAGACTTAAGAGGCTTTGGTTAATTAGTGCAGTTGTTTAGACAATGCAGTTCGTAAAGTATTTAGCCTACTGTGCCATTTGTGCTGGAGGAGAAGAAGTTTTAAAGAGGAAGTCCGCACTAAACAGTGTTTTTGATCACATAGAATCCAGTTGGCAATGATTTATGATTTTAATACATAAAAAATTCCCCAACAATGCACATAATCCTCTGGTTCTGACAAGTGAAGTCAAAGCTTCATGTGTTAAAGCTGCATTCTCTCTAGTGTCCATCAGGGGGCGACTCCTCTGGTTGTATAGAAGTCTAGTCTAAAATGACTCTACTTCTCTCTTGATTTATTACCTCAGTAAACATTGTAAACATGAGTTTATGGTCTCAATCTCTAGTTTCAAGTCTTCTTCAATACAGCATGATGTTCATTTAGTAAATTATGGTCCATTTAGAGTCAAATAGACCATAAAGCAGGGGATGAGGGTGTAGTTATCCTTTAAAAGGAATTTGTTTGGCATTTTCACATTTATGGCTCAATCTAACCGGAAACGTTGTACAGTCGTTACATGGTATCCACTCGACCACCAGGACGCCTCGAGAGAATTGGTTTTAACCAGCTGTTGCATGTTTAAGTTAGTTTCAAAGTTCTTTTAAGACGTCAGTTTGTTTGACCGGTTTTCTAGCCTTTAGCCATTAGAGGGGATCTCGTAGAATTGACCCCAGGTCGGCCTCGAGGGCCATCTTCCGCCCCGTGTTTCAACATGGGGTACCTAGCTTTTCCATGTGTCAAAAACAAAGCTCAGCTTCCCCTGAATGCATTACTCAACAGGCATTAGCCTTGCAGGGAAGAAGAAAAAAAAATGCAAAGGGAGAGCAGGAACCGCCTTTTTAGTCTGAAACACAGGAACAATTTAAAGACCATTTACACTAGTCAGTGTGATTCAGACCACTGATGACAAGGGGAATGCCTCGAGTCCATCCCCGTTTAACTGCTGCTGAAAACCAAACATGTCATCCCACATCTGGGTCCTCTGGTTTAAACAAAGAGTGTCCCCCAACATTAGACAAACAGGAACCTCTTTCTCATTCATAAAAATCATGAAAAGGCAGTTGAATGTCCGCTCCAACTATGCAACGCTCTCTCTGAAAGTTGTTGTTTTGAGGGGGTTTTGTCTGTATAACTTTGATCCAGAGAGCCAAATAAAGCTGATTTTCTTTTTTTGTGTGGTTGGCTAACATTCCAGAGATTTAAGTTCACAACAATCCAGCCTGTGATCCCATAACCCCGCAGCGCTTCAGCCCGTGGGCCTGACGGATGAGCGGGTCGTTCCAGAGCAGAGCCCCAGACACCTCGTGGCACTAACACGCTCACATTTCATCGGCCTGCCTTTGTGGATGGACTGACCGGTGACACTATAAATACAGAGGTGCTAAGGACTGTTTTGTCAAAGAGAACCTGATTCAGTACATCATAACAAACAGCGGTCATTATGCTCCCCCACCTCATCTATCCGCCGGCAGTCCGTCCATTTCTTTTCCCCGGGCCCGCTTCCCTGTTGCGGCCCACTTCTAATCCCCTCATCCGTCTGCTTCCCTCGCTCTTCATTTATCTCAAAAGGTCGAGTCCAGCTAATAGACGAGGAGGTACAAAGTCAACACGGGGATCAGTCTGATCTGCTTTGAGTCAATAAACATTACACATTCATGCGTGTTTAACACTTTACCGCCGCGTGACCTGACCTCACTTCACTGTCCCACTTTTTGTGTGAATCTCAAACATGAGTACGACTTCAGTGAAAAAACCTGGAAACATGAGCACAATAGTTCTGGATTCTTCCACAAGGTAGCAGCACAACCTGAGAACATCACGTCTGCTTAAAGCTGCTCGCTCAAGTGCCCGATCCCACCCGAAACAAAAGCAGACTCCTGATTGGTCCTGAGTTAACCATTCCTCCTTTAATGAAAATTACACACTAACACCTCTTTGGGACCCGTGCAGCTTTAAGTGGAAATTCAAGAGGTAATGTTATTTGAAAATGTGTAATTAAAGGCGTTAAAAAACCCCAACAACCATCATGGTGTTTGAGTTTTGAGTTTGACTACAGGCACGGAGAGACACATTAATGCATCTAATTAAGGCCTCATCAAAATCGCAGACAGACGGCACTCTTTCATAAAAATCATAAATTGCGTTATCAATTATTCAGGGCAATGCCACGACTTCATTTTCATCCCTTTTGCGTTTTTAATTAGCACCATCCACAGCTTTGGTATTGACATTAATTTGATGGCAATTTATTGATATTTCAGCGTAACCTATTTAGCTGAGTGCAATTACCAACAAAGAGAAGCAGATAGATGCGGCGTTAGAGGTGCGTCACGTGCTTTTGTAAATCAAGGTGAGGAGTTGCTGCAGGCTGCGCTAACTGAATCTAACTGCTCTCGGTGGTCATCAGCAACAAAAGATGCGAGTCACCCCATTTCCAAATGAAAGGAAATAATCAATAGAAAGTGACTGGAGATTTGTGTTTAATTGATCCGGACAAAAGTGGTATTAACATAAGCGAGCTGACCTGGGTGCTGATAAGTGCTCTCGTTCTGTTGCCTTTCTGAACTTGTTTTAAACTCGAAGAGGGGGGGGGGGGTACACAACAATGCATCTGAGCTGCCAGCGGTTTGCCACAGACTCAATCTCTCATTTGGTTATTCACACTCTCTCAGCATGGTGTTATGAGCTCAGCAGTTGATCCCGCAAGAAAAGGCTGATTTATGTGAGCATGACCAGAGGGAGTTAATGTATTCTCTCATTAAAATCCACTTTACTTAGGCTGAAAGTCAATCAAAGGCTGGATAGAGACTGAATCAAAGTGAAGGGAAATGGTCGGGTGGGAGGACTAATATGTTACATTAGATCTAACGGCGGTCATAATGCAACAAAGATGTTGTGGAAAAACACAAAAATGCACTGAAGATGTTGATGGGAGCTGCAGAAGATGGAACGTGAGCGCTCGCTTTAGTGTCTTTTCTGTGAGAGGAACGACGGCCATGGCAGGGGAACATGCTCCTCCAGAGGGTTTGAACCACTATCGAAGCCCCATATAGACACATTTAAGTCAGCCAGTTACATGGAGAGAGACAGTGAGATGAGGGAGGAAATAAAGAGCGCTATCGGAATAAAAAGCTTGAAACAAAAGCTTTTCCTTACGTTCTTCTTTTCCTATTCTGCGCCACTTTTTCATGCTTTGAAAATGTTGTATATCACAATTAATTACCTAAAAATCATGCTGATGTATGCTAATAATATATTATACACTACACATGTGGAAGATGTCTTGCTGTATTTATGATGGTTGGAAAGACATGAAAATAGGAATTGTGTGTCTCTCTATTATATTTGCATGTCTGTGACATTGTTTTTCATTGTAGTGAATGTGTCATGTGTCCTCAGTCTTTGAGTGAAGTCTATATTTATGTGTTCCTTTTGTGCTTGTAAGGTTATACTGTATATTTGTAATGTTTAGTCTCATGTGTTGTTGTGAAGTTATGTGTCATGAGTGCCGTATATACGTCTGTTCTATAACAGCTTTTATTGGGCTACTTATCGTTTTATGTGATATTTCCCTACATGTGCTTTGATGGTTTTATGTCTGCTTTAGGGTTGCAGCTAACGTTGGTCTATAAAATGTCGTTTGATAGTGAAAAATGTCACTGGTTCCTTAACCCTGTGTTGGCATACTAAAACAGCTTTGTTTGTTTTGTCTGACCAACAGTCCAACACTTAAAGATATTCACTTTTTATATAATTCTATTAAAATGAATGAAGAAAACAAGCAAATAAATGAGTTTTTTAAATATATTTGCATTACAAAATTACTTGAAAATGATTATCAAAACTGTTTCTGATTAATTTTCTTTATCCACTAATTAATACTAACTGTTTTAGCTCCACACTGTGTTTTTTTATCATGCCTGTTTATTTGTTTCTTATAATTAGTTACATCATCCCGCCTCAGGACTAAGGATGGACATCATACTTCTGGCTAAATCTGGCTAATTTAAATGTTATCTAATGTCTGCTGTCCCTCGTAGATAAATGAACAAAATAAAGATTTTTTTTTATGCAGAGAAAAACACAAAATACTGCAGCAAAAAATCACAAAACTAAGCGATAGGGAAACACATCAGTTAACACTCTATGGGATCAATATAAATTCTGTATTTAGGAGCGAGCAGAAGAGGTGACCCCCTTTTTCTCAGCGCAGGTAGAAATCAAAACCAGCGAGTTATCATATGTCTTCTCTCTCCGGTGCTTAGTCCTCGGACTCCTTGAGCGTGCGGGGGGGGGGGGGGGGTATTGCATTGAATGCAGCATCGAGGGGGGCAGGACCTGACCCCCTCGTGAACTCTGCTGATGAGGTGAAACAGAAGGCAGCGAGAGGCTCCTGAGGGGACTACGAGGAGGAATGCTGCTGACTCTACAGAGAGAGAGAGAGAGAGAGAGAGAGAGAGAGAGAGAGAGAGAGAGAGAGAGAGAGAGAGAGAGAGAGAGAGAGAGAGAGACACACTGCAACCCTCTTCGATACTGTCCTTTGATTAGGAAAAAGGACTCACTCAGTGCACCTTCACCCACCCGGCGCTCAATCTGCGCTCAAGCCAGAGCTAAATTGAAACATTTTTCCTCATTAGAGCAGGAGGCCTTTGCGGCGCGTCCCTCCAGCGAGGCGGCCGAACAGACGGGAGGAGAGAGACTGAGAGGAACTGAGGTTAAGGGCAGAATGTCATCCTCTCCTCTCCATGATTTGATTAGGACCTCAGTCATCGATTCATAAACCGTGTTTAGAACCTCCTAATGCATGTGTTTGAACCAAAGAAAACATGCAGTGCATTATATCAGGCCGCATGATGCCCTGTATCCTCGTCTCATAATGGTTAATGGGACCGGGAATTTATGCAGGAGTGATTAAGGATTTCTGTTTTTGGATCAGGGATGTCAATCAGGTTAAACAACAGATCTCTGGCTCGAGATAAAAGCTTTACGACTGAGCGAAGGATAAAAACTTTAATACACTCACAGAGAGGATCAGGTAAATATTTGATATTGCAGAGTTGGATTCTAGAGATTCGGTTGTATTGCAGCTTTAATGCAGTGCAGAGATAACTGGTGTTTCTCTCTTTTATTGTCTGACTTACTCTGTTACGCTTGATGCAATTTGGAAGGGGAAAAAAATCAAATAACTACATTTCTGTGCGTCTTTCGCAGGATTAGATGTCAAGTCATTGTGGGCTCCGTTTGGCTCCATTCCTACATTCAAGCACACAGGCCGGCCACAGTAAAGACACTAAGGGGCTAAATTTACTATGTGACATCGGCTTCCCCCTGGGCAGCCATAAGCAGCGTATACAGCGACCCTGAATTTCCCTTTTCTAGATTTACTACCACTATTCAAATGCTTAACTGCAGATACAATGATCCTCTAATCGCTGGGGATGGTTTTCAGCTGCTTCACTGACAGAGACAGACAAAAAGGAAACAGTAGTAAGAATATAAACACCAACAATGGAGGAGTTGGGGCCCACAGGAGAGCCTACGTATCTGTGATAAAAGCGGGATATAACACAATCAACGACAGAGCCTGGAGGGAGGAACACTTGGAGGAAATCGACACACTCGCTCTCTGAATGTACAGTTATTGCAACTTTAAAATGCTTCTGTTATTTCCACTAAAATGCTTTAAATATAATTTCAGCAATAATGGTAAGTTAGTATGTTGGCGAGGACCACGTTATTGCACTGTGCTTTCTGAGCAATATGCAACATGCCTATTATCTTTTGATATAATTGGTCTTATTTTATAGTCACTGCTGTTACATATTATGGCAATAAACAATTATATGATGCTATCGTTCTTTGACACCTTTCATAAATCACCAGCAAGTCCAATGGGCAACAGGTGTTTCAGAAGAATGATTCTGTCCAGGAAAATAAAGCAAAACGCTGAAACGAAATGTAGTCTTGTTTAAATCTGAAGCAGGTGGTTTCGCATAAAAATAAGAATATTTTTTTATTATTATTTATCTAATTTATGTTATTTTTAGTGGGCCAAGTTGTGTTTTTTTTACTTATTGGGATTCATATAAATAACCATAAATAACATAATAAAACAACAGTTAGAGATGATTTTTCTTTTCCATTAAATGGCACCACACATTTTACTTTAGTAGTTTTAATAGTTTTTTTGTATTTAAATGCTGTGCTTTAAATTGTATTCATACTGTGGTATATTGACTATATGTTAGCAGATTTACATTTTAGTTTTTAATAAACAAAGATGAGTAATAGCTGATAAATTACTTCATCCGGCGTCATTGGAACAATTCAGAAAAATGTTGTGATTCTGTTTTGCATGTTTTCCTATTAACAGGAAATAAGAATGAGTATTAACAGTATTAACTTACTTAAAATTCACACATATATTATTTTACTTGTTATAACCGGTTGAAATTTACCCACAAGTAAGTTAATAATTGAGGGAAAAACAACAGACATTGCAATACAATTTGTTTTATAATTTAGAAACTTTAATTCATAAGCTTTTTTTAATATTTTCTATTAGTTTCAAAATAATAAATAAACCTGAAAAAAGTAAAATAAAGTCTTTGTTGGAGCGTTTTAACGGTTACTATGACAGTAACTGCAGCAGAAGCGATTTAACCCTGATTTTATGACAAAATACAAATACATAGAAAAATATAACATAATACGAACAATAAAACAATCACAATACTCAAGTTTTTTAAATTATGTTTGCACGTCTTTTTTTTTTTTTTTTTACAGTTTTACCAGATGCAAAAAACTACCATCACTGAAGATATTTAATTTACTAATATAAATTGACCTACTAAATATAAAAATCAATAATACAACCATGTTTACTTAAGCCTGGTATTTAGTTTATTTAAGTTGTCCCTTTAACTGTTATCATATTTTTAAGTTAATTATCTCATAATTGTTTTGTTTAAATACAACACATTACAGTTTTAGTATCGCAAAACAGTATTAACAATACTCTCACTGTTTCCCCAATCAACTGGCGTCTGAATCCATTTCTTTGAGATAAGCTAACTTAGTCTACAAATCAATAAAAAAACATTTTAAAAAAAAAATATATATATATATATGTATATATATATAGATATATATATATATATATATATATATATATATTGTAGATAAGGATTCTCCCAACAGCTTACAAGCCCTCGGCAGCCCTGTCCCACTTGGCACACACACACACATACACACACACACACACACAATTCTGACTACTTCCAGCCGTGCGGAGGTCCCGGCGCAAAGAGGGATGCATCCTCAACATCCTCAAATAACTCCACAAGGGCATGTTAATGACCCTAAAGTGCTACATTACAGCAACAATTAAACAGAGGGATCCCAGAGGCATTGGGAGCCGTCGTGTCACTGTCTGTGTACAGGCCAACACATCTCTCCCATCTCCATTTATTTCCCTAAGAAATCAGCGGGGCCACCTGGGCTTGGCATCGAAACTTCATTCATCTCCAGGAATGGATTCCAGTGGAGGGCAAAATCAAATTCTCATTTGCAAGGCAAGGGGAGAAAGAGAGGGAGTGAATGCAGGAGGTACCTGGGAACGCTAACCTCTGGGTGAACCCGCCACATCTGATAGTTTTGCTATTTGTCTGTGACATTGACAGCTCTGGGGGAGATTAGGAGCCACCCTGCCCCAGCTTCCCCACTTTGCATTCTGCCTATGTGCCTCTTTACAGATGGACTGCTGCACATTTCCCATCGCCTTGTTTTCCCTGGGTTTCAACAACGGCGCTACACCAGAGGCAACCGAGGGATGTAATTATATGCAGTGCAACAATAAAACAAAGCAAATGAGGGGAGAGCTGCATCAGAGGGGCTTAAAAAAAACAAAAAACGAGAGGATGCAAAAAAGAAAAAAACTACACGGTGTGGCTTTCGGTGGTGGGGGTGAAGCCGGAGATGAGAGTGATGGATGCCCTTCGGTTAAATACGTCCAAATCCCCCCTTCAAGCCGCTCTCTTCTTGCCAGGCAGCGTGAGTGAGTGTGCGAGAGAGAGTGTATAAGATTAATAGTGTAAACAGCGAGGGAGAGAGGGAGAGAGGGAGAGAAAGGCAGCAGGGAAAGAGAGAAAGAAAAGACTATCAGCATCTGCAGCAGCACAGTAGCCCTCGGGGAATAGTGTGAACTTTTGAACCCTGGTGGCGAGCAGTCGCAGCGATGCACAGAGCCTGCTCCTGCCTCGTAATGTGTGTGTGTGTGTGTGTGTGTGTGTGTGTGTGTGTGTGTGTAACAGAGAGAGAGAGAGAGAGAGAGAGAGAGAGAGAGAGAGAGAGAGAGGAGAGGAAAGGGGAGAGAGGGAGAACGAGGAAAACTGGAGGTCATTAACATATTCCTCGCTTCCTAAACGAGCTGCCGCTATCCAAATGTCAAGAAATCCATACACCGATGAATGCCGTGAAAAATTCATCTCCACTTCAGGCGGATTTTTCTGACGGGTAGATACAGTAGATCAGCCATCAGAGAAACTCCAGAGAAACTTCCTGACTGATGGGCGTTGTGTGACAGGAAGGCCAAATCAATCACACAACTCTGGACTGAGTGCAGACGGGTCACAGGTTGGTCGCGCAAGAGGTCAGAAGTCGAGAGTTCAGCGCATGGGCAGACAACACGACCACAGGTCAACAAACCTGCGAAGAGGTCATCTAAGCAGACATGAAATACTGCCCAGGTGCTGCATGCAAATGAGAAAATAAATGAGATAAATGTTTCAACATTTTTGTGCTTTTAATGTAATTTCTTCCTCCGTGAAGCACCTAGAAACACACTCTTTCTCCGTGACTTAATTGTGCCTTCAAAACACAGACAAGGGGCTAGTTGGCCCTTTAAACACTGCTGATTAACCTTCTAATGGAGCACCAATCCTTCAGCTGGCAACTTTTCTTTCCCCCCCGTTTCACCGGCCAAGAGACCCGGGCATGCACCCTCGAAAGCACTTCACTTTATACAGCTTTTTAAAGCTGCAGCCAAAATGACAAAAATTTAGATTTAATATTCTATTTACCAGCACTGCGTAATAATGTTGTTACTGTGCATTGGCTCCTCATATTCAAATGAGAAATATGCAACAGCGAGGCATAAATTCAAATTGGTTATCCTACTGCATTCTATTGCAAGTAATTGGTTTAGGAAATTGGGTCGGCAAAGTAATCACTGACAGGAGTCCCATTCCTGCATTCTTTAAATAGGCTAACACAACAGACCGCACCTGCCTTTAGTGCTGGTGCTATTAACTGAGTAATGAGCAGGAATTAATCAGCAACTATTTTGATCATTGATTAAACACATCGGTCATTTTTATGGTGAAGATGTCAAACATTCCCCAGTTCTCAAAATGTAAGGAAATGCGTTTCTTTGTCCAAAAACTGCAAATGTTTGGGTCAAAAAGAAGCAATGTAAAATATAGTGAAAACATTTCTCACTATATTCAGACATTTTATAGACCTGGTGAAATGATTAATCAAGAAGATAATTAAAACAATCATTACTTGCAGCCCCACCTGCCCATACGTCAAATTAAACGATCTCCAAGACATTTCTTATCAATCTAAAGTATTAGAGAACATATGCCAGATTATATACAGATACAGATAAAGTCACTTGATATGAGTGAGGCAGAACACAACATGCACATGGCATCTAGGTTTTCTGAATAAATACTACATCCACACCTGAGCAAAACACAGACCATAATAGAATCGTTACGATCACAAAGAAGACGAGGGAGACGCATCAAGAGCATCATCTTTTTTTTCTGCACGCCTCCTGAAACAAAGCACTTTCATGCGGTGCTCTGTCATCACTGCAGCTTCCAAGCAAACATCCCCGAGCACCCAGCAGTGCTCCACCAATCAAAGAAGAACAAACAGGCCATTTCAACTTCGTAAACTTGACCTGCAAGCAGCATGACAGGGCTAAAAGCCCCACATCTCCGGCTGTCTCCTGGGGTCTATATATGTGTGTGTGTGTGTGTGTGTGTGTGTGTGTGTGAGTTAAAGGAGACATGCCGGAGGTATAAAATTGTACATATTTGTTGATGTATGTAAAGTGTATTGGAATGGCAGTGAGAGAAAGGTGGAGGGTGGTAAAGGGGGCAGACGAGGCTGGGGTGAGGCTGCATGCGCTGGTCAGGTCACCGGTGCGGTCGGCGGGTGAAACTCAGTTCACATTACCATGCAGACACCCGGGCTAACAATGGAGGCTCCATCTGTTCCCGTCAGCCATTACAAATCTGGTGTCACCCAGTCCGCTGAAGACAACAGGCCACCGCATCTAATCAAACGGCACAGGCTCCTCCTGTAGAAGCAGCCATCGACTCCACACTCACTCACTCTCTGGTTAGGGGACAGAGAGCAGCTAAAGGCAAGCAGTCGATTACCACGGATAATACATTCTCACACTCACAAAGTCTCTTTTGTGTACAGTAGCCTCAAATAAAATGAGACAATTAAACTTGAGAGGGGAAAAAAACCCTCAATTTTCTACCTTCTCCTTAAAGCCAAATGCTTTTTTCTCTAAATCACAAAATTACCTTTCATTTTTAGCAAACAAAAAGGTGCTGATTTTTGCATTTTAAAGGAATAAAAGAAAATTCAAATCGTCGCCATGGATGATTGTTCCTCCAAAAAGAAAATGCGACTGATTTCATTAAAGTGGTCATACCATTATTTTCCACAAACACTCCCTCTTCCATTGAAAAGCGACCGCCCAGCAGAGAAGAAGTGTGAGCCGATTCTTTCAACCGGCAGTGAACAGAGAATGAACTATGAACTCCACATGCCCTCTTTAGTGAGGACACAGGCCATTCACTACGCCAACATGGTCGCAGCAATAAAAAGACACGGGAGCTGTGAGGTGTGAATTCGTCTTACAGAATCAAATGTTATGATTATTGATCCAACAATAAAAATGTGTTTTTCGTAGTTAGTTTAGTGTCGAGGGGCATTCGATATTCAAAGCAAAATGCAAATGAAAAGAAAAAAAAAAGATTGTGGAAGTGGCGCATAATTGGCTATTTCTCACGTTTAACGCCAACAACGGGGCGACACAATGTTCGAGCTTTAACAACTATCGCATCCACAGTAACAGACGGCGTAGTTTTTGGTTGGGCATGTTATCGTTATAGCCTTAAGGGAATTTTTTTAAAGCATTTTATTGTTTGATTTTGTTTGTTTCCCCAAGGAAATCTCGCCTTGTTTATTCTAAAATGAACAATTCAAAGAAATGAATTAGCATTGTCTTGTGGTCTATCTTCCCACCATCTGCCGTGATTTGTTTACTCTATTTTTCCAAAGTTGCAGAGAAAGGCAGCAGTTACTCTTCTGTGGGCAGAGGACCGAAGAGTTCATTAAGACATTTCCAAAAAAAGGAGAAATCTTTTTTTTTTTTTTTTTTTTTTTTTTTTTTTTTACTACATCCAGCTGGCATCGACTATCAGTATCACAAAACGACTGCAAAAGGTGACATGTTCTTTTTTTCCTTATTGGAGAAATTCCACATGATTCCAGCTTTACCTCAGGAAAGAAGCTTAAAAAAAAGAAAGAAAGCAGAGGGTATAGACGGGCACCTGAGGCAGCCGGGTCAATAAATGCCCACCTGAGGCATGTCACGTCAAGGGCTATTAACTGGCACATAGAGTCAGAAATACAAAAAGTCTGAACGGGAGAGGGAGGGCAAGTCCAAGAAGGGAAGATAGAGAGAAAGATTGATAAAGGGAGAGAGGGATGGAACACACATGGCCCCTCAGGTACAGTGTTGTATTTCAAACCCGGTTGTGAAAGAATAGAGGGGCTCGGGGTCAATCAATCACGGCATTAGCCTGCAGCTACAAAGCCTCCTCTCTGTGTGGCCGGCCTCCCACAGTCCACACACACAGCTTAAGGGGACGGATCAGGAGCTGAGGATCCGCCACTGGAGGGAGCTCTAGGTCCCCAATCCGGTCTCCGAGAACTCACCGGCATCAGGACGGCCTACCTGCCTACACTGGCCAGGAGGAGGAGGAGTCACTGATGTCACCGGAGCCAGGCAGAGAGGTAGGAGGCCAGTGAAAGAGGTGGGGGGGGGGGGGGGGGGGGGTTCACAGATGTGGTCTGTCTGTTCTTTCAAATTAAGAGAACGAGCAACAATATACAGCAGAAGGGTTCCACTGCGCTTCCTGTGGCGAGGTGTAGGTGTGCCAGCGAGGACGGGCGAGGGTTGTTTGTTAAAACTGCATTTGTTTAGTTTTCCTCAGAGGAATACCGCATCGTCTCCTGTGACACCGACACCTCCTTCTTACCTTCTCCTTTGTTGGTGCAGCATTCCTCACACGCTGTAGCCTTTCAGCATGTTCACACACAGATAATATAGACATGTCTGTTCCCTTGTTAGGGTTAAAATGTCCTTAATTAAAGTAGATGGTATAAAATATATATATATATATATATATATATATATATATATATATATATATATATATAAATGTAATCTAGGTTCATGTATGCTGCTCAAATTAAATATTCTTGTCTTTTCATTTGATGTTGTGAAGAAAAAGCCATCAGTGCTGCTTTGCCGCACATTTAGAATTAGGCCTTTTTGAGCTAAGATCTCTGCACTGCACAAATAGCCTAAGATATATATCTCTCTCACACACACACACACACACACACACACACACACACACACACACACACACACACACACACACACAGGGAATCAGAATCAGGACTATTGTTAACTCACACTCAGGGGCTCCATCGTCCTGGTAATCAGAGGCTACTGAGGCGTCGTCCGATGGGGCAGAGCGACCCAGACTGGAACTGTGGTTGTCATCAGAACCGTCGTCGTCCCTAAAGTCCGCTGAATGTGTGTGTGTAAAACACGAAAATATGATAAATAAATAATTTGTGCACTTAATTCTATCAGAGTATGTAATCAAACACAGACACACACTCACAGCTGAAACAGCTCAGTGTAGAAACAGCAGTGTGTGATGTGAGATTCTGGGTAGTTTCACTTACATGTTGGGAAGGGGAATTCTTGAGGGTTTCTGTAAAACCAAAAATCTGAATAAGCATATATCAAAATCTTTTTGCACTGAATTGCAAAGCTTTCTGTGCTTTCATTTGTCAGACGCGTCAGCTTTAAAGTATTGCTTTAAAAAAAGAAAAAAATATTTTTCTTGCACAGAACACCACGAAACCACAAGTTTTCTGTACCAGAGCAAGCGTCTCATACCGAGCAGAGCAGGAAGCTGTTTCCGGAGTGAACTATCGCACTTCATGCAAGAGTTTCCATTTTTTGGGGGGGGTTCATGGGCCGTTCATCATGCTTGTAAATGATATCACATCAGGATTTAATAATCCCGATCAAAACAGAGATCTTTAAACACTTTTAACAACAATAAATAAGAGCGAGCATGACGTCTTGAAGGTGACACCATTACACTAAATTACTTCCTTCAAATGTAATTTTGCAAACTGTGTTTCAAGCAATTACAGCAATAATTAAGCTTATTGTGTGGCATTAACAGCAAAAGTTAGATAACGGTGCCGTGAAATTACATTTTGACACTTGACTAGTAAAGCTTTCCTAAACACTCATGCAATGCTGCTTCTGGAGGGAGAATCCTACCGGACGTGGACGACCCTGAAGTTGTTCAGTAACACCTTCCGTGTCTCTTGGGCAGTTTCACCCAGCACCTCGTCTTGAAGGATCTCTGATACAAACAGCTCACAGTCTGAAGAGGACAGAAAACACTGAGTGTGGCATTCATGGACACAGTTCTGAAGGATTCAAACTACATACTTTGTATGATCATGTTTATAATGTTTGTAGATAAAATCCCATAATTAGGAGTTGTCTGTCCTCAGGTCACTGAATATCATGACACTGGAGTATAATATTAAAAATAAAAGTATAAAGCAGATGGACACAACATTGCAGTTATTATCACAACTCATTTCTTCTTCTTGTTTTGGTGTCCACTGCCTGTACTGAACACATCATTCAAACGAAAACTCATTAAGCGCGGTGGTTGGTGGTTGTTTCTGTAACGCTAACTTGTGACTAAAATATTTAGGCTGTTACTAGCTTTACTACTACGTTGCTTCTTCAGGGCCTAAAAACATAAACTACTCTTTGTGTGGCTTGTGACCTGTGAAAGTGAAAACCAAAGACAAAGAGAGGTAAGACATTACACTTTCAAATGTCTTTAGAACGGATGAAGTCATGGTTATTACTTTATTTCACTGTGGTAATAAACTGTAGACTTGATCACAGTAATATACATTAAGTCATAATAATATTACCCAGTAAAGCAAGACCCTAGTTTGTAAAACTGGTCAGTCTACATCACGTATCTGATTCCATTTCTCTATGTTCTCCCATGTTACACAAATGGACTGACACATGCAAATGTTCTCCCAGAGGCCCCATTTGCTGGCAGCAGTAAATGCAAATGTAGTAAATTACTGTACAGTTTACAGTCTAAGTGTGGAGAAATATGTTTCTTTATGTTCTAGTTTTTTCCATTTGTGCAACTACAAATAACAGCAGGTGCGAGGCTTTTCTGAGCAACAAAATAAAGAAAAAAAAGAAAGATGTGACACGTTAGTATTTTTAGGTTTAGCTTACTTAACTGTCCCTGTGTTCTCAACTCAACCAGTAGAATCATATCATTTGTACATTTTAAATGTAATTTTGTTGTAAAAATCGTATTTAATCACAGAATTGAAGGATAGAACTGTACTGTAAAAAAAAAGGATTATTAACAGTAAAAAATAAAGACATTACCATCCAAAAGCCGCCTAATGTCAGGTGGTATTGTTCCCATCCCTAACTTTCACCTGTCCAACTCCCAGACTTTTCGGTTTGCCGACTTTTCACCCTTTTTTTTCCGTCCCTTCACTCTTTTGGTTCGTATTCCACAAAAGCAGCCTATGTGCACCCAGACTCTGTCATACTGTTACAGCTCCGAAACGGAAAGAAGAGCCTGGCAAAGCCTTTTAGCATTTAACCACCTGTGTCCTCTTGTTCTGAAACCAGACTTCCGTGCATGCATCTAGATTTGCACAAAATGGGGTGGAGCAGGTGCACAGATGACAACTTCCTCTCTGCACTCTTGTTTCTCAGTCGAGGGCTGATGACAAGGTTTGACTGACACAGAGAAAGCCCCTCTGTCTGGCCTGAAACACTTGAAAAACATTGTGACAACTTTGAATATGACTGTTGTCTGCTGCTGAGTAAAACATGTATCTCTGCCTCTCTTTTTACGCTTTCCTTTGTATTAGCGTGTCAATCTGCCACGTAATCAAATGGAAATAGATAAAAGATATCAACATATTTTGGTTTGTATAACTTGCCAACTAATGTATCCCTGTGTCAACATTTTTCCATGTCCAGCTACATTTAGAAGTGCTTTAAATGATCCCAAAAAAATCCCGTCAGTCATACCTTCAACTCTTTAACCAAATGATCTGGGATCACATGTCGAGGTTGAGAGCATCTGGACTGTTGAAGAGTCCTTGAGCAACACAGCCCCAGATATGCTGCTCTGCTGCTGATCCTCTGCAGCCTGCTGACCTCCCTGCAAAGTAGTGGGAAGACCAAACAGATCATTTCCCCACAGGGATCAATAAAGTCCCACATTATGTTAAAGGAAAAATACTTGTCAGCAAAATTGGACGCCCCTTAGGTATTGAAAAAAAACCTATTTAGATCTTCAAAACTGTTGAAATAATATCAAAAACCTCTGACACAAACTAGTGTTTTTTTGTCAGGTGCTCCTGAATGTTTTCTTTTTAGCCTAAAAAACTTCTGGCCACTATTGTTTAGTCTGTGCAAATGTAATCATCCAGAATTAATAGTGGAGAGACTCTCACAATGGTGACCGGTTTATACAGAATGTCCCAGTTTTGTGGTGCAACAAATGGTCTATTGGAGTTCTGAATTAATTATTTGACTAGTAGTACTACACCATTATTCATACAGCCACAAATACAACATGTTTATTCAACTAAGTCGTCTGACAGTGGTAAGAGTAATGTTTTATAAGCCATAATAATTTCCCTCTTTTGGTTAACATTAAGCTAGCTTCATGTGGCTAATGTTAATTCAAGGAGTACTTGCTAGTACCGCTGCTAACCTGCTAATTAGCAATGACCGTTAGCCCAGAAATTAATTCTTAGCGATATTATTCTTATTTTAAACTCACCGTGTAGGTTTCCTGGAACATAGTTAAGTACTTACCTGAACTGGTCTACCATTAAAACAACGTGCAACGGTTTAACATTGACGTTAGGCTGACTTGTAGCTAACGCTGAGCTAACTTAGCATACATAGCATTATCTGACTGTTGGAAACCGTTAGCTAATTAGCTAAGTTAGCTCGTAAACGCTTAGCTTGTTTAAGGTTAAACCACCTGGCATCTGACGGCTTCATAAGGTTCATATTTACCACCTAACGATACACAAAGGGTGAAATTAGTTTATGTGTTTTTTAAAAGTGGCTTCACTTGAGTGTACACTAGCTAAATACATTTCTCCACTACCTTTCTGCTGCGTTCAAGTACTCATATCGTCCCAACCGGCTAATGAAGTTGTAAAGTCGTAAATCACAGACTTTCTATTTTATGGTAAACTTACTACGTTTTTCTACGACTTCGACATCTAATGCTAAGGTATGAATGTGTTGTTATTCACATGCAAGTGATGTTTCGCTAAAGAATTATAAGGTAATAGGAACCTGTAATAGAAATCCAACCAAACCGCTGCATAAAAGATAAGAAAATACATAAAACTGATGTTTTACCAAAGCTATACATATAAAAAAAGGATGTAACAGCTAATGCTCAATTACCAAATCAGATAAATACATAGCTAAATAGCACACGTTGTCAAATTGGGTATCAGAAATTCTCACTTTCACTGTTTAAATTACAACAATCTCCACTTTAATGGGTCTTTGATTTAAGCTTGAAAACTAATTAGGGTATTTCAGACAGCACGTGAATGCAGCATCACTAAATTGGTCCCTCACTATATCTGACAGGGCATGGATGAATGGTTTATATTACCAGTAGAGGGTGAACAGCAATCGGATGTACTGGACGGGGCTTTTATATATGTGGCTGACATTAAAGGAGGTATTGGTGGTAGTAGTAATACTAATAGAAACAGTGGTGGGTCTGACTATCGCCTTATTGATCCACGTGTTACTGAAACACAAGAGAAGCCATCAAGGAACCAAAGCTCAATCAGACACTGTTCACATCGACAGAATACACCGGATATCAGTCAAGGCTAGGTTGAACTAATGTGTATTCAAGCTTGTAAGATAATTATTTCATATCCTAAGCAACATCACACACACATACACAACAGTAATTGCTATTTCACAGACTAACAGGCCTGAGTATTTTAACAGAAATTGGTCTGATTGCAACATTTTGCATCTAAAGTGTAATGAAATAAAAGGCTTGGATAATTTACACATTTGCTTGAAACACATTTTCCTGCAGGCAAAAGACTTGAAACATGAAATGTTTTCTAGGTGCTGCACTAATCTTAAAATCTTGAATTAGAGCTAAACTGTACCCTGTGTTGCATTACTCACAAATAAAACTATATTTTCCCACGTAGCAAAGAATCTGCAGGAGTAACAGCCGCTTCCTTTTAGTGCATAGTCGTATTTTTATAATTTTTCTGTATTTCGTGTTGACTGCTCGATATTTCACGATGGTCTCCTTCGCTGTCACCTCTCTACAGGAAGCCACAGGGTCAGGGCGAGTTGAGTCCCATGTCAGAATTGTCCCCACGTTGACCTGCGCCTGACTGGCCTCCCAGCAAAAAGCCCCTGTGAAGGTAAGAGGAACTGGGGTCCCCTCCCCAGGAAAAAAGGGTTCCCTCCCCTTGACAGCTCCACAGAGCCCCAGCCACCTGCCTGCTGGGTCAGCCCCATATGAAAAGGGAAGCCCTTTGTAATCCGACGGGGATTACACCACCCAACAATGCACCGCTGAAAGAGCGACAAAAGCCCTGTATCAAACGCAGCTGAGGCTATGATCTCCCGCTACTACCAACACTGACTCCTCCGCCACCTCTCATCTCCCCAAGAGGCTCTCTGCCCCCCCCCCCCTTTAGCATTCGCTGCCTCTGTCCTCCTTCTGCCCTCTCATCTTTAGGATCTGGCCTTTTATCAGCGCATTCCTTTTCATTTGCATTGCGGTGTGGGGAGGGACACCGGGTCTCTCTGATCTGATATAGAGCCAGGACAGAGAGTCAGGAGGATCCTCAGGGCATGACGGGTGAGTGTGTGTTTGAGTGTGTGTATCCTGTCCTACAAAACACACACACACACCACATTGCATTCTCAAGATAGTTAGAAACTCTTTTAAAAATAGTGAAGCACCCATGCCTGTCTTTCAGGCTCTGTCTGTCTTTATCTTTATTTCAGAAAAGAAAGTGATGTGATTGAGGGGAAAGTTTTTCATTTAAAATGAGGAATTTGCATCCGAGATTCTGTTAAAAGATTCAAAATCGTGTAAAGATTTAGGCTGCAGACTATACTATTACCATTTGTTTTTAAACCAAGAGCATAAATCACTCAGTAAGAATAGGTGTCACCTTATCCAACAGCAAATATCTCAAGTTGGTGCTCAAACGTGGCCCTAATATAAACACGTCACAGCATATTCAAAACCTTGATACAAAAAGAAAAAAGGTGTTTGTCCTGATTCTTAAGGGTCAGTCGCAAATGTTTGTGTTGCTCGAGGAGATAAAAAGAGGTAGTTTACTTTTCGGATTTCCTCAGTATCATTGTATTCCCAACCCACCCATTGCTCAAACATATGTCAGTGTAAGGTGGGGGGGGCTTTGGTGGTGGCGAGGTAAAAAAAAAAAAAAAGTGATGATAGATTGAGGACACAAAAGACAGAGGAGCAAATGTGTTGCGCTAAATCTACAACCTTCAGTGAGCCACATATTGACTGACTCGGAAGGGGTTACCTCAGCTTGTACTCAGATCAATGTTAGCCCTGAGAGCATTGAATAGAAAATCATTCAAATTGTATTATGTTAGGATATATGAGCCATTTCAAAATATTAATTCAGCATTATTTGAGGTGTCTGTTAAGGAGAGCAGTTAGAGCTTGCAGTGCGTTGACTTGACTGAGTGATTGCACACCTCTATTACACGTGATGTATGAATGTGGGAGAGGGACCTATTTTTCATTACCGAGACATTGTCCCTAGAGGCGGTTGTTAAAGAAGAATCTGTGAATTATCCCCCTGGAACAACTGGCCCTTGTCAGGAGCCGGCTAGATGGGGGGGAAAAGAGAAGGGAAGAGAAGGGAAGGGAAGGGGAAAAGGGAAGCGCAGCACTATTGATATCGGAGGGATTAAGAGACTGGAAGGACGCCAGGAGAGTGTGTCTGCCTGTGCTTGTGATCCTGCACACCGCCGCCTCTCCCTCTGTCCAGTTAATTGGAATACAAAGCAGAGCGGGGTCGATGAGAGAGTGGTGAGGACGAGGAGGAGGAGGAAAAAGAAGAAGAAGAAGGGGGGGGGTATAGCTGCTGTCTGTCTCCAGCAACGCTCAACCTTCACTGCTCGCTGGGAATTGACTCGGGGAACCAGCAAGCGAGACCGACACACTGTCACTGGTAAAATGAACTGTCACCTTGCATTTCTCAGCCTCCTGGCAGCATCGAATTGGCCGCTTTGAACCATGTGACGTGACACTGATTGAGTTCTGGTTTTCCCCCTCCTCTCTCCTGGGCTCTAAAGGAAGAAGCCAGTTTAATTTCAAGTGTACAGCCTCTCCATGCAAAGTGTCCAGGACGTCAGCGTGTGGGCAGCAGGCAGCGTCTTCCAGCCTTCACACCAAAACCTTTCATGGGTGCCCCTATTCTTCCTCACCACCCCTCATTATTTCATTGTGCTGCTTCGTTACGCCGCCTCTCAGCTACTCTTGTTTTTCTTTACGCCATATAGTCATGGCGGACTGACAGGCACACAGGAGGAGGAAAACTATTAGGGGTAGCCATTTGGATCCTGGAGGCAATCCCAGCGAGTATTAAGACGTTAACCCTGGCCAAGTCACTTGTCTCTCTCAGTTACTATGCTGATGGAGAGGGGGAAAGGATGCAGTTGCGGGGGGGGGGGACCCAGGAGGCTGGGGCTTCAGGTCGGACGGCGCTTCCAGATCCAATAGAGCCTAACTCGGATGGGGGATGGTTGTCAAGAATCTCCCAGCCTCGGCTAAAAAGAGCCTCAGTGCCACAACAAAGGAAGAAGAGAGCGTGCCATTCATAACTAGGCAGCATTTCTCTCCACCAGGCTTCAACAGAGGATATTAAATTAATATTGATAAATATCTACAGAATAAAAGTCACATATGTGACTGTTCATCATTTCTTTAGGTACTTCTAATTTCCAACAGTTTACCACAAGTATAGTTTCCATTAAAATTAATAATAATATAAAGCATATGGATATCTAAATGCATTATCATGTGTTTTACCTTTTAACCCATCGATTCGTGAACAGTGTCATGCTACCGTTGGGTTTGAGAGTCTCGCATAGCTTCTTAAAAAACAATAATTTGCTGATTTCTTGATTGAAATTGTACCGTTTTTACTTCTTTTTAGAGCTGCTACAATAACTCAAGTAATCACAAAATTAATATGCAACTATTTTGATTAATCATTCCATTTTTTTCAAGCAAAAACGACAAACATATCATGGTTCCAGCTTTTAATTATCTTATGATATAGTAGATTGAATATATTTGGATTTTTGACATTTCATGACTTTAATTTGGGCTCTATAAATTTTGCGATGGGCATTTTATCACTCTTTTCTGGTGTGTTAGAGACCAAATGACTAATCAAGGAAAGAATCTGCTAATTTAATTGATGATGAAGATAATCGTTGAAGCTCTGCTTCTTACGTTCCAGTTTTTCTTGGTCAGCCATTAAATTCTTTTCTCCATCTTGATAATATAGCAACTGGAACAATGATGGAAATATGACTTTATCGTTCTATTGCTGATCAGATCTGATGTGTTTTATTTCATGAATTTAACACAATAATGCTCTGCATAAATAATCTACTGTTTATATGATAGATAACATAAATAGCTGTGTTTGATAACTAGCAATAAAAGTGACTGTTGTATCTCTTAGATGACCAGCCCCCCGTTATCCCATGAATACTGTATCTAGTTCCCCTTTGAAGCCCTGGGACCCTGCAGAGTGACATGCGACAGAGGAACTGGTAGAAAACCAAGGAAGTGAGCATGGCAATAGACTTGTAAAAGAGCCTGCAACAACTGCGAGCAGCATGGGGTACAAACAGCATCGGGTTGACCTCAAACAGAGTGCAGAGGGAGGCGGGCCGGCTAAAGATGCGTAAGATATCTGAGGAGAGAGAGGTTGGCTGCCGTATGTATTAATAGCCCTCGTGTTTGTGCAGTCAGGTGATCGTGCTGCAGAGCTTTTGATTATTTTTTGCCATCATAAATGATCTTCCCTCTTGTCCCTCAGTGTTCATTAACCATCCTCTCCTCTCCTCTCCTCTCCTCTCCTCTCCTTGCCCTACATTCTACCGGCAGAAGGCAAAGAGCTGAATCCGAAGGTGAAAAACATCCTCCTCCTCTTCCCCCATGCTGAACATCTGTCTCCGCAGTGTTGGCTGCAGCACCGACTCTGACACCTCCAGATGGAGAGCCCGCTGGGAGCACTGAGGTATTACCTACAGAGATGGCAGGGATCACACCTCTGGAATGGAGTCCCACACTTGTTTTCTGCACCGTCCCCCTTTTTTTGTTGTTGGATCTGTCACTATTCACCTTATCGATCATCACCTCCCCAGTCCTTGGCCTTGTGACTCTTCTGTAAGCTTTTGGCTTTCAAAGAAATGCACGAAAACAAACCTCTCAGCCCTTTTTCTAATTTACAGTAATGGGCTGTGTGGTATGTCTACTGTATTCATTTTTAATATAGTTGGAGGAAAACTGCATGTGGATACATTTCAAATGATTGCTGTTTTTCATTTCCTAGAAACATGCCCTGAACTTATATAACAGTTTTTAGTTTGCATAAACCGGAACATTGACATTTAATCTTTTTAGTCTAAATGTTAAAGTGTAACTTCACCTCCAGGTCTGAGTCTAACTAACCTGGATGTGTGTGGCAGGAGTTGCTCGGTGACATCTCCTGGCCTCTTCTGATTAAAAGACATTTTTCTTTTATATAAATCTCATGATGTCCCATCCATGTCATCATTGGATCACCTTTGATTTAAAACAGTAGATGTCGCATTGAGGCATTTTCAACTTATGAAATGCCACAAATAATATACATATTTTTATTAATTTTGTAACAATAATTGTCCATTTTTTCAGCACTGATGTGTGTCATCACAGTCCAGTCATGTCGTTAAGTTTACAGTTTAAATGTGCAGCACCTCTCCGAAAGAAATACCTGCAGAAAACCTCGAGTCTGAGAGGCCCAGGAGTGGAGTTCTCGGAGCCACTCTGGTGTCTTGACAGATTGACTCTGCATTCATTTGAGCCTGAACTCTGTGTGAACCGCAGCTTTAGGAAAAAAGGGCACCAACAGGCCAGTGCTGCTGGGGCAGAAACTGTGTGTGCAAACCTAACACCCAGTGCAAATATTGAACCTGCTGCCCCCTTCACCGTCACATGAAACCAGGTGGTCCGGTCCCTGCAAACGTTGATCCTCGGCCACAATGAGCACTTAAAATGTTAAATCATCGACTCACTTCCTCTTGATTTTAAAAGGAAAAAATGTGGTGGTTTGATTAAAAATGTTATGTAAAATACAAGTGGATGTCATTGCAACCTGTGTCAGCTGTGTGTCCAAGCAGAATTTGGGTAACAAATCCAGGGTGCGACCGGGCTCCCTGCAGTTTGTTGTCATGTTTAGAGCCCCCGGAGGTATTTGGGGGGTGAAGAGGTCACTGGGAACCACCCCGTGTGTTGTGAAAGATGCCTCTTGTCACATTATGCAAGAAGACATTGGCGAGACTATTAATGGAAGAAGTTTGTGATGCCATTCAAAAACATTCATATTTAGAACAATTTATTATTTACATATATTTAAAAAAAAAAAAAACAATAGGAGGAAAATATTTCAAATTCTGTATCAAAATTAAAAGTTTGATTGGAACTTAATGAGGTTGGGGTTTTTTACAGTTGAAACATTTATTTTTACATAAACAGCAAATACAACATTTTCCTTTAGTTTTATAAACTTTATTAAGCTAAAAGATCTCAATGGTTGTTGGAAAATACCCTGTAAATAAATAGTGCAAACAGTGACACTGAGTACCTCAGCGCTCCAACACAAAACACGTATAACATGGGCTCATGATAACAAGGCTACAAACATGAGAACTTTCACACAGAATCTCATTCAGCATTAATCATTGCACTATGAGCGCATAACAGACACAAACATACCCTGTACTAAACAAAGTCCACATGCATTTTTAACAGTTGTTTTCTGGAATGGTGCGACTGGAGGAGAGAAGTGGAGAACTGCTCAGACCCATAGTCTTATTGTTTGTTTGTCTTTAATCAAAAGTCACATCATGGTTCACAGTCTTTCCCTTTTCCCTTTGGAGAGCTTTCGGGATCGGTGAGTTTCTCCACAGGTGCCGCAGCTTTGACCAAAACGCAGGCCGACTTCTCGCGTTTCTTCTGCTTCATCCTGCGGTTCTGAAACCAGATCTTCACCTGCGTCTCGTTGAGCTCCAGACTGGCGGCGACCTCCACCCTCCTCGCCCGCGTCAGGTACTTGTTGAAGTGGAACTCTTTCTCCAGCTCGGTCAGCTGCTTGGTGGTGAAGTTAGTGCGGATCACGTTGTGCTGGCCGGGAATCCCGAACTCCGATAGGACAGCTGTGGAAAGATAAATGGATGAATGAATGGATGATGGAGAAAAACACATGAAAGTCATGGAGCTGAAGCATGGCGTTTAGATGTGAATGAAACATGTGAGCATGAATAGAAAAACATTAGTTGCCAAATATAAATTTTTCAGATACATTTTGGCATCATTATAACAACTGATTTGTGCTTTTACGCACAGTTTACGCACTGTGCGTCAAAGGTCTCGTGGGTTCTCTGAATATCACTTAATTCTCGTCAATCTGTCTCAGGATGAACAAACCTGTTTTAGGTGGGTTCCTCTTCACTTTCATCCAGTCGAATGTTTTAGAAGTTTCCTCCACATGGTCCAAATCCTTCTCCTTACTTTGGAGCGGTATCCTCGTGTAAACACTCTCTGGATATTCTTGCTGCCTCTGATCCCCGTTTCCAAAATGTAGGTACTGGCTGCCTGTTGCAGCTCCAGGCCCGCAGCTGTCCCCGGTGTAGGGAGCCATGTTTGATCCGACGGGTGAAACCTGCGCGTGAATGAAGCTCCGGTCCTGCTCGGGCGCGAGGCCGTACTGGTGATGTCCGTACTCCAGGGGTGACCCGTACATGGAATTCCCCGGTGTCGCAAACTGCAGATCCAGGTTGACGTGTGTCTGGTGGTGCAGAGGGAGACTCGGGTTCTGGTGTGGCGCAGGAGTTGCGGCAACTAAGCGCCCGTCCGGTGCGTAACTATCACTTGTTGCGCACGAGTTGGACGACACGTATCCATGGTTCAAATTGTGGTATCCGGCCTTGGCACTGAAAATATTTGCTCCCCGGTTGCACACTGGGTAGTCTAAGTAGGAGTTCATCCTGGACTTGGGCCTTTTGTTTGTTCACAAGTGATCAAGACCGAGCAGTCATTAATCGGTGCTCCCTTTGCCCTAACCTTCTAGGTAGTATGTCAAAGCTGTAAAACTGCCTTCCACCCTCATATCACCTTCCTGACACACCACGTGACCCGCTAAATGCCAATGGCAAAGGACCTGCAGCACTCTGTCAGGTCTGCGGGCTCGTCCATCAAACGGCTCGCATTTACATGACAAGAGCTTCAATCAAACTCGCTCATCCATCTGATAAGAACACAAACGTCAGGACACAGTTTCAGACTGCAGTGTTACGAGAGCTCCAAATGTCAAACAGTGACAATAATCACTATCTAACATAATAATGATAATGATATGGATTTAGTGTTATATAAATGTTACAATATCAATGGCCTTAAAGATTAGAAATAGGGTTATTATTTTTGTCTTGAAGATGTCAAAAGTCACTAGATGGATGAATGCCAGTAAAGTTATACACAAGTAATAATATACAATAAAAAAGTCAAATTTGTCATAACCTTTTTTTTATTTATTGCCTATACATTTTAGCTGAGAGATATATATTTTTCTTTTGCGTGATTATTCAACTTAAACTTAAACCTCGTTGTAAATGTTTCTATAGTTTAGTCCAAAAACATTTCTTCGGCCTCTCGACATCATGAGTCCTGCAGACAGACTGAGTCCAGAGCAGCGCAGTGGATCCAGTGATCCATCATGCGCTCTTTTTACAGATTGGCAGCTTGTGTGGCCCACTTCGCCCATAAAAAGAACAAAAGACACATTGAAGAACCACATAAGCCTCGCTTCTTTTTAACGACTATAATGTAATATCTTCCCCCAAAAAAACCTCTCACGTCCACACTCGCTCCTTAAGGACTCTGTGATTAAGTAAGAGTTAATGTGATGTTATAGACCTCAAGTGCTAATTAAGCTTTAACAAAATAAAAAAACAAGGAAAGTTGCCATTTATTCCAACGTTTTAGCTGCTTTACAGTCGTCTTTTTGTATACGGGTTCTTAGAGGAGTATTTACTGACAGTCTGGTAAAATCTCAACAAATTGCGTTTATTTATGGAGCTGAAATAAAAGCATGGAACATTTTAATCTGAGATACACAGGATGCCTCTGAATATTTTTTTGAAGAGGCCCATGCGTAAAAGTATACACAACAATGTATATAAAACGAATAAATGTGTAAATACAAATAAATAAGACCTGAGACTAATATTTAAACGAATTAGTCCAATAAATAAATAATATAAATACATGCATCAAGACAAGGCTTCTTCTATAAATTAAAGGGAAAGTTATTTTTGTGGAGAGTCGAGAAATTCACGTGTTTCTGCTACAGATGAGTCAGTTTTGGAGCCTGCATGATTCTGTCCTGCGTGCAGCTCTGTGGAAAATATGACCCGTTAAGATCCACATTTGGGTCTGTTGCACGTGAGGTGGTGTGAGTGTCGTACCGCACGTTAAACTGCGGGTCGTGCGTGAAGGTTGCAGCGGGATATTTGGAGTATTCTGCCGGGTACGCCGGCTGGGACTGGTGTTGTTGGGACTTGAGCGGAGGGGAGGCCGCCTGGAAATCCCCGCCCAGATGGACATAACCCAGGCTCGACAGAGTGGGGCTGCCCGGGGCGGAGGGGGAGGACGGGGGTGAGGAGGACGAGGTGGTGGTGGTGGTGGTGGTGGGGCCCTGCACTCTCTCGTCCTTCTTCAGCTTCATCCTCCGGTTCTGGAACCAGATCTTGATCTGCCTCTCGTGGAGGTTAAGCAGGCTGGCCATCTCCACGCGCCGCTGTTTGCACAGGTAGCGGCTGAAGTGGAACTCCTTCTCCAGCTCCACCAGTTGCGCGCTCGTGTACGCGGTGCGCGTCCTCTTGGAGGCCGGGGTCGCGCTTGGACTCTTCTCGTTGACGGTGCAGTCTGTGGAGACAAACAGTCAGGAAAAGAAAGGAAGGTTGTTCAGGGGAGGTTTGTTTTTTATTTATGACTTCATGATTATTGTCATATCTCTGCTGAGTCTCAGTTTTCTCTTTTATTCATTGACTCTGTTGTTGTCAAGAGAGCAGAACGCTCTGCCAACCTTGCCTGTATGAATAAAGGTTACATTGATAAATACAACTGAGACAACAACATGGTGAGAGAGATAGGGAAAAGACAGAAACTAAAAGAAAACAAGACCTCACGAAGTGGTTTACTTAAATCAGGGGTTCTGGTGTTACACGAGGATCGAGGGATGTATAGAAAGAGCAGGTGACCATATTTAAAAAATGGCGTCCAAGACCTCAGCTGGTTTGTTAGGTGTTCTAAAGTGGTGAGTTCTGTGAGCAAATAAGAGGATAGACAGAAAATGTGGTGTTGTTCCTGAAATGAAGATTTAACGGTACAGATTGTAAACAGGCCTCTGACACAAACCTGGATAAAATATATTTAAAAAAACAAAATGATTTTAAGGGACAGATTATTACCAGGCCCTAAAAATATGAATTAGTTAACTGAAGGGAAACTTTCATGTTTTACTCAACTAAAATAAAATAAATAAATTGTCTTTCTGTTCACTTTTAACTTTATGTGTATTATCTCAATCATTTATATTATTTTAATTCTTTTGTTGTGATTGTGTTTGTTTTGAAGCCAAGTTTTTTTATGTAATTATGATTCTAAATAAAAAGATGGGAGCCCAAAAACTGAGCCAATGTGTGTTTATCATCCTGCTGCTGCCTGACTGTAGCTTCATTAAAAGCCACCTGACGGTCTGAACGTGAAAAGGAGAGACTATGAGCTCATTCCTCCATTAAGAGCTCGTTAAAGGGGACATGAATGAAAAGGCCTCTTTACGTCATACAGACCTGAGACTCTCCTGCCGTGTTTCTCACTCGAGGGCCTGGACTCTTTCATCCAGGCGAAAATCTTTTTGCTCGGAGGAAACTTTGTGTTTTGCTGCTTTGACCTCCGCGGGAACGTGCGCTCAAACGTCTCCGCGTGCACCAATTGGTGGCGTGCAGCTGCGCCACCGAACCCGCCGACATCCTCCAAAGACTCGCCGAAGAAGAAGAAGTCTTGTTGCTGGGTGTTTTGTGTCGCACCGGGTTTCTGCATTTCCATTAAATGTGCACCGGGGCCCCCTTTGACCTGACGGAGCGCTGGCAGCCAAATGTCACATGGCAGATTTCCAGAGAGCCCTGCAGCTTCTGGCCTGAGAGGATCCAGGGAAAAAAGAGACAGAATCAGGGAGGAGACCACATGATCCATCTTATCAACTCAATAGTATGCTGACATGAATAGCGAGCCTCTCCATGGCCTGAGAGGCAACGGGAACATGAGAGTTTGGTGGAAATAAAACACCATAATAGAGGGTCTTGTAAAATCTGTGCAGAAATAAAATAATTTAACAATAAATGTTGACCCACTGTCCTACAACGAGGCTCATTGTCTTTTTCATTGTGTGGTAAAGCAGATAAAACAAACAAAAATGATTATGAAACCAGGTTTTATTATAGGACTTTTGTTTGTCTTTAAAAAAGAATAAGATATTAATAATAATAGCAATAAAAACAAATGGCAAACAGTAACACTAATTGCACAAACACAAACACAAATAGGCCCATAAATAGAAAATACATTAAATATAATTATAGAAGTAAATACTTTGTCTTTTTGTTGTGTGTTTACTGAAATCACATTAATGTGCTACATTAGGGCCCGTGACTGTTCATAAATAACTGCCTTTTGTCAGTTAATGGATGCTGCTGTCTGCAACATTTTCAAGGAGGGAAAAAAATTAAATGTTATAACACAATCTGCTAAAAAACTCATCCATCTCCATCAAACACAGAATAAAACAGAAGTCCATTGTGCGCTGCAGCTGTTTTTTTCTGCTTCTTCCCTGAATTGAAACGCGATTTAAAGAAGAAGAAAAAAAACAACAACATCTTAATTAAATTGAATCCAACAGAATTATTAAGCAGCAGTTGTTTTTTAAGGGCGAAGAGAGACGCAGAGAGAGAGAATAAAGTCGGGAGGCATGCAGCTTTATGAACTCTGGTTGAACCGCGGCTGGAGTCAGGCTCGTAAATCATAAAGACACATAACCCAGTCCGCGGCTGCCTTACCTTCCACAACCTACATTCATCCCCCGCACTGAGACAATCCGCGCGCAAACAAATACACACCGGCTTCCTCTCACCTTTCCTTCTTTCTTTTTTTTTTTCTTTTTAGTTTTTGGGTAAAAAAAAAAAAAGCCTCCTCAGATTAGAATAAAATCCCTGCAGAGAAAGAAGCGTCTCTCGCTTTAGATGATGATGTGGCTTCGCGTGCCAGTGGGGTGAAGCAGAGTGGACAGTGTTTCTGCAGCTCACACCGCCCTGCATGGCGCACAATGTCAGCCTGTGTGTGTGTGTGTGTGTGTGTGTGTGTGTGTGTGTGTGTGTGTGTGTATGGGGGGAAAAGCCTTTCTGCTGATCATGCAAGCTCAGTTTCATATATGGAAATAGCCCTATATATATATGTGTGTGTGTGTGTGTGTGTGTGTGTGTGTGTGTGTGTGTGTGTGTGTGTGTGTGTGTGGCTTAATGTCTACCTCTACATCTTTATGGCAATTAGAGCAGCATGAAAAGACCCAAGAGAGGCAGGAAAAAGCTGAATTTTAGCCCATTTTAAGTGGATTTAGAGAAGAAAATGGTCTGTTAAGAAGAGTCTCCCTCCACCATTGACATGCATTAAAATAACCCCAAAAATACGAGTTTTGAACTTGCATTTTCACATGAGTACACAAGCGTTTCTGTTCAAACATCCCCTTTAGGACCGGTGCCATAAATTACTCCAGAAAAGAAGAGTATTTGGAGTTGTTGTTGTTGTTTACACTCACATACAAAGTGCATTACATCTAATTCGATTTTTTTTTATTTTTCTAATTTCAATGAGTGAGTCGTTTTAAAGCACTAAAAGGGGAGACAGACAGCGGTCAGCAGCGGCGTCCATTAAAAAGTTGTATAATGAGGCCTCGGTTCGGTTTACACGGTGACCATCAGGCTGCTGCGGTGCATCGATTGGCGGCGCTTTGATGTCTCATCTTCATGTTTTGGCTCGATCGCTTTGATTGGCTCTGAAAGGTAATATTTAACTGAGTGGCGTTAATTAATGCAAATGAAGGCCTTTGATCTCTGAGCCGTGCACTGTCGCCCAGAGAAAACTGAATAGAGATCCAAAATAATAATAGCTTTTACATGAGCTCCTTGTTTCATGGCTGCAGAGTGAGAAAGCTGGAGTTATTTAGTCTCATTTTAACATTTTAAGGACAACGTTGAGTAAAATGTCTTAAAATGTGTGTGCATTTGCCAGTTTATTAGGTACACATGACTGAAACTATACTGCAGTCCAATGCAAGAGCTCTTGTATTAAATGGTCCACTTACTGGACACTTTTCAGGAGCTTTCAGCCACATCCTCAGTTGTCATT
Source organism: Cebidichthys violaceus (assembly GCF_023349555.1). Lineage (NCBI taxonomy): Eukaryota > Metazoa > Chordata > Actinopteri > Perciformes > Stichaeidae > Cebidichthys > Cebidichthys violaceus. The sequence goes on along the minus strand of NW_027176950.1, from coordinate 582,542 downwards.
GCAGTAAACAGCAATGACAACTGAGCTCACTCCATACTGCTGATGAAGACGATGAGTAGGGGCTGAAAGCTCTGGGAATTTCCTTTTTGTCAAACATCTTTAGGGAAGCTGTTGAATTGTATTGTGTTATAAAGAGAGGAGTTTTTAATATTGTGTCCTTCCCAACCCTGCATATCAATGAATGATGTCCCTTATAAATGGCAACTAGCTTATGCATTGGTAGAAATTATTACTTTAGTACAACTCTGACATATTTGTACTTTACTTGAGTATTTTCATTCTCTGCTACTTTACTTCTACTCCATTATAATTCAAAAGGAAATATCATACTTTTTACTCCACTATCCAGTAGTATAGAAAGTATTTAAATGTGGCTAAACATTGAGGAACTACAACATTAAAATGAATTCGTTGTCCTGATAAAAACAGAATTTAATTCTGCCTAACAGAGAGCATAGTAGTTATGCTTCTGTATCATTTTGAATTCAGCACTTTTACTTGTAATGGAGTACTTTTAGACTTTTGTATCTGTACTTTTGCTGAAGTAAAGGATCTGAATACCTCTTCCACCTCTGCGTCTGTGTGCCATAAATCTCTCTGATAGCCTTTACAGAGCTATAAAAAGAGCCATAAGAATACAAAGAAAATCAGCAATAAGTGTGCTGTCTTAAAAAAGTCTAAATGGTCCTGTGATATACGAGGCAGCCAGCGAAGAAGAGGAGGAGGAAGACGACATGATGAGTCTGTGTACAGTATAAATATAAATTCATGTTTGATCCCTGTGGCCTGCGGCGGCTGACAGTTATTATTCAGATGTGACAACAATCCCTGAGCTGCACTTAACGTCCCATCTTCATCACCACGGCGAGCTCCACACTCTTCAGGCTGCCTGTCTGATCTGTGATGGACATGTACCCCCCTACCCTCTTCCTCACCCCCCAACACACGCACACACACACACACACACACACACACACACACACACACACACACCACCACCACCCATCCATTCAGTCTGCATGCTGACAAACCTCTCTTGTCAATTAGCTGCAGGACCCATGTGTCCACGAGAAGAGGATTGATGGCTCTGAATTAATTCAAATACAGTTGAATCAACTTCCCACAGCCAGCTTAAGCAATAAAGTAAATTAAAACATAAATAGATATTATTAAATACAGTACCTGTTTTCAGCTAAGTTCCCCAAGAGAATTCACATAAAGTTCTTCTTCTATGTCACATCAGAGAAAATATTCAAACATGAGCTTTTTAAATCACCAGATCAGGCCTCTAACACTTTACTTTATTTATCATGTATAAGCAGTATCTAAACACTTAATAAATGCTTTATAACACTCTGTAATATATTCATGAATTTGTCAACTGCTGTAAGTGAAAGCTTTTGCATAAACATATAATTACATTACATTACAGCCATTTAGCAGATGCTTTTATCCAAAGCGACTTACAATAAGTGTATTCAACATAGGTATTCAAAAGAACTACTAGTCACCAGAAGTCATAAGTACATCTCCTTTTTTAAATATATGAATATAATTAATGATAATACGGTAAAGCACAGTTATAATAGGAGATGTTATGATGACTGACAAATACTGTCCATTACTAAACACTTAAACTGTCACTATGTCAGTTTACAACCACAATTTAGTATGTTATAAACCATTTATTAACCATTTTGTTTACAGTTCACAGTGAAGTGTGATGTCTACATGATTATTACCTCAAAACATGACTTTATTTAGCATTTATAAGCAGTTTATACACATTTAATAAATAGTTTAACACACTGTTATAGAGTTATCAGCAGCTATAAGTGTTTAGTAATGCTTTTGTCAACTGCTGTAAGTGTAAGCTGGTGTATAAACGTATCATTAATGATAATATAGTAAAGCACAGTTGTAATAAGAAAAGTTTGTCCATTAATAAATACTTAAAACTGTCATTATATATGTTTACAACAACACTATAGTGTGTCATAAACCATTTATTAACCATTTTGTTTACAGTTTACAGTAAAGTGCGATGCCTGCATGATTATTGCCTCAAAACATGACTTTATTTAGCATTTATAAGCAGTTTATACACATTTAATAAATGTTTATAACACACTCTGATATAGTTATCAGCAGCTATACATGTTTGTTAATGTATTTGTCAACTGCTGTAAGTGTAAGCTTGTGAATAAACGTATAATAATTATAGTAAAGCACAGTTGTAATAGGATAATCTGTGATATACAATAATAATATGTCCATTAATGAACACTTAAACTGTCATATCTGTAAAAAAAAATGTACTCAATATTTGTTTACAGCTTATAAATGCTAACAAGTGTGACCCCTTGGTGATCAGTCCCCCCAAATCAAATGCAGACTTCCCTTCACTTCTTCGACACAGTAACAAACATCTTTAGTGAACTTACTTTTCGCTTTGGGCCTCATCTTCTCATCAGCACTGCGTCCAGTCTGTTGGCAGCCTGTTGGAGCTGTTTGCTGAGGTCCTCCACACATTTCCCTGCAAACTAAAACTCCTCCTCGAACAAACAGGCAGTGAAAAGAAGATAAACGACGTGCCGAACAATGCCCCTCATTGAAGAGCCTGTCTGCAACTTTCACAGATGTCATATTCTCCAGCAATGTGCAGCTAAAAGAGAGAAAAAGGAAAACCACTCAGAACAGTGAGGGGCCTGCAGCTCTGTGCGTAAAAACTCCATGCAGAACTGCTATTACAAAAACAACATTTTAAAACACACATTTTAAAACACATCAAGCATGTGGCATTATTCACCATAAAATATACATTCACGGACACACAGAGAGCGATGAGTATTTCTCGTCTTTAAAATGAACGTTGTTCTTCCCCTCGAGGTGAAGTGTCATCACCTAAATACTCCCCAAGACACGAATTTGTGGCTGCTGCGATATTTACACAAATTCGGATCTACAGGGTATACGTAGATGACAGGTGGTCAGCCTCTGCGTGCACGAGGACAGAAGCTGCAGCCTCCTGAAGCTGTGAAGCATCTAATGACTAGCATATTTAAAACAATGCACTCATATGAATGCAGAGCTTTTACTTGTTAGATGTGATCTTTAAACGATATTTTTTCTAATACCCCCCCTTATACAATATTATAACTTACTATTAACAGGTTTATTAATGGTTAAAACATTATTTAGATCCATTATAAACATACACAGGAACATGTTTTGGGTTGCCAGGTTGCGAAAAATACACTTTTCCCCATTCTGTTTGGTATTAATGCTGTTAAAATGTTGCTAATCCATTTATAAATACTTCATTACTCTAGGAATCCATCATAAATGTTGATAAGTTATTTATAAAGGGCTTTAATTAAGCAAGTGTGTAATTATACATGTTAATAAATGATGAATAAAGAGGATTCATTTACCAAATCTGAAGTTGTAACCTTCCAAACCATAAGTTGTTATTATAGATGGCTTACAACGAATCTATTAAGCATTAGTTAATGATTAATTAACCATTAATAACGTAATTTATTGAAAGTAAAAAGCACTTGTAACAGATATTTTAGTATAGACCTTATAAATGTGTTGGTCATATAAAATAAAGTTTCCCTCAGGCTCACATTAGTGGAAGAAGTACTCTGATCCGTTACTCAAGCAAAAGTACAAATACCACAATGTAAAAATACTCAATTACAAGTAAAATATAAAAAAAATCAAGTTAAAGTAATAATACTGCAAGTATCAAAAGTGAAAGTATGCTATTGTTCTGCAGAAGAAAGTATGAGTGACATATTAGTGTTGTTATTTTACTGTTAGCTGCTCAGGTGGAGCTTCATATGAAGCCAGTGTAGTCCAGTGGTTCCCAACCTAGGGGGTCGGGCCCCTCGAAAGGGTCCCCAGATAAATCTGAGGGGTCATGAGACGATGAATGGGAAAGAGAAGAAGAAGAAAGTAAGTCCTGATTCGGATTGTTTTTATTTTCTAGTCTTTTCTCTGATCTTTTGCTGTTTTTGTGAAATATTGAATATGTTTGCCCCTTTGGGCCTCAAAGGTTTATTTAAATGAAACAATCTGAGAGAAGTTCAGAAGGAAAACGTCTCTTTGGTGGAACCGCTAACGACGTAAACACTCTCTGTAACTTCTCACGAGCAAAAAAGGTTTAGAACCACTGGTTTACTCTTTAAACTTTCATGTTTTATAAGCTGTATCCTCTTTCTTGTGCAAAAATATTGATCTGAAAGTAACAGGCTGAATAAAAAGTAGCATAAAAATGGAAACACTTAAGTACTACTAGCTCAAAATTGCAGCAAGTACACTCAGCTGCTTTCCAGAATAACAAAGTGAGACGAAATTCTTTGTGATCATCAGCCTCAACAACTTGATCGTCCAAAGAGAGTTCGCACTGTCAGTTTAAAGTGTCCAGCATTAAAAAGGTTTATTCCTCCCACTCAGCTGAACAAACCTTTAAGAGATAACTAATAAACACGCTCAGAGCGACACTGGTTTCTCTCTGCAAGCTGCACGTGATCACACCAGAGCAAGAGGGAAGGAGAGCAAAACCCATCCATCATCAGCCCGGGTCGGTCTGAGGCGCCCTCTGCTGGCAGAACATCTGCACCACACACACACACACACACACACACACACACACACACACACACACACACACACACACACACACACACACACACACACACACAAATCCTGCCAGATGTTCAATATCCATGACACGATAAACTGGCCTAAAATAAAAAGAAAGAAAAGGTGATATTTGTTTCATGTTTTCCATCATTGTGATTAAATGAATGCGTTACATTCCAAGTGAGAGGTGGTGGATTTAAAACGGTTATTCACATTAAGTCATTGTACCTTTATAATTCTAAAATGCACATACATTTTATTCACTTAGTTGTATTTTTAAAGCAGATTTGGAGATTTAGTATTTGCATTAATTGCTCTGAAACTGAATCTGCATCAGGAAACAGTGTTTAAATATATTTGATGTTACATTTATAACCAATATGTGGTTAAAATACTGTTTGTAGTGGCTTATTATTCGCTGTACATATCGCACTGCTTTCTCTGCACACTTCAAAACTACTAAACAAATCGTGTTGCAAAAGCAGAGCAGACACAAAAATAAGACACAAATCGGTCAAATTTACGCACCGTGCTTGCAGTGATTTTTTTCCACCAAAACTACAGAATGGAGAAATATATTTTATATATTTAATTCTTATCTCACGTGCAAACCACTGAGATGTTTTTCTCTCCATCGTGACAGTGCAAAGTCTGGCAGCAGCAGCGCTTCCTCCTCCTGACGCATCTGCGGCTGCAGTCAAATCGTCTCCTGACCCAGCGATGATCCCCGCCGCCATGAATTATGCATGAGATCCGGGTACAGATTACCCCTATCAATATGCAATACTCATTACGCTGGTTAAATTGCCACTTAATAGTTATGAATATGTGGAAAATGTCTGGGACCCATATAGCCCACCACTGGTTTTAACTTTATCTTTTTTTTTCTTTTTTTTTAACCTGAAATGAGTTTGAAAAGATTTAGAAAATGTAGCATTTAGTTTTCTGGAGATAATATCATTATATTTTACTAGACAAATGCATATAAGGCCACTCGTAGCCCGGAGATTTCTTTATGTTAAATCAATGGAGGCGGCCGTCCGGCTCAGGCTTGTCCGAGACTTCACCTTTGGCCGCTCGGTGACTTGACAGACCGGGATAAATCACTCTAGGACCTCGCTCAAGTTCGTTGCATGTCAGCTGCATAAAAACCCTCAAGTTTAGCTTTAAAGGCGAATGATGAGATTCTGTTTTTGTTTTTTTAGCAAAACATTTTGGAAAATTAAAGCACTTTGTGTGTTTTTCTTATAGAAAGTTGCAGAGCAGAATTAGAGGCCTTTAAATGTATTTTGTTTCCAAACAGAATAAGTTTGTGGATTCAAATTTGAGCAAAACATTCAAAGTGTGAAATAATTGCAGTTTTCTACGGGTAGAGATGTGGAAGAATATCTGGCTTTTATCTCAAATTGTTGGAGTGCAAACTGAATTTTTTTTCTTAATGAGAACCACATAAAAACAATTTAATTTTAAATAAAATTCTTGAAGCCACAAGGTTTTTTTTCAAGTTTTCCCAGAAGCTTAAACTAACTAAATATAAGTGGACATCACTTCCGTCTCCAGTCCAGCCTTCCCAGTCCCATCCATGCAGTTAAGCCGTCACTTTCATTCAAGGTTGTGAATTATATAGTACATTGTCTACTCCCCAAAACCATAAAACCAACTTTATGGACCTCACGTGACTTTTCTCAGTCTGTAAGTAATATAGGTCTATACAATCTTTGGTAAGGGGGGATTTTTTTACCAACTTCAGCCTGGCCTATATACCTGTAAGCTAAAGCCACTCTTTCTGAGTTTTTTTAGGGGGGATTTTATCACCAACACATTTCCCACATGGCAAACACGCGTCTCGCTGCAAGGAGAGTCAGAGGAGGTAAGTTTGAAAAAGTTTTGTTTTTCTCTGTCACGTTGTCTCTGCTGCAAAGACACCAAAACAAAAATCTGTGTCGCTCACGTGACACTTTTATAATTGTGAAGTTAATCATTAGTGAGTTTTTTTTAATTCTGGTGGAACGCGAACCAGAAGCAGCTGCTTTAAAAAGAAAGACCTGCCTTCTATTTGTGTTTGTTCGCATTGATAATACAGTCGAGACACGTTCAAAGCGATTGAGAGAAACTTTTTATTTTTTTCAAGCGCTATGAGTTCACTTACAAATACAAAAAGCTTATTGGCGAAAAAAGCTCACATCACTGCCTAACCACAGAATAACCCTTTGCACTAAAAACTCATCACATTGACAGGTCGAATACATTTGCATTGCTCATAATTACCCTAAACAATAATAATAATAATAATAGTTGCACAAAATATCCTAAAGCTACACATTTGCTTTTGGACTTTATGGATGTGGCCACAAGATAACCATCAAAAATAGCAGTAAAACTTACACTAAAGCGCTTTGAATGGCCCCGGGATACAATCGGTTTACATTCGATGAAGAGCAGCATATGGTTTGGAAACTTCTTTTTTTTTAGTTTTTTTTTTAACTGTACAATAAATTTACTCCTGTTAGACCGTCAAAGAAGTCACAATAAAGAGCTCAAGTTTAAACACCTTCAACAGAGGAAGAGAGAGAGAGAGAGAGAGAGAGAGAGAGAGAGAGAGTGAGAGAGAGAGAGAGAGTGAGAGAGAGAGAGAGTGAGAGAGCGAGAGAGAGAGAGAGAGCAAAAAGCATGAACAATTAATACCCCCAATAACATTTACATCTTGTTTTCCAAATAAGACATCTAAGCTATCATAGTACAACAACAGGGAACTAAAAATGGCATTTTTAAGACCACAGAATACTTCTTTTTCTATCACAATAGCATGCTGGAAGGTGCTGCGCTTTCAAATAGCTTTACAGTACTCATGGATTCTTTTTTTTAATTCTTTTTTTTTAATTATTATTATTATTTTTACTCTCCCTCCCCCTTCCCCCCCAAAAAAGTTATTCAGTTGTGGAAGGCGCTGCCTCCCGTCACGAGACTCATGCTTTTCAGCTTATTGTCCTTCTTCCACTTCATCCTGCGGTTCTGAAACCAGATTTTGATCTGTCTTTCGGAGAGACACAGGGCGTGGGCTATCTCTATCCTCCGCCGCCTGGTTAGGTACCTATTGAAGTGAAACTCTTTCTCCAGCTCTAGCGTCTGGTACCGGGTGTACGCGGTTCGGGCCCTTTTCCCATCAGGTCCAGTCATATCTACAACATTTTTTTTTTTGCAGAAAATCCAGAAATAATTAGCAACTGCACTGAACAACAACAATTACAACAAGAGGAGGTTTGCACTGCTACACTTTTTTAAATGTGTGGCTGCAGCGTGAGGATGCACAGATTTGGGGAGGTCACAACACGAGAGGATGCAGGGAGGAAAGCATGCGACACACAACAAACACTCACACGGTTCTTTCTCAGCTCAAGCTCCCGCCGACAAAAAGCAGCCAGCACACATTTAAAAAATCCAAACTCCACGAGCCATCCAGCGGCATGTTAACCCGAACCCACATCTACAAATACTGCCCCCTCTTTTCCCCACCATCCACACCGAGCTGCTCACTCATGCAACACTTTGACAGATTTATGACACACCGTCCAGCGTGACATCCGTCCAAACTAAATATTATTAGAGGTGTGAATATACCATGGCTTATGTGCAGTTTCCGCATCCAGGGGAATATTTGTGGCGACTGGCAATCATTTGATGTGGGAGTGGAGGAGGTGGCGTTGGGATCCTGGTGGTGCTGCTGCTGCTGCTGCTGCTGCTGCACCCGGGGTGCCGAGCTGGAGCCGCCGCTGCCGTGTGCGCCCTCCTCGGTCTCGGAGGCGACGGTGGCGTCCTCTATCTCCGTGAAATGCGCGCTGTTGCCGCCGCTGCTGTTGTTGTTGTTTTTGTTGAGATTGTTGCCGTTCGAGGTCGAGCTCCGGTCAGAGGGAGGAGAGGGGCTTTTTAGTTCCAGCGGCTCGTGGCTGGCCGTGGCGCACGACGGCGGCACCGGATCTGGAGACGCGAGCGAGCAGTTGGGTGTCTGTCTGTACCGGGCGTCCGGCGCGAATCCCCGGGCATCCTCTCTCACGGCCCCGAAGTGGCCGCCGTTGTTGGCGCGGTTCACGGTTAGGTCCATGCCATTGTAGTTGTAGCCGAAAGACCCGGAGTGCATGGTGCCAGGGTCTCTGAAGGAGCCGCTCACAGCGCCGTTAGTCCCATAATTTAGTAACTGATAGTCGGAGCCATTTGGATAGCGCCCTGAGAACGAGTTTACAAAGTAAGAGCTCATTTGCTTGGATTTTTAAAGCCTCGATTTGTAGATCTTTGTCGCTATAATCCTGTGTGCTTGCACGATTTATGGACGCAATCATGAATTATAAGCAATGAAGCCCCTACTGTACTTTGCCAGGTATGCGGCCAAATATGGGAGAGCGTTCGGGAATCACGTGCCTTTGTTGACCAGTCGTAAATCCTCACTGATGACTTCAAGAGGTAATTCATGCTCCATGGTTACAAATGATGACGAAATAATGGTCGTTAGGCTCCAGTCAATGGTGCCTCCCCGCTGCGCCCCCGAGAGCCCGCGCGGGCAGAGAGCGCCATCTTCCGGACAGAGGTGGTAGCGCTCCGCCGGGGACGCGCTGTCAGGCCCCCCGAAGCCATCCATCATTTTATGTAACTGCGCTGATAATACAGGCCACAAAAGGCTCAGGTAACACATAACAGAGACGTATCAGCCGCGCTGTTGGCAGCTTAACGCGTGGAGTGTCAAACAGGAAATTATTTGAATCGTTACGCTGAGTTTTATGTGAATGTTTAGGCTTATTTTATAGGTTTATTTTTGCTTCAGAAGCAGTTCAGCAGCTTATAATAATAATAATAATACTTAGAATAATGATAATAAGCATCTCTTTTTTTCCTTGAGCACAAATGACGCCACAAGATCTTCCAATATACATCAAAAAGCCTTTATTTCTATGTACAATTTCCTAAACAAAATATTGCACACAATATCCAGATGTGCATTGAACACGAGGTGAACGACAATAAATAACATGTAACATTTCCTGTCTGTACAGATGTGAGTGTCGATGGCACAGCTGTAAAAACAACGAGCCTAAGACTACTATAGAACAACTAACACCACGAGATGTACAGGGAAGAGGACAAAAATAACCACAAAGTAAAACTCAGTAGGCCTATACGATAATGAGGTAACGACAGTGTCCAAAAAAAAACAACTAAACACTAAAAATTATTTACATTTTGGCGGATTTTGCATAGTCCCCTAAATAAAGACACGAGCACAAGGACAAACAAGAGGAGGACCTGATTTTAACCTAATGCAGACATTATCACCGTGCAGATACTGAAATAAAGTCTATCACTCTACACATCTCTAACATGGGATTTGCAGCACTTTATCTACAAAGAAATAATACATCATTTTTATTCTGAGAGTGTGCACACGAGCACACACACACATGCCTTTCCTTCAGTGTCCTTTTAGCTCTTTTTCTCCGCCTGTTCCTCCTCCTCCTCCGGTGTTTTTGAGGGATTGAGGAGCTTGTTCTCCTTTTTCCACTTCATCCTGCGGTTCTGGAACCAGATCTTGATCTGTCTCTCCGTGAGACACAGGGCGTGCGAGATCTCTATCCGGCGCCTCCTGGTCAGGTAGCGGTTGAAGTGGAACTCCTTCTCCAGCTCCAGGGTCTGGTAGCGGGTGTAGGTCTGTCGGCCCCTGCGGCCACTGTTGCCAAATGGACCTGGAAACAAAACAAATACAAATAAATTAAATTCATCAATTAATAATTAAATGTGTTGTCTTGAGTTAATGTCGAAAGTGTAGGAGGAAAAATCTACCTGAGAGTGCACTCGAAATCTGTAGTGGTGTGTCTGAAAGATACAATAAAGTGGGGATTCAGATGTTTGGTGTATTTCAACTCCAAATCACATCTTAAAACATTCAAATATAATAGTTCAATGTATATAAAGTAGTAGATTATGATATAGTAATTAACTGTACTATATTGTATGTTTTTTCTTAAATATTCTCCTATAATATTCCTGTAACAGCTTCTTTCTATAGGTACGCACTCAATATCAATATTCGTTGAAAAATATATATATATTCTAAAATATCACAATATTTTCATATACTATATCTTTATTATGCACATGACACACATTGCAGTGAGTTTATATTGACTTTTACATGTATTTTATTAAAAAAAAAAATCTCCTAAATGATGTATGTATGTGTACGCATGGTGCGTAAACGTGCCCTCATGGTGCGTTTCCTCGCTTATGACAGCAGGATATTGTTCTATAACATTACAGTAAGGATGTACAGAGTCCCACTGCACAGTAATGAACAAAGCTCATAGGACGTCTTGTTTCTTGAGATTTACTATGATTTTATTATTTTTAATTTTTGGATATTTAGTCGCTGCTGGATGTGTTTAAGCGATATTTAGTGTCCCTCTAAAACTGATAAAAAGGCCCATTCCAAAGATGCCATGTGATACTAAGAGCTTTAAGTTGGAGCTCGGGTTGGTGTAGGCCAAGTCTATGTGAGCGTGCGTGCGCGTGTGTGCGCGTGCGGTCGTGTGTATGTAAGTGGTGATGATGATGTTGCAGCCAAAGCCCCGAAGGCGCACGGAGATCCGTGCGCAATCACAATAATCTAAAACTTTCGGCGGTGTAATCGCGTTAATTATTCGAATGTGTCGGTCTCTAACCGTTAAGATGATTCGACGTTAAGTGTGTGAGTGTCGCGCTCTCTCCGCAGCTGACAGGCAACTCCGCCGCGCGGCTCAGGATGCCTCACTTCATCACGCGGACATGATCTCTTTTACCTCCAGGCAGCGTGACAACACAACAGAGTGAAAACGTTTGTTACTCACCGGCGGAGCAGGCGTTCATCCGCTGCATCCACGGGTAGATGAGAGTGGAGGACTTGTCGTCAATGCTGCTGCCCATGCTGACAGGCTGCTCCGGGCACTCCGCTTTGCGCTGCTCCTGGGTGACGAACAGCGGCTGGTCGTCGCGGCTCGAGAAGGCGCACGAGCCCTCCGCGTCTTTGTAGAAAGTCCCGACCGGGTTGTAGTCGCAAGGCGCTCCGCCGCCGGCCCTCCCGTAGATGGCCGCGGCCGCCGCGCCCGTCTGCTGGTAGTAGGACGCCGGGTAAACCTTGTCCTGCATGTTGGCCGCTCCATATGTGGCCGCGTTGGAGTAGTGTCTTAACGGATCGGTGTATCCCGAGGAATATAACGGTATCTGACCCAGGAGAGAGTCCTGTCCTCCCGGTAGAGACACGGGAAAAGTTGAGTTTACAAAATAGGAACTCATTGGGTGGACAACGGGGTGTATATACTCCGGAGGAATATGATTTGTTGTCTTTTATAGTCCAAGTGGTTTTGCCATTACTTTATCCGAGATTTGGTTTTTGCTGAAAGGGGGGGTTGCGAGGTGCCACTGAACACAGAGGGGATGTGTACCATCTGATCAACCTCTGGCCAATCACCGCCGTCTGTGCTTGCACTATTGCACCCATGGGGGGCTCTTGTTGCGCGCGGGGGTCCCCGGTGAATCGAATTGAAGCGCTCGAGCCTGTCGGTCTTTACGCACGCTCACGCGGTTGCGCGCACACACACACGCACACAGAGACGCTGCGACTCGCAGGAATACAAATCCACTAAAAACAAACAACAACAACAACAACAACATGCTACATACAGAGCAACTGTTCGCGTCATAACTTTTCGTTTTATGCAAATACGATCCAATAAAGCAGACGGACTTCTCCCCCACCGCCATAAACAGGCACGCGTGCACAATCCCCCCCCCCCCTCTCTCTCTCTCCCTCTCTCACGCGTACACACACACACAATGCAAAAAGAAAAAAAAAACATTGCAACGAAATGCCAAACACTTTGCGCATTATTTCCATTTACGCACAGATTACTGGCTCCCTCTCTCTCCTCCTCTTCCTCTAACCTTCACTTCCATCCTGTTAAATCATTTAATAACTAATGAACACATTATCAAAAACATTGTATTCTCAACCCAGCTGCTAGAAATCCCAATAACGAGTATCAATTCATCCAAATCGACCCTCAGTAATACATGTTGACGTTTCACTCTTTGAAAAGGTTCAACGCCAACTGTGACTGAGATCCACGAAGACGTGCAGAGGGCACGAGGGAGGACACGCGCCTCCACACAGATCATCACCTTCATCACCGTCGTCATCTTCACCCACCGTGATCAGATGGACACTAGTTCCTCATTTAAAAACAAAACACAACTGTGTGAGTATATAAACGTGTGAAATAAGATCAGTCACTTATAAATAACTGCATTCAGAAATAATGAAGTAGATCAATTCACGTTAATATCAGCTATTAGTATTATTAGTATGTTAATTAACGGTGCTATTAGTCGATACTATTAATAGAATGACCATTATGTATCAATTAAGTAGTATCGGTTGCTTAGTATTATTAATAACCTTTAAATGTGATGCATGGTTCTGCAGTTAAAGCACATTTTTTATATTTAATATCGTAAATAAAACGATAATAATACGATTTTATTGCATTTTCTTTCAACAAAAGATGTGAATTTCTTAAATTATTTTGTATGATTTTCTTAATTCCATAAAGACAATTTCTACCTTTTTGAAGTTTCCTTTTATATTGGGAAACTTCCCATATTAAATAGAAAATAAATACAAAATAACGAAATAAGGCAAGTTATTTTTAGAATAATGTGAAACTTAAAATGTACGACAGTATTTGGAAGGAATTAGGCAGAGCAATTGACGTTTGTATGATATTAGCTAATAGCTAAATTAATAATCCTGTTTTTACGTCATTGTCTGTATTTAAGATATGAGGTAGTGCAGTTTTAGATTGATAATATCCGATTAGAAGTAGTTTTGATCTAAATGTTTTAATCCAGAAAGTCTTAACGTTTGGCTTCAATAAGTCAACGCCTCTCCAGCAGGCCGCAGCCCTGCAGCCGGTCAGCTGCTGGACATTTGGAAAGTGCAAACAAACAGGCCCTCAGAATATAAAACTGTTCTGATAGAAAGACACAAACACAACCCCACGTCTTCAGAAGATCACATGATCTTATATAAGCTCTTATAAAACCCGCAGTGTCTAACAGGACGCACACAGAAGCGCTGCAGAGGCGCTGCAAACACAACAAAACGTTCAACTCGCTTATTATTGACTTCATAGTTTTTGCAAAATCACAAATAAACCACACTCAGAGCAGATATTTTAAAAAAATAAGTCAAGATTTGACTTAAAAAAGAGGCGAAACAGCTCGAGGAGGCGGCGCTACATCCACATAAAGCTCCTCAGACACGTTTTTAAGAATAAAGCATTAAAATACAGCAATACAAACTAACATAGAATATAATAAAATCTCTCAGAAGAGTAAAAGGCGCAAAGATGTAGCAGATTTTTAAGAAAAGCACGTCTCAGCGGTAACATGGGGCCTGTATGACCATCATCATCATCACCGCCATCATCATCAAAGCGAAATCCACTCCTGATCATCGTGAGTCTCACAAAGGCCTCAAACCCGCAACACGTTAGGATCATTTTCACACATTTTAGCGCACATTTTCTGCGGTCTGTCTGGCGCTGCAGCACCTCACGGGTTAAACACACAGAGCGGCCACTGATCGTGAATATCACACAATAAAAGAAGATGAGGACGCTGCGTATGATCACTATTTATTTAAGAGTGATCTTCCACTCTCCATGAACATAAACACGGACCGGCCTATACAGCGACAGTTCGGCCACAGCAGCGCAGCAGAGCGGCGCACTTGAGCTGGAGTTAATCGCCGGCAAATCAGAAACATGGTGCCCTTACCTTTGTTGATAATCCATCATTTCCTGTGTGGGTGCCACTCTGCAGAAAACTCCTCGCGCCTCCTTTACCCCCCCCCCCCCCCCCCCCCCTCTCTCTAAAAAAAATCCCACTTTCTTCAAGTGATTTCATGAAAGTAATCCCACCATCAGGAGTGAGATGATCCTTCATTTTCACGAACAAATACACAAGTAGAGCCCCGTATAACACGGCGCTCGGACTCATCGCGCGGACGCTCCATCTCCCATTTTTTGGTTAAAAAAAAATGACGCACGTTATAGCCTCAACAACAACAACAGTGCGTGTTGCATAAGCAAAGAGCCAAGAAAAAAAGGGTTGTGTTACTAGTGTTAAGTGAACGAGCTGAAAAAAACAGCAGCTGCAATATAACCTCATGGGAAATAAGTTCCCATTCCTGCTGTCCACATGACCGCCAGCAGCCAATCCCGGAGCCCGGCGAGTCGTAAACTTCCATGGCAAAGTTGTAAATTTTCATAAACAGCAGCCGTTTTTTTTGTTCTTTAGACGTTGCTTTTCTCATCGCCATCTTTATTTTTTTGTGTCCAGGGCCTGAGATGTTGTGGGGCTTTGACGGAGGAACAAAAAGAGTGTGAAAGATGTAGAAATGTGAAGAGGAGGATATTTCGTGAGATTTGTTCTGGATGTGCTCTTGGTTCTGTTCCAGCTTCTAAAAAAAACAAAAGGTCTGTGCAGCTTCTTATTGTTCTCTAAACACAACTGTCGTGTTATGCAGCTATTGAATAGCTTTAATCTGAGATTAGTAGACGATCTGGGCTCCAGTCCTCCTCAATCTTAAACGTTATCTCACCTCCTTCTTTATGTTTCGCACCGAGAGAATCGCGTAATCTTAAAGATGTTCAGTTTATATAAAATGGTTTCGGGCATTAAAGACTTTTTTTTTATCTCAAAATGGAGGATTTCCCTTCAGCCTCTGATCCATTTGGCTTTGCCCACACAGGCCGAAGATGGAGATGTTCTGCTGATTGCAGTCCTGAGGGGGATTTTAAGGTCACAAAAAAGAAACCTGAAGCGGCACATTCTACGCCAACTTTTCTATTAACATTATTAGGACGGAATTTAACTCCCGTTTTAAAGTAGTGCAGCCATTCGTTAAAACATGCATTCCTTCTTATTACTATTGTTTCTAAATGTCTTATTTCCGTTTTGTTTTGTTTAAAAATGGTCTTTTTCAGTTGACATCTGGTGATTTCCACCAACAGAGAGGATTTCCGACTTTTATAGACGCAATAAAACCATAAATACCTGAAATGCAACACATTCATCCTCCACTTTCATTTGTTTTTTTTGGCCTCCAAGAGACACGAACTCAAACTAAGTGCCTGTCGTTTCCTTAAAATGTTTTTGGATTAAAAAAAACAACAACGTTTAATTATAGGAATCAAAGTTTGAACTGTATTTCCAAAATAAGAGTCTAAAATAAAACAATTTCGGTCCATCTTTGAATCTATTTGTAAGTTAATAAACATCAATGTTAGAATAATAACGGCTAATTCTAAATATAGGCCTTCTGAGTTTCTGTTTAGCATTTGACATGTTTTTGTAGTATTTCAGTTAAAAAATTAAAACCTAAGGCCTTTATTACTAAAACATTTTTGATAAAATCTCTTTCGATTTAAATCAGTCGATGATTTTACGTTTTATATGTTTTAGACACGATTAGACATGAAAAGCTTTTTCTCTTGCACGATATCAATTTTACACAAAACCCTAAATCATATTACTCTGAGCTATTAAAATCATCTTTGCTGAACGTGTAGCTTCACATTTCTTACAGGAGAGACCAGCTCGAGATGTTTTGGAGAATTTCGTAATTTTTTTGTCTTTTTCTTTCAAAACAAAAGAAACCGGATGAAGAAATGCTGTAAAACGTTATGGCCTCTTCAACTCTCCCCGAAAAGCTTCAAAACGAAAACACACAAACACGAGCGAACTGATTTTAGAACATGAAATAATAACTTTGCAGGAAAAGTGAATTATATAAGAACACACACATATATATATATATATATATATATATATATATATATATATATATATATATATATATATATATATATAAAAATACAAAAAAGCCCTGGAATCTTTTTTGTTGGAAAATTGAATAAAAAATTAAGATGATGAAACATCTTTAAAAAAAGATATTTTATTTATCATCAGTGCAAAAACAAAAAGATTTTCAATACTTGACTTCACAATCGAATTCCATTGAGAAAAGAGGCAGAAGACCTTTATGTTTAAATATTCCCCAGTTTCTCTTTAAATATAGGGTTTTAATCTTAACTAATAATACTTTAATATTCATTGAGCCAATGTGAGCTCGTATTAACTCCCAGTAATCAGTGAGTTTATTAGGTTTGCTTCAGAGGATTTGGATCACACATGCCATAAGGTGTTAAATCAGACTCGTCTGCTTGTATTTTGGCACTGTAGGTGAGGTTTGTTTGAGAGGATTCATCCCCCAGAGCAAAATATTACACATATGTGAGCACAAACACACAGCAGGTTAGAAAAAGTTTAAAAAGCCATAATGGTGTTTTCCTGTAGTGCTGGAGGGTTATAAAAGTGGCAAGCAGAGTAAACTGCAGGAGTCCAGTTATAAAATCTATATAACGCGAGATCATCAAATAGGCACAGTGTGTTTCTTTATGTTCACAGCTTAAAGCCTCTCTACCTCCAGTTCTCCTGTGTGTCTCCAGTGGGTTTAATCCGGCTCCTCACTGGCCTTTACCGGGCTGCTGCTGGGGGGGGGCTCGGCGGGACAAGTTGCGGACCATGTGAGACAAGCCAGGCCTCCGGACCAGAGGGGCCGGAGTGGAGATGACGAGCAGGCCCTGCAGGGCCGCGGGGTCGTGGGGCAAGTAGGCGCAGCGCAGGCCTCCTCGGGGGACGTGGTTTAGGACCGGGATGCTGGGACGGGACCAGGAGCTGCTCCTGGTCCCGTCCTGCTGGACGGCCAGAGATCCACCGGCTGAGGAGGAAACAAGAGACGGTGAAGCTGGAATCTAACTGGAATCACACGGACAACAAGCAGGCTGAGAAGTTTGAGATGTTTGACTGTTGTGTTTAAATGAGAACTTTATGTATCATGAGGGAAAGTCTTGTGCATCACTAGGAAAGAGTGCAAATACAAAATATCAATAAGAACATCAATAGACATATATCGAAAATATACAAAATGCCAAAAATATAAACAAAGTTGCTTTTTATTGTTTAATAATGTGGATCTGGAAGCTTGTTTATTTCCTTTAAAATATCAAACAAAATTCAGATCAATAATAATAATAATAAACATTTTATATCTAAATTAAGAATCCAAACTATTTATCAAAGTTCGATTATGTTGATATTTGCGTCATGGATATGAGAAGAAGAAGAAGAAGAAGAAGAAGAAGAAGAAAGAAGACAAATTGTTTTAAGTTTTATTTCTTCACAGCTTTTTTTAACTGTATGAGTTTTACAATAATAAAGACATTTTTTTTTAACACAAGCCAGTTTTGTTTTCTTGATTTTTTTACTTTTAAGAGTCAAATAGTCAAATACAAACCTACAAGAAAAAGGTAAAACAGCTAAATGCTGATTGTGAAGTTGAGAAAAAGCAGCTTGTAATAACTCCAGAGATGTAGAGACATTGTTTCCCTTCCTTGAGATGAAATCTCAGCATGCAGAGAGACGTGTTTACCTGGCCAGTGAGTCCTGCTGTGGCTCTCGGGCTCAGGTGGGTTCAGGGTCCTCTGGTCCATTGTGGGCCTCAGCAGACGCTGCTGCTGTGTCACGTGGGAGCTGATGTGCTGCAACACAGATATTTCAATTCTGCTTCTTGGTGACGTTTCATTAGTGCTGAAAGTTATCAGTGATGATTGAAAAGCACACAATGAGGCAAAATCTCAACTGTTCATATGTTTTCATTCTAAATATTATGATTTGATTGCTATTTATCCGTTCATAGAGCTGCCACAGTGACTGTTTTTTAAGAAATTAGCTTTAACATTTTAAATCAACTATGCATGTGGCATTAAACCTGGTTTAATTTGAAAACATTTCTCTTAATCCTCCAAAACTTGAATATTAGGTTTTACAAGATTAGTCGACTCATCGATCGACAGACAATTAAGCGATTAATCGCTTCAGTCATTTTTAAACACTAATGTCAAAATATCTTCTGATTTCAGCTCCTCAAATGTGAGATCTGTCTGGTTTTATTAGTCTTATGTGACAGTAAATTGAATGATTTTTGCCTTTTTGGACTGTTGGTCAGAAAAAACAAGCAAACTGAAAACATTGTGAATGGCATGTTGTAGGTCAAAAGATTAATCAAGAAAAAGACTCATTAGATTGATTGGTAATGAAAGTAATCGTTAGTGGAAGCCCTTGTTACAAATGTGAAACTGTAAAACAATTATTTAATATTTCTCTTTTTCTGGATGTTTTTTGAAATAAATAGGAATCTGTATGGATTATAAAAGGGCCAGTAAACCTTTCATTCCTGATTTCTGTATTATATTGATCTGTGTTGTGAAGTACCTGCAGTGAGTGAGAGCAGGGCTGCTGCTTTCTTCTTTGGGAGAACTGAGTCAAAGAGTCCAACTGAAACGATAAGAAAAACAGCACAGACGACTGGAGGCGGAAGAAATCAAAATGATCATTTAACTGACGACAAACAAGTGAAAAATGAGACCACACTTCCAAGACTGTGCGAGCTGTTGTTGTGTTCACGTTGGCTGTTTTATTTGAAGGAGAACACAGTACCTGTAGTCGGGTCTGTCGTCTCTGATGAGCCGGTCTACTCTGCTGCTGGGAGCAGGCCTCCTGCAGGACCCCCCCTCCGTCTGTCCGGCCCTGCAGCAGCTGGTGGATCTGGTCCACCACCCCGAGGTCCTGCAGTAGTTTCTCCCTCTGGAGGAGCACGTCGACCCGCTCCTGCTCCTCCACGTCTGCCTTCTCTTCTTCCTCCTCCTCCTCTTCCTCCTCCTCCTGCTCCTGCTCCTGCTGCTGCTGCTGCTGCTTCTCCTTCTCCTCCTCCTGCTGCTGCTGCTGCTGCTTCTCCTCTCGGACGTCTGTAGCTTCAGGATCCAGCGACACACTGGACGGAGGGAGCTGCAGAGACACATTTGATTCAATTTGTTTTTTATTGCCTCACCGTATGTGTAGCCACCAGTATGCATCTACAATATATTAACAATTACTGTCACTGAATAACCTTGATAACACTGTTTGTTTTTGCCCGTCTTGACAATAAAAAAAGATATTTGAATTTGAAATGAGAGACGTCCAATAGAAATTATCTGCAGGAATATTATTCCAGCTAATTTAAATTGGGTAAGAGTCCATCTACTCAAAGGGGGTCAGCCAGAATATGAAGCATTCATCATGAGACAGAAGCTGTTTGACTCCCTCTGGTGGTTTCATGCGGACACTGCGTCTGTAATGACGGGAGGACAGGCTCACCGGCGGCGGGTCACCGTCACAGTTGGAGCTGGGGGGTTGTGTTTGTGCTCCTCGAGGTTGGACTCTCTCCCCCGCCGTCTCCCCCTGCAGGTCTCTCTTCCGGCCTCTCCTCTGGTTTCTCTCCCTCTGCTCCTGCTTCAGACGCAGCTCCTGCAGTTGATGCCTAAACACATACAAAACACACACAGAAACGTTAGCATCTTTCTCTGATATTAATAACAATTATTAAAATGTAAAATAAATCCCTTTATCCTTTTTAAGCTAAACCTCATATAATCAAAAATAATGACAGAAAGAAGAGAAAAGTTCCACCAAAGTACATTCAAATATGTCAAGTTTTTTCCCATCTAGCTGCATATATATCTTCATATATCGTCATTAGTTCATGCAATCAATATTTATACTGCAGTGATGTTTTACTGACAGGTTTAAATCGTTCAGTTTGTTTGTGTTGCTTCCAAGGAGGACGATCATGCTCTCCACCGTTGAGGTTACACATTTTAAATCACTGATTGTCCAATTCTGCCTTTACATTACACCCTTTTAGCCACATTTGATTTTTGGTTCGGGGCAGAGATCTTAATAGTGGTACTTCCTCTGTTCTCAAGACTTATTTTCAGGCAGAGTTTGCAATCTTATGAATGAAATGTGTAATCAGTGGAACTTGTCTCTGGTGTGTCAGTGCTACATCACCAACAGCCTCTCTTCTCCACTGAATTGTGTTGAAGACGCGCAGCAGGTACCTGGCACACTCCTCTCTGGCTTTGGACGCCGCCGTCTCCTGGAAGAGCGAGCTGCTGTGTTTGAAGTACTTGTCGTATTTCTCCCCGCCCTCTCTGGGATAGATCCTCCTGAAGCCTCCCAGGTGTTTGGCCTCGTACCTCTCCATCTGCTCCAGCGTGGCTGCCTGGCACTGACGCAGCTCCTCCGACCTGGACACACGCACATGGTAACAGTCACCTGGAGGGGAACGCACACATGACTTGTGACCGACAGAACTCTACCTGGCCTCTCTGGTGCTGTTTTGCTGCAGCCTGTCCTTCACCCTGCGTCTCTCCTCCTTGGTGATCTTGCGGCGGTCGCAGGCGCCCAAGTTGATGAGAATCAGGGTGTCGTACAGCAGCGCGTCCTTCACCTCGCGGTCCAGCTGCGAGTCGGTGGTAAAACTTGGGGAGTGATTCACCTGGACACACACACACACACACACACACACACACACACACACACACACACACACACACACAGAACAAGTGGTCAATTTGGACGTCTAACAAAAGCATGGTTTTCCTGAGTAACATTTTACTACAAACTCATGCAGTGCAGCCAGATTCTGTTCAAAACCACAGACATTTACTTTAAGTTTCCAAAGATTGCCATCTACGGCAGGCTGGATTTAAGACAAATGTATAAAATAATGTGCAAGACATTTAGAATGTGTCCAGTTGATGGATGATGGAATGGTGAAGCTATAACATGGAGCGTTGGGTCTGACTATATCCCACATCTTGTACAGCTTAAACCAGCTGATAGAGATTATACATTATACTGTCAGACAGTGCGGAAACAGATTTTAAAAAAGGGTTCAATGTTCAGGGGTTGAAAGCATGAATAAACTTTCCATTGAAACAATTCTGTTGTCTAAATTGTACTTAGTACAGAAGTCTGTAAAGACCTTGAGAACCTGGTTTTGACAGCAACACATCTGCATGTTTATATTTGTCATGGTCTTTCACCTCCAGCACCCAGGGTCTGAGCCGGTGGTCCAGCAGCACATCGAAGCCCAGGATCTCGAAGCAGGCGCTGCCGGTGGTGTGGTTTGGGAAGCACGTGTGGTAGTTGTGCTTGAGGATTGGGTGAGCGGAGATCAGAGTCTTTATGATCATGTCCTCGATGTCGTTCCACATCTTGTCTGTGTTGCAGCTGATGGACTCCAGGAGCTTGTTCAGGGTGGACAGCTTTCTGAAGGCAACAGCAACAAACATGCAATGAATATGCAGTGTTTTAATTAGTATTAGTTCTACGACACAACAGGCGTTGTCTGTGTGTTTACCGTTTGCTGCCGGTGTCCTCGTCACGGAGAAAGTTCTCGCTGTTCTTGTTGATGGAGTAGTTGGTGAGATGCATGCACACGTCATCCTGACATGAGAAAGACGAGGAAGGAGAGAGATATCACACACAAGACAGAAGTAAAACGCATGTTATTAGAGCTGCAGCGATTCGTTGATTGACCCAAAATTCATCTGCAACAATTTTATAATTAAATTATCGTTTAAGCCACTTTTTATAAACAAAAATGCAAACATCTTATAGGTTTCAGTTTCTCTAATGTGAGTATTTTCAGATTTTCTTAGTCTTATATGGTAACAAAATATTCTCTTTGGGTTTTGAACTGTTGCTTGGACATTAAAAGAAATGATAAACAGTCACCATGTGTTTTGGGAAATTGTGATATGCTGATTATAGAGGAAAAATAACTGAATAATGAAAGTAATAACAAAAAGGTGCAGCCATAGCTTTTTGTAACAGGTGTATCTGCTGTTCTTTAGTCTTGTTTTTATGGCATTTTTTTTCATGTTACTTATTATCTCTTTATGTAAAGTACTATACTGTAATCACAAGGATCCAGATTATCTATTGTATTAATGACAAGACAACGTGATTATATGTGTACTTTTCATTGCAACATGCAGGAAAATGATAACAATGACTCACTCCTGACCGTTAATGGTTAAGGCTGGTGACTTTCTATGTTTTTGTTGTCAACAAATCTAAACTAAAGTCAGTCTCTCAACGCCCATCGGTTCCTACTGAAGACCTCTTTAAAAACGGCTCATAAAAACGTGTAGTTTTTAATCAAACGTCCTTCAAAGAGAAGGAGATAGTCCATTTGTTGGGGACTATGTTCAGAGGCGGATTAATCCGCATTTGGTGCTCTAGTGGGTATTTGTGGCAGCAGGATGGTGTTCCTGGTGATGAAGGGACAACAGAGAGGCTCATTGACGTGTTTTCAATGGAGCTCTATGGCTCAGAGGAAGAAGATGTATCTGGCTTGGATACACACACACACACACACACACACACACACACACACACACACACACACACACACACACACACACACACACACACATAGTATAACATGCTTTGACATTTCTCACCACATTGCCGTGTGTCGGTTCGTTGTACTTGGTGGTGCAGAAGCGAGTCAGTCCCTCCTTGAAGATGAATATGCTGAATGGGTCACATGACGTCACCAGCACGTAGATACGCAAGTCAAACTTGTATCCGTCGATTATAAACGGCTGACGAGGGAATGAAGAACGTACGTCAACTTCAAACTGTGTGTGTGTGTGTGTGTGTGTGTGTGTGTGTGTGTGTGTGTGTGTGTGTGTGTGATGTTCAATAGACCCTCACCCTGGAGACGTAAACCTGGCAGATCATATGCTCTCCAGGTTGAATGTCTTTAATGGACTTGGTGATGACGATGCCTTTGCCTTGGCAGCCGGTATCTGGCTTACAGATATACGTCTTGCTTTTTTTGGCCCTGGTGTAAGCTTGGAAGTCACTGTAACTGCAAAGCACAGTTGGTATCTTAACACACACACACACACACACACACACACACACACACACACACACACACACACACACACAGATTAAAAGAGCAAAATTATAGGAAAAAAGAGCAAACTGACTCTGCAGGAAGGCACCAGGTTCGGGGGAAGATGTTGTAGTCTCTGGGGAAAAGCTTGAGCATGCGGTTCATGTTTCTCGCCAGTAAATCTTTGCGGCAGATCTCACTCATCCCTGGGAAGTGGTTTATTTTCTGCAAAGACACAAACGTGTTTACAGGGGAAGTACTCATTGTGAAGTATTTTTGTGCGCAGGATTGTAGGCAGTCTAAGTGAGAAATGACGAAATAAACCGATCCCCCCTCATTCATTCAGAGAGGAATCGTTGGTCATGACCTGCTCGGTACTTCTTGCCCTGAATTACTCAATTAGATTACAAATTGATTGCTTGAGCTGAAAAGCTGTTATGAGCAATGAGAAAATGACGCAATCTCATAATCTCTATGGAAATCTATATGTTTTATTATTTCACGGGGAGGGCATATTGAGCCGAAGGGAATTTAAATTACATGTAAGGCTTTTACAATTTGACAGAGCAGACTGACTTCTCCCCACAGCGTTCATTTAATTCACACAATTGAATCCAGTTTAATTAGTCTTCTGTGACGGTGGCAGTAATGTGCGCGCTGCTGTGAGTACCTGGAAACGCTTCATGTCCTTAACACGGTCCAGAGACACGGAGCAGTCGGTCCAGAAAAGAGTCCAGTCGTCACCCTCCATCGCCTCTCTGAGGCCGTACCTGTGAGCAGCGCGGCGCACTGAGACAAACACAGGATTATTATTATATCATGGAAGTGAATGCGTTTGTAAAACTTTTCTGCTGCGAACACTGATCTAGGAGCTTCTGGTTACAGTACATGGCCAAAAATATGTGGACACATGAACATTACACCCGTGTGTCTCATTCCAAATAACTCTGAGCGTTTAATCTGCAGCTCTGACGGCCTCTTCTCTTCTGGTTTCAGTCTATTCACCAGATGTTTAATCCTGCTGCAGGGATTAGTTCTTCTTGGCCCAGTCATCATATCTAGCACCCAGGTTGAGCTCATCATCCTCATTCTCTTCATCTCATCACCACCAGTGTTTAGACTCCATAGGACGGTTTTCTATTCTACTCACGGCTTCATCGCCTCCTTTAAAAATGTTACGATGGAGTCAAATCACCAAAGACTATTCACATTTCTGATCCTGCTGTGCATATCCACGTCCCTCAAAATCAAGTCCTGATTGAAATCCACCTCCACATACTTTTGGCCATGTAGTACATCTAGTGCGGTTTTTATTCCAATAATTCATTTTACATGACTAGAGGTTCTGTAAACTATAAATAGCCGGGGTGGTGCAGAGTAATTTAATTAAAAACAGATTATTACAGAACGTACCACTTTCATATTTGCAGTTGGTGAGGTTGATCCACAGTCATCTGGAAGAGAAGAGAGACAGAAAGAGGGACAGACATCTGCTTTGCTGCAAGGTCCTACAAACGCCTCATCTTCATCCTCTTCCCTCCATCAAATGATGAGGACAAGTGAGGAATCTAAAACCTAAAAGCCTCCAGAACGAGTTGTAAAATCGTAGCAGTCAGGGTGCTCGGAGGTAAAGTACCTGCAGCGGGAAATAACTAGAAGTACAAATGGAGGTGATCCAGCAGTTAAGTACCTCTTCTTGCTCTTCCTCCTCTTCTTGTTGTTGATGGGCGGCGGGGTGCGAGTGCAGGCTTCAGTCGGGCTTTCTCCTCCCTCTCCCTCTCCCTGCTGCTCATAGTTATGTGCATCTTCATTTCTGTCTGGACTGTCCACAGGTAGACCCATCCTGGAGGTGCACAAACAAAAACAAATGCAAAAAGCTTGTGCATTAGTGTAGAAGAAGAAAAAAAAATTATAATTTCCTCTTTTACGTGGTGTGTTTTTAATGGGGATGTGCTGCAACAGCCTCACAATGAAATTCAATTCAAACAGAACAAAGAAACAAGCTGTAAGTGCGAGCATGGACTCATGTTTCTGTTTCCATTTCTCTCATCAGGTGAGTGCTCTGGCTGTCGACACATTGTCACATGCCGACATTCAAGAGTTATTGTGGCAGGACGGATACAAATAGAGAGAGGGACTGAACTCTGACGCCAACCAGAACTTTAAATTAAAGGCTTTTTATGATATCAATACAAAAGTCAGTGAGTTAAACAATATACTGATACTCTCGCTCTTTTCACTCTTTATATGATGATTTTAGATATTAGTGTCCTTGTGATGGGTTTTTGTAAGGAGTCCACTTCTTCCATTTTTCATCAACAGCCACCGTCTTATACTAAGTGGGTTCTTGAGATCGCCTTCTAGGTCACCACTAGTTAACAAGGTAACAGTCCTCCTCATGTTGTATATTTTCCAGTGTCAGGTTAGCTAAATACATGCCAATGTACAATGTCTTTGTACTCAAATTGTCCCCTTTTTTCTGAACTTCCATGGAAAACATTAATGTCCATAAAAGCATTTTTTAAATGGGAGATTTTACCTTCATCAATAAGATGAACAAGACTAAAACAGAGTTCCAAATCCAAACTACAAACTAATTCTAAGACGGCTTTTAGTGCGTAGTGTTTACTCAAACCACACAGGATGCAAACTAAATACGGTTCATTGTTAATGTGCTGTTAGTGGATACTATTCTAGTTCAAGGAGTTTCAACAATTCATCCTGAAGGGAACATGAACGTGTGCAACAACTTGAAGGTAAAACCATCAAATATTTGTTGAGATATTTCACTCTAAACCCGAAAATGTGAACCTCACAGTGGCGCTAGAAGAAAAGTCATTAGGATTCATCCTCTGCGGAACATGGTCGTCTAAAATAAATGCAAAGACCACTTATTCCACTCATTAGTTCTGGTTCGGTTAATGTCCGTCTGCACTCTGACCCGAGCTCAGGGACAATCGTCACAGCAGCTTCTCAGCTCTCACCTCTGCCTCCTATCTGGTGTCTTGTGGAGTTGAAGGTGAGGTCAAGTTAGTTCCTGGTAATGATCGTGATCGCGGTGGCATTAAGGAGGGACATCCCAGGTACACTGTGGGAGGTCACGGTGCTGGGTAACCGTATTCTGATCCAACGATCTGGATAATCCTGGCCCCGAACTGTGAGCTTTACACTGGGCCGAGACGCCCCACTGACCTCAGCCCGGGTACAGTTACAGCCCCGCTCGAGGATTTCTCCAAGGCTCTCCCTCAGCATGCATCAACAACAGGAACATGAATAACACCTCCGTGTTATCTGTCCTCAACCAACAACGACCGGATTCAGTGAGAATGACATCAACTGGTCAGTGTCACTACATACACACTGACACGCCACACTAGCACTTACTATTGTCTCATTTACTTTAAAACAAGCTGCAGCACTAAACACTGAAACAAGTTGATAATTTAAAGGGATACACACTCCACTTGAGACATCTCTTGTTGCTCCGGAGGTTGTCACAATCTGATTAATTAATATAATGAAATGGAAGAAAAGACAAACCTTTACATTCTATATCAAACAAAATTTGAACTTATTACAGTTTTTCACATGTAAACACACATAATCAATGCTGCAACTGACAATTATCTTTACTATCAAGTTAATTCATATAAATGTGGAATTACAAAATTGTTACCAAAGCCCAACATCTCGTCTTAAAAACTGATATTTCTGTCTGACAACAGTCCAAAAGCCCAAAAGTGTTTCATTTACTACATGAAATATGAAATTATATATGATATGAAAAGCTCTCTAAACTTAGATAAATTACTTACATGTTGTTTATGAAAATCAACATCAGCTAATCTTCTATTGCTTAACTAATTTATTATTCAAATCAATTATTTCGGCACACATCGCAATCACTCTGGTTTCACTGATGCAACTTGCCAGTTTATTAGAAACGCCTAAAGCTAAAACTAATGCAGTCTGATGCAACAACTCATCCTCTCTTCATGAAGATTATGATGTCCAGTTTTTCTAGGTGAGTGATTTAGCTTTGTGGTCATTTTGGAGGCCACAGTTTTATTCTAATATTTAGTCCCTCATCGATAAATTAGGTTGAACAAAATATTGGAAACAGTGCATACGTTTTAGCTAATTGTACCTCATAAATTGGCAACAGAGACCTGGTTCACCGTCATCTCCATCATTTGAGAAATGGCTCTTACTCACCTGCTCTGTAAAGCCTACATTTGAGAGGACGAAGGTGTTGGAAGATGCCGCCTCGTCCGTCTGCCTCCACACACAAATCTTTGTTTCAGGAGCCCTTTGAGACGCTGTCACACTCCTCAGCAGACAAACCAATGAGCCACATCTCCACCTCGTGCACCGTCTGCCTTTTGGAGTCTTAAAAAAAAAGAGAGAGTAGATTTGTATCATCACAAGGATGGCTCACTTCAGATTGACTTACACAGTCAAGCATCGGGCCCAGCGGTGGATCTGGTGACCAATTAGAAAACAGAGGGGACAAACACCTGATCCCCCCCTGACATGATGGAGAGAAAATGAGCAGGAGACCTCAGCAGGGAGCGAGAGGAGAGGGATAATCCCACACATTTGTTCACTGAAACTGGAGAAGTGTTTTTCAACGCCTCGAGTTGTCAAAATTAAATCTGTGCTGAAAAGCTCTGTGGCAGTGTGTGGTGTAAGTGAACAGGCTGGACATCCATCTTTTTAGCCAAGTTGAAATGGAGAACCTTCAGTTGAAGCTTAGCCTTGCAGTGAAGACATTAAAAATGGAGCACATGGCAGAAGGGGAAACGCTGGTCGAAGAAGAATAGAAAGTAGACACAGTAGATGGATCTTGCGTTAGATAGACAGACAATCGGGTCTCAATCAGATTAAAACAAGACTGGATGACAACATTGTGGAAGAATAACACAGCATGTGCTGAACCTACTTCTTGATTAATCACTCAATCAACATTAATAAATCATTAGTTGACATCCAACACCCTTCCACACTCAATTATCTACCTTTAATCTTTGTTATGATGCTGTAAAGATCGCCTGCTCAGCTTCCAGCACCTATGTCAGTCAGAGAATTGACATGTTATGACTGTATTTAAGGGTATTTAAACTGTGTGTGTGTGTGTGTGTGTTACACGGGCAACATGAGCTCTCATACAATTACAGAGCAGAGCAATTATAATTTAATGTGACGATGGTGTGTTTTTACAGAGATATTAAATGTAGGTAGGAGAAGCTCATGCGCTCTTTTCTCTTGTATGAATGAATAGTGTCTTAGGTGTGTTGTTAAATAAAGAAGGCAATGAAAAACAACATATGTTGTCTTTTTTGTTTCCTCTGAAAGACAGCTTTGTGAATTGACTATGCACCACCAACTGGTGATTACTTCAAATTCTGCAGTAACAATAAAAACAATAGCACCATGCAGGGTGAGTTTTCGATGAGTAAGTGAAAGAAATGTGTGTAGTGTACATAGGGTGGGATTGTTAAAAGGAGCACCCCCTCCACATTTAACAGCTATAATTACAAGTTACCTTCAGATTAAGATTCTGTGATCAGTGTTATGAAATTCAATGCAAATTAAACTATTACCAACCTACTTCATGTACACAATAATAAGACATATAAAGATATAACACTCACAGGGAGGCATGTTTCTACCTTATGAGTACTTTTAATGTTAGGTATATTCAGCTGAAAACACTGTACTTTTACTTGAGTACTACGTTCTTCAATGCAGAACTTTTACTTGTGATGGAGTATTTTTTTCCACTGTGCATTGCTACTTTTACTTTTACTTAGCCAAAGTAAAGTGAAAGTATTGTAATCTTTAAGTTTGGCAGTGAGTCATTAGGCTTATATGTTTTTTTTATACTGACTCATCATAAACTCACCTTGCATGGTGCTATTGTTATTGTTTATTGTTCTGATTAAAGCAATCATCTATGATCATGTTGTGAACGTTATTAATATGGGAAAGAGTGCATGCACGTTCTATCTGCATTTAATATCTCTATAAAACAAAATCTAAATACATTGTCACATTAAATTATATTTGCCCTGCTCTGTAATTGCATGAGAGTTGAAGTGTCTGAATCCTCTTGTGCTCTACTATAGGGTGGTGCTATGGTAACGGAATGCTGACCTCTCTCCAGACCGATTTCAGGCTCACTACCGACTACAGAACGACTAGAAACGTAACGTTACCGTCAGTGTGTCCTCTTGTTACCGGTCCCGTTACACCGACCGAGCAGCCTTTGGTAGTGTTGCTGTTGTTGTTGCTGTTGCTGTTGGCCGGTCGTGGTTGTAGTCTTCTTGGCTTGACGCACAGTGGAGAGACGTAACCTACACATGGAAACATGAATGAACTCGAGGCACATGCGCGCACGCTGCTCATTTCCAGATGGAACGTCCCCGGTACGCCTGTAGCCAATCACAATCCAGGGGTTGTGAGAGTGAGCGTCTCTGATTGGTTGTTGGCTCGCCGATGAAGAAAAGACGCATCTACAAGCTGGAGCCACAGGTGCACGTCGCAGTTTCGATGGTTTCCAGGTAATTCTTATATTTTTGGGGTCGGCGGTTCGATCCCCTGCTCCTCCTGTGTTTACGTCACAGTAACTGAACCACAAGTTGCTGGTGCCCTAAAAAAAATGTACATAAAAGAAGATCATTCAATCGAATAAGAAAACATGTTTTAAGGTGTTATTAATCAATTATTGACATTAAAGATGTATCATACAATCACCACGTTAACATTTATTTATATTCAAGGCAGATTCATGATTTGTATTGTTTAAAGGAGATAACATCCAAAAACTGTCATATTTTTTGACATTACACAATAGGTTTTCCACTTATTTGATTTATTTTAAACATGTATCTTATTTATAATATACATTTAACACAACATGTGTTGTTTGAGTAAAGACTGGTGGAAATGATAAACACAAATTGTGCATATACTTTTGGAACCGTGTTATTGATCAAATGAATACATTTGAATTTAAAGAGTAAATCCACACTGAATCACTGCTCTCTAACGTCTCATCTTTTTCAGCATGTTGCACCTTTAAGGCCACGCCCTTCTCCCGACAGGTCGTTAGTGGGATAGAAAACACCTGCTGTAGTGTGACAGCATTAATGGAGCGTGATCAGAGAGGCTGTTATTTCTGGGTATGTGAACGACTCACCTTAAAACTATTTAACAAAGTCAACTGAGTCTGTGAGTGCACCATTTTACAACTCATCATATTGGACTACTTGCCTCAGTACAGCCTCACAAAAGAGCCACTAACAGGCACATGGTTTTCATTTCATTTAATCCAGCAGGTGTACGAAAGGAGATCTGGAAAGGCATCTGGTTAAAACATGCACACCTTATATGACAAATGCATACATGATACAAATTTAGCCCTCGTAGATTGTAATTTCTATAACCTCCACAAGAAAAAAATGCCACTAAGCAGTTTTTGATGTCTTGATTTTAATGCCATTTGGCAGAAATTCAAAATAATATATTCTATCGGCATTGTGCCAATAACGATGTAAAGAAAACAAAGAGGGTTATCCTTGGATTTGGTATTTGTTAGAATTTAATTGTAATTACCTTATTGTCTGTTTCCAAGTAAAAAGTGCCCAAATTCTGTCACATGGCTGATCTGTTAGGAGCCTGTAACCAACATAACACTGAGGTCTAAACTGACCATTACCCACGTGTGTCTTATAATAAAGCCTAAAACTATTATAAGGATTATTGTAACATATGTCACATGTAATGAACAGGATTTGTTCCACGGCGGGAAAGAATTTAGCTCCCTCTTGTGTTTTTATGTCTCACTGCAGAGGAGAGTAAGTTTTTTTGAATTGGCCTACATTACCCATAATGCAGGACACGGGTCCACCCAGAACGTAACTTCTGATACCTTCATGGACAATTGGAAACAAGGCAGCAATGTCTCTGATTTGATGAAAATAAAAAAGTACAAGAGTGGGGGTTCTTGATCAAATATAAGATAATAAATTATTGTGCTGCAGTTGTAGTACAAAGTGTGAAAGAGGTCAAATATATATATATATATATATATATATATATATATATATATATATATATATATATATATATATATATATATATATATATATATATATATATATTGGAAAATAAAAGATATCAATAAGGTGTGAATAAAAATGTACACTAATATATGTAACAGTAAGGATCGTATTTATATGAATAGATAAATACTTTTTTATTGCAATGGTATAATCACTTTTAGGAAATCAAAGAAGATCGGTTTGAAAATTTGCATTTTAAAAAGCAGCGGACTACTTTACGTGTGGTCGAACAAATGTCCGAGGAGCACCTGAATGCAGCACAGCGGTTGGTTCCGACGAGCGGAGCTGACGGTTGATGTCGGTGCGGTGACGAGTGACAGATAAACATGTAAGTTGTATGTCTTTATCCGACACATTTCTATTAAAATGTAGGTTTGTTAAGACTTCTCGTGGTGAAAACAGTTTTATATTAAAAGTTAACATTATATAATGTCTCGGGTGCGGTCTCTTTCGCTTGCTTACTTTCGGTTTCTATATTTTTTGTGTTTTAAATCAAGCTTCTGCCCTTTAAAAGTTTATACAACCGATTAAATGCCATCTCCAGGTACTGGGGAGTCGTTCA
Organism: Cebidichthys violaceus; assembly: GCF_023349555.1. Lineage (NCBI taxonomy): Eukaryota > Metazoa > Chordata > Actinopteri > Perciformes > Stichaeidae > Cebidichthys > Cebidichthys violaceus. Next base: position 550,258 of record NW_027176950.1, on the reverse strand, counting down.
ATTTCAAGTTTAAACATTTTCAGCGCTGGAAAAAAAGTGTTTTTTGAGTTAATGACGAGATATTATAAGTGCGCACAAACAACAACAACAACAGGAAGAAGAAAGCGCATAACACCACCGGAGCCTTCTGTGAAATCACCTGCGGTCATCAATCAGACTCGTGGTAGTTTCATCATCAAGTCTTCATGAACAAATAATCGGACAAACTGCACCTCCATCTGCACTATTACCACCATTCTGCACTAATATCTCAAATCCATTGTCATTGTTCTTTATGTTCATATATATTCTTCGATGTATATTTATACTGTACATAGTTGTTAAATGTTTATGCTTAGTTTCTCTGTTCTACTTTGTTGTCCTTAATGTCCTTGTTTTTACATTTTTCTTGTTTATTTGTATATTCTATGTATATACGGCGATAGCAATGTAAAAACCGGAGTCACAATACGCACACATGGCCAATAAAGCGTCTGATTCTGACGTGTTTCCTGCAGCTCAGCATGGAGAGACCCGAAGACGCAGCTAACTCCACAGCACGCACCTTCTCCCAGGTGGTGTTCACGGACACCCCGTACTCATACCCGCCCTCAACACCCGTCACCTGCTGCTACACCCTCACCACGGCGTACCAGCCAAACCCACGCGACTGGGTGGGCATTTTTAAGGTGAGGAAAGCTGATTTATCTCAAAAATACTGACTTAGTATCTCAAAATAATTACTTGTCTCAAAAATAATTACTTGAGTATCTCGAAAATAGTGACATAGCATCTCGAAATAATTACTTATCTCAAAAATAAGGACGTAGTATCTCAAAAATAGTGACTCAGTATCTCGAAATAACAAGAAACTTTCTCTGAAAAATAACTTAATACCTCAAATTAATATCTTAAAATAATGACATCCTGAAACACTGACTTAGTCTCTCAAAATAATGACTTAGTTTCTTGAACTAACAAGACACTTTCTCAGAATAATGAGCTAGTATTTTCTCATTACTTTGAGATACAAGTTAATATTTTGTGATACTAAGTGAGAAAAATTATCATTATGATGTACAGGATCTTTTGTTATTATATATATCATTACATTGGTGGAAAAAGTAATCTACTGTTTTCATATATCTGTATATTGTGTAAAGGAATCTTGAGTTTTGTCCTGACTCTTCTTGAACAGGTGGGATGGAGCACAACAAAGGACTATCACACCTTCGTGTGGGTGGAGCCAAGTCTGGATGTGGTTGGGCAAGAGTCTGCCACAAGGCAAGTTGTTTTTACAGGTAAGAAATAGTTTCTCTTTCACCACTGGGTGAAAACGCTTGGTCATGTTTGTATGTACACTTACTGAACCCACTGAGTGTTTCATGTGTAAACACAGTTTAAACAGAATTAGCAGCTTAAATATGTTTTTATGAGCTGCTATGACGGACGTCAGACCCTCTGGCTCAGTGTTGTTGATCAGATCCTCTCTGGAAACTAGAGAGTCACTTTTAGTTTCTTCACACTCGCTCACATATTCACAGTCTCGGTGTCTTTTAGACTCGCGGTTCCAAAAGAGTTCAGCTTGAGCTCCTCTAATAAGTAATGTTAACTTGCGATCTGTCATCACAGGTTAAAGCCTCTGTGTGAACCTCAGCTGTTCATTTTCCTTCTCGGGTAGTTTCATTTTCACAAAGAGTTAAGAGTGTTCAGTGACTCACATGAAAGAAAGCAGGAATGTCGACATAACATTGTGTAACAGAAATGTATGTTTTGCTTGTTTATCCCTTTTATTTGTCATGTGAGGTTTTGGTCTAGATTTCTGAGAGATAGATCTGTGACGATCTTTGCGTGTGACTTCTTAAAATACAGTGATGTTTACTTGTGACCTGTCTTTACAGTTTATGTCCTCAGTGTGGACTTTAACTGTGAGCAGTCTTTTTTTTTTAGCAGATTTAGCTTCATTTTAAGGATTTTTAGAGGCCTGAACAAGTGAAAGTATCCATCATTTCACAAGAAAAAGCAAAAATAAGAGTACAAATTAACAATTTTATATTAAAATAATTCCTTTATCAATCCTGTGATTCTCATATCTATCTCAGGACATCCACCCCAGATTGTGAACTGCTGACATACCATATTTAGTCTTTTACAGGTGCCTCAATAGAGCACTTATTTCACTGATTATCTCCAGTGACACATTTTAGACATTTCAGAAGCATTTTAGTTTAAAATGTAGCCCCAAAAAATGAGGGTTATTGAATACTTCTGATTTGAAGAGTAGTGGTTATTTATTAGTCAATTGACAGAAAATACATCAGCAACAATTTTGATCATCGGTTCATCTTTTCAGTTTAACAAAAATAAACAATTATATTTTGTCTTGTTCTCAAATGTGAAAATTGACTCCTTTTCTCTCCCTTATATCATTGCAAACTGATTTTTGTTTTGTTTTATATTGTTGACAAGAGATATTAAGTCATAATGAGGAGTTTTTAATCATTAGAATGGGCATGTTTCACTATCTTCTGACCTTTTTATAGACTAAACCTCCATGACAAACAATAAAAATAGTCTTCGGTCCCGTAGACGAGTAAATAAACCAGCATGCAGCCCTCTAAGCGGTCCACTCTGCTCTCGTCCCATCAGAATACTACCTGCCGAAGGACGAGCTCGACTTCTACCAGTTCTGCTACGTTGACAGCACTGGTCAAGTGCACGGAGCCAGCACTCCTTTCTGCTTCAAAAACCCGGCGGGGCAAAACCTGGAGAGCAGCATGGATGATGACCTCATGGTTATCACTACACAGGTATCAAATCTGAGCTAGCTCATCGAGGGGAAAACGTTGTTCTGTGGAAACAATCGGACAATAAACGACTGTTGAGGAAATATTTTATAGTCGACCAGTATTGTTAAAGTTGTGGTAGGGTTCTTGACTGATGATTAGAGGTCTTTATAAAAGATAAAACTGTTTTATATGTGATGAAAACAGATGTCAGCCTAAAGGCAAAAGTAAATAAATGTTTTGTATTGATTTAATGTGTTCTGTTGAAACCAGGAGCAGGTTGAACTGAGCCGACATGAGAGAGCTGAACTGCAGAAGGCACTGGATCAGATAAGAGGGGAAAATGAAACCTTAAAAAACGATCTACAGATGGAACGGCAACAAGCCGCCAGCATGAAGGTCGATAAAGATAAAGAACACATTTCGCAACAGAGAGAAATAGTTAAATAGGAACTTTGATATTTGATTTATTTCTACAGGGGCAGAATGAACAGAAAGAGAAAGAAATGAGTCTGCTGGTCAGAGAAATGGACCAACTCAAGGAACAGGATGAAAACTTAAAAAGCACCTTACAGCAGAAGGTGAAGGAAATGGACGACTTAAAGGTTTGTTTTTTAAATCTACGAGTGAAATCAGTGCTCCAGTTTCAGTGTGATAACTTAACTTTGGTGTTACTAACAGGAGGAGATGATGAAACAGCAGCGTGATGCCGCGGAGCAGAAAAATCAAAGCTTGAGTTTAGACAGCACATCAAGACAAAATGAGGTGAGATCATTTTTTTAATCTCTTCAGCTGCTAAAGGGCTCTTGACAAAATTTCGTGCCAATCCTTAGTTGTGCAATTTCTCAGACGCACACTCTGGAGAAATACAACCGAGCCGTGATGAAGATCAAGCAGCTGAAGGAGGAACACGAGCAGCTGAGGGGGAGAGTTGATGCTCAGAGTGAGGAGACCAACATGTGAGTCAAGTCTGAATGTTCCTATCTATTCATCAATAAAGTAGAACCTGTTGCGTACGTCTTTCTGGCTCCTGACAGCTTGTTTTCCTACGTGTGTTTTAAGGTTAAATTCCAAACTCGGAGAACGAGAAAGGGAACTGTTAAAAATGAGAGACAGCATCCAGCTGCTTCAGGTAAATCTACTTGATGTTTTAAAGGATAAAGCTGCTGTTATTTTATAGTTTTCTTGTTGTTAACAAATCCCATTAAAAAAACCAAAGCATTTCTGACTTCCTTACTCTGCCTGTGACACTCACAGCCAAGCACATGGGTTCCTACTGAAGATGAATATCTTCCAGAACAGCTCATAAATGTATATATAGAGAGGCTAAATCATTTCCTAAAATAGCCCGTCAACAAACAGGAGAACGTCTTCCTGTTATTTATTTATTATTATAGTAAAGTGATTTGTAATCACAAGGATGCAGATTATCAACTATGTCATCAACAACATATATGTACTTTACATTGTAACGTACAGGAAAATTATCACGACTCACTCCTGACTAACCTCTCTCAAAGCCCATCGGTTCCTACTCAAGACCTCTTTAAAGAAAAGGTCTCACAAAAAGATGCAGTTTTTTAATCAAACGTCAATTTGTGTATTTGTTGGGGACTATTTTCATTGGCAGAATAATCCACATTCGGCTCTCTAGTGAGTATTTGTGGCAAGCAGGACGGTGTAAGTTTATACACAATACTTGTAAGAAGATACATTCACCGCTGGGTTTGGTCTTCTTAAAAAGGAGAAAAATAAAAAAATTTGAGCAGATTGATCCCATATGAGTGGAATGCATCCGATTATAAACACTAATGCGAATGTTGTATTGACGTGATCTGACATGTCATCCAGGTCAAGATTAGTTGGGTTCAGTATTTGTTCCTGTATTGAAATGTGTGTGCTTTTACCTTTCGGCAGGTCGACCTACAGAGCAGTGAGAAGGAGAAGGAGAGGCTCTCTGCAGAGCTACTCAGGTCGCAGAGTCTCGCACACGACATGGACGACGTGAAGACAGAGAACCAGGAGTTATGTAGGAGGCTGGCGAGGCAGATGACACTGCAGAGCTGTTCAGATGACGACCTAAGGGTGGGAACAAATTAAAAACAATTTACAAAATGCTGAAGTTCTTTCAAAAACAACGGATGACATGACGATGTCTTCTTCAGGTGAAGTGTCAGACTCTTGACAGCCAGCTACAGGACGCCCAGAGGAAACTGGCGGCCGAGAGGGAGGAGACCAAAAACACCAAGAGAAGAGCTGAGTTCCTGGAAAAAGATCTGCTGCAGGTCAGGGAGCAGCTGGAGAAGGTGGCCTCATCATGTGACGACGCACAACGGATAAGTGGCAAACAAGAGGTAAACTCAGAAAGCATCTGCAGAAACCTACACCAATGTTTAGATATAACATGCAGCCAAAAGCTGTCTGGTTTTCTGGGTTTCATATTTTCTACAGAGAGCAAGGCCCTTTAGTTCCAAAATGCTGCAAGATACAATGAAAGTGTATTTTAGATAATAGTGTGAACAGATTGTGGAAGAGAGGCCCCTTCCTGTTTCAACACGACAATTCCCTCGTGAACAGCCAGCAAGCAAACTTTATCAAGAAGGAGAAAAGAAAGAGAATGAGACGGAGAAGACAAAATGTAAAACCAAACAAATTTGAAGTGTCCCTTCATTCTCTGCTCTGGGTAAACATCACTCCACTGTATCTTTACATTGACAATAGTTGTAGAAACGTTGAGGGAAGCTGCCTTAGAGCTGTGCACAAAACCAGCTCCTTAAAGTAATGGTTTCCCCAGTTTTGTAAAGAAAAACTGCTCATAGCTTTGACGTCAACCGACGAACACCTTTTAGGTGCACTTGTGTCTGAATGGGAACAAATCCCTGCAGCAGCTTCAAACATCTCGAGGAGAGACGGAAACCAGAAGAGCGGAGCCAAAGATTAATGCACCTGGTTTTAGAATCAAATGTAGTTGTTCAGATGTCCACATACTAAAACCGAGGCTTGTTTCCCTTCGTCCTTTTCCAGCTACAGATCGCGATGGAACGCAATGCGATGGAAGAGGCACGTGAAGTGCTCGCAGACAAAGACAGCCTGATAGAGGAGAGGGAACAAATGATCACGCTGCTGAGACATGAGAAAGAAGAGCTGGCCAGAGAAAACCAGGTACACTAACGCAAACATGGTCTCCTTTTCAAACGGGTCGCTTTGTGATTTTTAGACGCTCATTTGTTTGACCGGTATTTATTCCGTCAGACGCTCATTAGTGACATCGAGGGGCTGCGCAAAGCTTACGCCGAGCTCCAAGCACCTCCCCCCGCCGACTCACCTCACCTGCAGCCTGACACCAACACATCAGCAGCCAGCGACTGGCAGGAGTCACCTGACCAGGCTGAAAACCCGTATCAGAACATTGGTGAGTGACTGAAAATATTCATTTAGATGTTGTCAATGCAGAATATATATTTGAATTAATCTGATGTTAACTGATTGACTTTTCCTTGCAGACATGGGTGCAGCAGACACAGACGAAGAGGTGAGTCGAATTATTTTAGGCCACGACCTCACGTGACCCATCGCTCACAGCTTTCCTATCCAAAGCCTGTCGTCAGCGAGCTCTTATATTTCTATTTTCTCACTCATCTCTCCATCACAGTGTTTAAACAGTGTAACAATCAATGTAACACAACCTCAATGAACTAGTTAAGGGTTAAAGAAGCTGAACTCAACTCTCACCTCATAAACTGGACGTTCACAACATGAGCCCGAGTGTGACTCCGTTGTTTACCGTTTATTTTCGTAGAGGACTTAAAACATAATCCGCTCCCTATTTTGTTACCACTCCTGAAGTGCCCTTCTCTATTTTCTGCCCCCCAGCAGTCGCTGGTGTGTCGACACTGCCAGGAGTGCTTCCCCTGCATAACCCGAAACGAGCTGGAGCAGCACGAGCAGAGTCACCGGGTGTGTCCCTTCTGCACCATGATCTGTGACAACATGGAGCAGTCGGTGTTCGAGGATCACGTCTACAGCCACGAGCTGTGAGGGCCGATTATTCTTCAGTAAATAAATGAACGTCTTACAAGTCGGGTTGGTCTGGTGTAAAAGGACCGTACCGATATTATTAACACACTTTTACTGCAATTTACTTTACTGTTGACCTTTTTTCAAAGCATACTATTTTGGGGGTTTTGTTTTTCCAGCCTTTAGTGTCCTCATTTATTTTGTTAAAAATAAGTAAATGACCACATAATTGGGCATCATTTGAAATATTTAGCTACTTCTGTACCAATACTCAAAACCCTTATTTTCATTTAACAAATGAAGCCAAAGAGCTCACATGTGAAAAAATAAAGTCTAAAATTGGCTGCTGAAATGACATATTTATATAAAATGTACAGATGTTTATGAGCAGAGATGCACCGATCGATAAGTCTCCTATATGTGATTTTTGCCAGTCAGATTTACACACCTGTGCGACATGTTTTTACGTTGTGGCGTTGACACACACCCCCACACACACCCCCAAGTCGGTGTGGAAGTTCTTCAGCGACAGTGAAGAAGATGGAAAACTTGCAATGTGCAACACCTGCGTGTCCAAAATGAGCCGTGCATCAATGAACTTAAAAGCATTTGGAACAACTTTGAGAGTTCTTTGAGTGAGAGAGTCAACGTTTCATTATGAACAGACAATTTTAATTTTCATGTAAGAATCAGCTGGTCAGAAAATTGGTGATTGGTGCATCTCTGTTTATGGCTCCTTGTGAGCTGGTAAGTAAACGTTGGTGAATGTGACGTCGCCAATGATTGAATATAAAAGAGCTCTTCAGCTCGAGAGACTAAACATAAAAACGAGAGTAAAGCCCAGTCCTCCTCTGTTTTATATAAAATGAGCAAATTTCTGTTTTAAATCAGGAACTTTCTATTTAAAGAAGAAATAAACGTGATTATGAATATGACCTCATTCGATGTCGGCTTTCAGTTTGATTATGATTAGGATTATTTAGGACACATTTCAGAACTGAGAGAAGAACTCATGTTCAATAAGATTCATTTAAATTAATAAGTACAAACATAAGTAGGCTTCGTAAGATTTCAAACCTCAAAGATGATTTGCATATTGCTGATTTTTCTTTTCTTTTTTAATTTATGGTATGCTTTGGAACAGCAGTAAAATTATATATATATAATATTTGTAGTAAAAAGGCTAAAACATGCTTTAACTGTGGAATGGTCCTTTTAAAAGGAGTTATAATTATAAAGTTATAATTAAAAATAAAGCATGTCACATTTAAAAATGAATATTTTAACCACAATTCTTCATCTACAGTATAACTTTGCACTCTTCATCCTTCAGGGGAACCGATGATCTTCTAGAACTATAATTGTGTTTATTGAACTGTTGATTTTAAGATGTGTGACAGAATGAATTGTTGATGCGAGGATGAGCAATGAAACAAGTGAATGTATGTGAACGGCTCTGCTGAAGTAATAAAAAACCAAGTGGTAGGATGCAGCAGATGTAAAGTTATTTCTTTATATATGAAAAACAAAAAACAAAAAACAAGTACATGTTTGTCTGTCTGTTGATCCGTAACCGCCCATAAGCCGCGACACTGAAGTCCGTGTGCAGCGGCGTGTCTAAAATAAAGTGAGAGCACTCGTTGCATAGAAGACAGTTTTCCCTCCTGGAGTCCAGAAAATGATCTCAGAGGGAGCTCCGTCACACGAGCCGTCCCACCGGGCACAAGTCTGTTTACCAACATCTCTCCGATTGCTGCCGGTGGCCGGTTCGTTCCTCAAGGCGTCATCTGATTGGCCTCCTCGGGTGTGACGTCCCGGGAGGTGAGCTCAGAGAAGAGAGCGGGCAGCCAGTACTGAGCTTCTTCAGCGGCCTGAGAGTCCAACCAAGCCAGGCCTTCCTTCAGCAGGTGATCCTGGAGACATGAAGAGTGGAGGTCAACGGTGCTTCTGAAGAGTTCACCGGCCCACATTCAAGACTTAAAAAAAGCTATTTATAGCACAAAGAACGCAATTAAATATCTGTTTCCTCGTGCATATCATTCAAAGTTAGAAAGTATGACGATGGGGACGACATGGTCGAGTTCTATTATTATTCTTTATTTATTTTCAGTACTTGCCAGCTGTATAGAACAATAATTGAAGGGGTGCAACTAATGAAGAGCGATTATCTTCATCGTCTCTATTAATTATTTAGTGTAATAAATGTTTAAAAACAGTGAAAATGGCATTCAAAAATACTCAGAACCCAGAGTGAGTCTTTAATTTGCCTGTTTTTTTTTTATCAATTTACTGTCATATATGACAGAAAAAACATCAAAACCACTCATCTGAGAAGCTGAATCCTGTAAGAATATTTGGCATTTTTGATTGAAAAACAACTTAAAGTATTAATCAAATATGTAAATAGTCGCCCAGAGATTTTATGATAGACTGATTGATTAATCGACTCAGCTCTTGATGATCCATAATTATATAATTTAATCAAATGAACACAACTGGACCAGGATAAGCACCAGGACATAGATAGATGGATTAACCAATTTAAAATGATTGAGTCATTAAAGATTTGAAAAGTGACTTAATGAGACGAAGACCTTTCAAACTAACAGTGGTACCAGTGTCACAACAATTCTATTTTAGAGTTTTGTAACGTCTGCTATCGGATATAAAAACATTTTAAGACAAACCTTAAAGCCTACTGCAGGCAAGAGAAAATATTGAAGCTTTTTGTGAATGAAATTTAAGACTTTTAATGAATTAAATTTTTTTTAAGACCTGCAGATCCTCTGTTTTAGAGCAAGAGTCCCAGTGTCATGTCATATATATATATATATATATATATATATGACATGATATCTATCTATCTATCTATCTATCTATCTATCTATCTATCTATCTATCTATCTATCTATATTGACCTGAAATGAGCTGATGAAGCACTTACCAGGACGTGACAAGCCCGCTCCTTCTCCCACTTCAGACTCTCCTTGATCTCACTCACTGTGACGAAGCCCTTTTTCTACCAATGAACAAACAAACAGACTTTTGGGGATAAAAACGCCCCTTTTCAGACAGAACATGTGTACAATTTCTGGTTACATGTTTCTGTTAAAGTCGTGGCTTCTTTAGGATTCAAACACACAGTTGGTCTCTTTAGCTGTTTAATTCACATGACAGGAAGATTAGGAACAGAGCTGCAGAGCTCAAGTGATATTTGACACCTGGAGGTGACGCTGCAGGAGGAGGACGGCCGTGAGGTAGGAAATAGCGACACCTATTGATGGATTCACTCACTGACTAAATTCTTAACTCTTATTCTCCACAACAAGAGATGGAAACACATTTATATGCACTGATCTGAGACAAGAGATGATTATTAAATGACATATATAATAAAACAAGATGCACATTTAATACTTCTATCTTTATTTCACGTTGTGCAGCTGTGGTTTTAATGTGGATTTTTGGAGTTCTACCAGAAAGTGACTTTTAAATTCAAACATGAGAGCGTTGGGTAAATATGTCTGTAAATTTAGCAAAAGCAGACACAACACATTGTACTTCTGTGGACGTATTCTAGACACCTAAAAAGATCTATATCAGCTAAAGTGTACACCATATTTACAATATTTTTACCACTTAACCTCGCTGTCAAACAGACGTTTCTAACTGGAACCTGAAGCTGTTATCTATGATCTACTCAAAGCCGCCAGACTCCATTCACTAAAACAGTCATTTTACCTCTGAGAACACAAGAGTCGGTCTACCGCAGCGGTCAGTTATTGTTTGACTTTTGGTAAATCCAAACTAATCCTTCAATTCGTGGTAAAAGAAAAGAAAAGAAGTTGTAATATAAATTATTAACCAAGGAGCTGCTCTCACCTCGGCCAGCTGCAGAACGACAGTGTGATCCATGTTGAGCTCAGCTGGGACCGACTGGACCAAGTAAGAACCTCCGACAGGAATCATCCCAAAGCCGCTCCCCATCACCTTCAGCTTCTTTATGGCTCTCATCAAGTCATCTCTGGGACGCACAGATTTAGTGATTTTAATAAAATCATAAAATTTATGGACATTTGAGCTTTAAATGTTCTCTGATATTTGAAATATTCAACTTACTGGCTCACATCCTGAGCGTATTTACCTCTTCCCTTCAGGACTCTCTGATGGAGTTCATCCAAAGTAATAAGCCCTGAAAGACAATACACACGTCAACATTTAAAAAGGCAGAAACATTAGTTATCGCGGTATCTACATCCTGCAGGTGTTCATAACTGGATTTGTTGTATATTACACTGTTGAGATGCAGATTATCACAGACGGCGTTCAGATCAGATTGACTGAGTCGCCTCTTCGTAACCATTTAGTGTCCAGAGAAATTACAAACCTCCATTTCTGTGTTTCAGGGCGAGACACACTTCAATAATCTGCACGCCGAGCTCATAATAGAAGTCTCCTACGCCGAGCATCTCAGACCAAAAACCTTTGCCAGCTGTGGGAGAAAATACAAAGTTATTTTAAACTTTAGAACAATTAAACAAAATGATCTCACAGATTATGTTCCAAATGTTTCTCACAGGCAAGCGGGTCGACCCCAATGGTGGCACACATCTCCTGAAATTGAACCCTGAACTGTGAGCTCTTTCGGATTTCTTGTTTGTGTTTGCTTGCAAACTCCTCCAGGTTGGACTTGAAGGTCTCCAACTGCTTCGACATCTGGCAGACAAACAGAAACAGGTGAGTAAATGAAGAAGAGGGAATATCAAGAGACAGAAGTCTGCATACAACATAAATATATGGCAGTTTTAAAACATAGGATTATTTGTTTTTGATTTATGAATTTGATATTCTCCTACGTTTTATAATCATCGTATAAAAAACAAACAATGTTGTTGACTACCATGCAGGTTTAACTGATAGTTACAGTTCCCAACAATGTTATGAGAGTATTTTGTATTAATCTCAATCTGCAAAATAACTAAATGTAAATAAATGTAGTTAAATAAAAAGTCCTCTCTAAATTTTAGTAGAAGTATGAAGTAGCATAGAATGGAACTACTCAAGTAAAGTACAAGCACCTCAGATTGTACTTAAGTACAGGACTTGAGTAAATGTACTTATTTACTTTCCACAACTGGCAATACCTTCTGTATTCACTTGAGGATGTATTACAGGGATAAAATTATTTTTATTCTAAAAAAAATGATGTTGACAAATACACGTACTTGAACAATTTGGTCCTCTGCAAGAACATTTCCTCTTTCCTTATATCTGGCCTAAATATAGAAGGAGAAGAAGAAAACAATCACAGGTTAGATGAGAGTCCATGTATGTGTTATTATGAATAACCCTTTTAGCTGTACCATCTCGTTTTTAGGGTTCCTCAACGACAATAATACAATATAACTATAAGTAAGTAAATAATAAATAAAAAAAACAACCTCTGCGAGCTTCTTTTTGGCAATAGCTCCCGCACCGACTCCTCTCCGATGCATTCTGCTGCTGTCTAAACTACGAGAGTCTTTATAGCAGAATAATGTCAGTAAAAACTATTCAACGTTTAAATGTAGCTTAGTTTTTAGGTAAACGTCGGTTGGTCAATGTGATAAATAAAGCTTCTTTAGGAAAACTGTTTCCATTTTGAGTGAACGGAAGTGAACTACTTCCTCATTGGTGAGGTCAACCGTTTATTGTATAGCGCCCCCTGGTGTCCTGGCGAATATAACTGGCCAGTATGGGAACTGCTGCTGCTGCTGCTGCTGCTGCTGCTGCTGCTGCTGCTGCTGCTTCTTCTTCTTCTTCTTCTTCTTCTTCTTCTTCTTATTCTTCTTCTTCTTATTCTTCTTCTTCTTATTCTTCTTCTTCTTCTTTGAGGTTCATTGGCAGTTGGCAAACAATGAATTGGGGCATTACCGCCACCAGGTGATATGGATTGTAGATCAGGATGTCTAGTACTTATAAAATAAAATAAAATAAAATAAAATAAAATAATGTTTGCTCATGTTTATGACATTGAACAATAACGTGTTCTATTGTTTCCTCTTCCCCACAATAGTCACATTTGCATCTGTTTGATGTTTTCCTATTTTTCAGTATGAGAACTTGAGTAAAAGTAGAAAAACCATGGTCTAAAAATACAAATGTATAGTGGTTGAGGAACTATTCAGGTCTAAGTTAAAGTAGCAATACTATAGTTTAAAAATACTTGAAAGTTCAAAATCGTACGTAAAAGTAGTAAAGTATTATCACCAAAATATACATGATGTACCAGATGTAAAAGTATTCATAGTGCATAATGACCCATTTCAAAATAATAAACAAGATATACAGTATTTATTGATAGAATAATTGTATTATTGTATTAAATAAGATAAATACTTATTCCACGACTGCTTCAGAACCACAGTTGTGTTATCAATATGACAAAAGGGTTTTTCGAAAATACAATGATAGAAAAATAAATACTTTTCTTCAACTCTAAGCATATATTCCTATTGGTGACTGTTTTGATCTATAGAAAAACAACTCAAACCATAAAATTATTAATACAATAAAGAAATCAACATTGAACAACCTCACCTCTGAGATGTAGTGGTGTTCAACACCTTTCCTCAGTTTACTTGGACTACTTACACCTGACAACATTAACAATGAACTGATCTTACTGTTGTTTAGTGCATCACTTTACATTCATTTACATTTATTTACACTACCTGTATTTATATTTAAACTATTTGTATTTAGTTGTTTAACATTGCGCTGCATGTTTGTTATTGCACTAGATGTTTGCACCTTGTTTTGTTCTTCTTTTGTATCTTGTTGTTTGCATCTCATGTTCATTTCTTCTTTTTTGTTGTTGTTTTGCACTGGGACCAGGGTAACACAACTTCGTTTAAATGTATACTGTACTGCCCTGTATAAAGGTAGCAGACAATAAACACTCTCTTAAAAGTGCAATATTTGTCTCTTAAATGTAGTGGACTAGAAGTACAGAGTAGCATAAAATGTTTATACTAAAGTACAAAAGCAAAAATGTGTTCTTCAGCACTTGAGTAACTGCACTTACTTTATTCTACCACAGTTCATTACATCATAACAGTAGTATCATCATTACATAATCGTAGTATAATGTGTACTGCGTGGACTCTGTCGCCCCCTGCTGGCTGCTTCTCAACGTCAAAAACGTCCAAAACACAAGAAATGGCCATCCAACAAATTACGCATGCGCAGTAGTCGGCGCTTTAAAACAAGTCTTGAGGAGGGAACATGAAGACAGTTGCAGGTGGACTTCAATAACAGTCGAGGTAATAAATACCAATATAAATACATTTTAGTACAAAACACGTCAGTCCGGTTGTGAGTGTTGTATTACGTTGGTAGTTTTAACCGCGTGGCTCCCGGAAGTGCGTTTCTGTTGGTTAAAACTAGCCGGCTAAACTTAGCCTAGCTAGCTAGCTAGCTTGTTATTGTTTTTCATGATTTCGCGAGAACCAAAATGGAGGCAAATGGAGGCAGTGTCGTACACAGCCACTCCCGAGTCCTCTTGTTTGAAGCACTCTCACTGAAATGTCCACCCATGACGCACCACTCTGAGTTTTAAATCTAGTTTGTGTCTGAATTAGCTTCTGAGTACTTGTATTGCACTGCTAATGTAGCTTAGCTTCAATTTCGATTTTAGGAAAAGGATGCCCGGGATCAGGCACTGTGTCGCTGCTTTGGTTCTCTACGGTTTGTCACAAGTATGAGTAGTTGGTGCATATATTTTACTACCAGCTCAGAGACCGTTTGTCTCCAGTTAAATATACAATAACACGACAAATCGTCTTTTTGTTTTGCAGGACGAGCAGCTGTCAAGTTCTCATGGGAGGTAGCTGTGGTTGAGATGCACCGCCGAGGCGCTGCAGGATGAGACAGCCGTCGTGGTCGCCATGACTCTGAGGTCCACACTGTTTCCACATACGGGATTCAAGCAGGACGCAGACACCACCGACTTCGACCAAGCGAGACCCGTGAGCCTCAAGAGGGAGTCCTGCGACTTCGTTATAGATGTTCAAAACGCACACGGGGGCGAGATCCCGAGCAGATCCAGAGACTTAGAGCAGAATTACATGACAAGCAAAGTGTCCCTCGCGCCCACAGTTGCAGAAGTAGTTCAAGGAGACAGTAACACTGTGGGGATATTGTCCCCGGTGAGACAAATGGGGGGTGAGGGAACCCCAGTGAAAGGCAAACCCCTCTCTGCTGACAATATGGATAACCCTCAGATGGCTCTGAACAACAACCCTAAGGATGCGGGTGCGGATGACAGTGTGAAGGGGGTTGTCCCCGGAGTCCTCGGCTCCGCATCCATTGAGCTCTCCTCTGAGGGCAAGTGGAGGAACATCAGGAAGACCCCCGCCAATCCCCACACACAGGCCAACTGCCTCCGGCAGATTCTCCTCCTCCAACTGGACCTCATTGAACAACAGCAACAGCAGCTGCAGTCCAAGGACAAGGAGATAGATGAGCTCAAAGCAGACAAGGAGACGGTATGTCAAATTATTTTACTATCTGCTATTAATGTGTGGATTTATATATTTAAAGTTAAGTTTATTTTGTCTACGTCTTCTTCTCTTGCAGCTTCTTGCGCGCATTGAGCGCATGGAGCGTCGCCTGCAGCTGACTAAGAAGGACCCGCCACGCGACAAGCGCCTTTTCCAGCCCCTGGAGCCATGGACCCCCGACAAAGAGGACCTGTGGGATCTGGATGTCGAGGAGGGTTCGCAGCCCAACACGGCCACTCCGCTCCAGTATAGTCGGGGTGGTAAAGGTCAAAAGAGGTAAAGGAAATAGCAGACAGCACTGAGCGTTTCTCATTTGACTTGTGATATTAAATCAAACCACATTATTAAATGCATGCAGGAAAGGAGAATCTACATCCAAGCGGTAAGAGTTCATGACTCTAATTCTTCTCTTTGCACACACAGGAAATCTTGCTTTGGAGATGCAAAAGTCCAGAAATCACGAGGCAAAAGCGCCAAGCTCAGCCCCCAGAAGTCTGAAATTCAGCCGGGCTCTCCCAATCAGAGAGAGCTGCGCAGTAAGGAAACCCCAGAGAAGACCGTCCCCGTGCGGTCAGGGTCAGAACGGGACCTCATGCTCCCGTGCAAAGAAGAGCCCGAGCTGAGCGGTCAGATTGAAGACCTGCCCTTCATGTCTACTACAGAGATGTACCTCTGTTGCTGGAACCAACCTCCTCTTTCTCCTCTGCGTGAGACTTCCCCTAAAAAGGAAGAAGAGGTGGCCAGTGAGTGGACTCCTCATGTAGTTCATGATATGCTGATTGTTTGTAAGCGTGACCTATATCCCATCTTTTTATCATTTTATCCATCAAATGTCCCGAACACTCTGTCTCTGAATGACTTGATTTCCCTCCTCTCTTCCTCTTAGTTCCATCGTGGAGAGAAAATCCCATCGAGCCTCTGGACGAGGACCCCTCCTTTATACCGCCCGAGGTGAGCTGCATCTTAAATGTTAATACAAGTTATCTCACTTAAAATCCAAAAGCATTTAACTCATGAATTACTCGTGTGACTTCCCATCAAGCCGCTGGACGACAATGTGTTTTTGAAACGCCACTTGAAGCTGGAGTTGGATGAGAAGAGGAGGAAAAGGTACCGAACACTGACTTCAGTTATTTCATTTGATATTTGAATGAATATGTTTGTTTTTTAGGTTTGACCAGAGCATGATTCATACTCAGTGCTGGAGATTAAAGAATCAGATCATAATGTTATTAGCCAATATTTGTTTGTTATGATTTTCTTTTAAGGGTCCCGTAAGTTGATTATTAAACAGTTGAGACACGATATGGAGTAAACGGGAAATTTTACAAAATATTAGAGCAGTTAAAACCTTGATGTAATTGGAAAATAGATCATAACGTCAAAAACAACTTTTAAATAACACAAAGAAACAGGAAGCTTAAATATAAACAACAATGCAGCCCATACAACTTAAACTTAGTATACATCACTGTAATGAACACTAAGCTCTGGTTTTGGTGAGGACAAGCTTGTAATCTGAACATTAAATACATTTTGTATTAATAAAATAGCACAAGCCACTTCTTTATTACTGTCTATGCAATGCAAGTTAAGGGAAGGCCTTTTTTTTCCCATATAAGTTTATTGAGATCAAGATTTATTTTTATTAAAATATTGTGTTTGTCAACAGATTGAACTCCGGTTAAAAATACGATAAGATGAAATAGAGCTTCATGAATCCCGAAGGAAATTCTTGTGCCAGAGATCGATCGGATTACAACAGAAGAATGAGAAAAAAATAGAATAGAAATATAGAGAATAGAATAAACGTGGCTCTAGTTTTTTTCTTTACCAGGTTGTTTGTAGAATTCAAATTCATTCTTCAGGGAATTAGAAATAGTTTTCACCTTGCCCTAAATATTTACTATGCTGTAAATACACGGTGCAGCTTTGAGGATGGATTTTAAAGGCTCACAATGTGTGAAAGCGTATTACTCCAATCTCCCCAAAACATGTAAAAACAGGAGGCTCGGGATTCAATTCTTAGTGAAGTCAAGTAGTTAGGAGTTCTCTCCAGCAGTATGTCAAGATTTCTCTGTCGTTCTCTCCTCTTGCTGCCGTTTTCATCGATGGTCTGTGTCTTCAGGTGGGACATCCAGCGAATCAGAGAGCAGCGCATGTTTCAGCGGCTGCAGCAGCGCATGAACAGGAAGAAGGTCGTCCCGGAGACGGAGCCAGAGCTCTCGTCCTTCTATCCCGACACTGAAGATGGTGCGTCTGCATGACTTCATACACAATTCAGCAACATCAGTGGGATGTTTTTTTTAAAACTTGATTCTTTTGTTTCTGCCAGTTGAAACAATCGTGATCACTCCCTTCCTGCCTGTGGTTGCGTTTGGCCGGCCGCTGCCCAAACTCTCACAACAGTAAGTCTGTCTTTACTGTGAGGTTAGCTCATCGTGGCATGATCCATAAAGTTATTGATCATCTAATTACTCTGGTGATTCTGCACTGCAGGAAGTTTTAGTTGCATTTTCAAAAAAAATTGAAAAATGAGAGATGGGGAGGAAGTCAGGGGGTGAAAGCAGCTGATATTATTTGGTAAAAGCGTGTTTGTAAGACTGATTTTGGTGATTTGAACATTTCATTGAGCCTCGACTGAGAGATAACAAAAAGGGTTATTACGGTATTATGTACAGGTGACCGATTAGAAAGAGAAAACCAACATAAAGAGCCTCCAGAAGGGCTTCAGTGCTCCTTGTTGAACTCTACTTTAGTGATATTCTTCCAAAAGATATTTCCCTCATTTGGTGTTTTGATGACGTTGGAGGAGAGCTCTGTCTTTTAAATCTCTCCGTTCTTCAGGAACATTAAGTCTCTTTAACTCAAATGTTTCTTCTTCCTCCTGAAGGAACTTCGAGCTGCCATGGCTGGACGACCGAAGCCGCTGTCGCATCGAGGTGCCCAAAAAACACACTCCTCACCGGACCTGTCGGAAGTGAAGTTGTGTGTGTGTGTGTGCCAGCGAAGAGATGCCACTCCATGCCCAGATTAGAAAATGCTATATTTGTCTTGCCTGGTGTGTGTGTGTGCGTGTGTGTGTGGGGGGAGGAGACAAGTCGCTATGTATAACTGCTGTCGCTTTCAGTCTGAAGTCTCACCGCTGACCAGCTGATCTCCTGCAGAATATTATACAAGCATGGCAGATAGCTCGATGTGTTTTTTTGGTCTCGTTTTGATAAAAAGGGAGATTAAAATGCAACAAGATTACAGTCCTCCAGCTGTTTGAAGACGCCACATCAGTTTGTAAAACGTTTGAACAGTCATGTGCATGTTGTGCAACACGTTTAAAATACATTTTTTGGCAGCAAGACAGATTTCATCACATAAAAGTGGAGCTTTCTGTCACTTTTTATGCGGCTGGACTCTAATCTTGAGCGCATTCATGTTGGCGGTAAAAAAATCTAACATTTTAACCTGAAAGTAGAGCTTGTGCTGTACGTTATGAGCAATATGCAAACTAACTTTCTGTTCTGGGTCGTCCTGCCACACAATATCTAAACCCGACTGTGTCGTGCTGTGTATTGCCTTTATCGCTGTTCGCACACAAATTCAAATACGACTTTATCAATGTTTGGTGTGATATCGGGAGGTTTGAGTCGCACTCAGCATGATTTCTTCTGAAATAATTGCAGTTCTAGTTCGAGAAATTTAGCAAAAAAAAAAGCAACCAAATGATTGTTCTGTGTTCATGAAAACAGCAGCACGGATACTTCGACAGGTGGTCAAAACCCGGTGTTCTGTTCCCTGTTCTGTTCCTATTAGTTAGTTTTCTTTAACGTGAGTTGCATGGACTCTTATTTAGCAGTTTCTAAATAAATAAAACAAACATGGTAGCATGGCTTCAACCCCTCGAATGGAGACGACTCTCCGCTCATCGGGCTGCAAAAAAACTACAAACTACCGTTGAAAGCATGACTTTGTGGCCGCTCCGTTCATTGAGAGCTGTTCATCACGACGCCGTCTGATAAAGTACAGCTTTGATCTTCGCTTACATGCAGTAAATATTAGGCAGGTTGTGTGTATGCATTTTGGTCTCCAGTTATCCGACGTTCAAGGGAACCGTTGTAGACGATCAATAAGCTTTCTAGCTGTAGTTCTGTAGATGTTCGACATGCTGCCGGTTAAATCTCTCCCTCTGTGATACAAACCGTGTTCTTCTCTGCTCGACCTCTTTAAACACACGATGCGGCGGCTCTCTGCTTCCACTCTCCAGCTGTCTGTGGAGGCAGCTTTTGGAAATACAAAAAGTTGATTTTCTTCTTTTCTTTTGTTTTTTTTGTACATAGGTTCCAGAAACAAATGTACATAAAACATGGCTGTTATTTTTTTATTATTTAATGTTGGAAGTGTTGAGTACATTCAATATTGTTCTATGATTGTATGTTGACAAATTGACAGTTTTGAAAGTTACATTTTTTTGGAATAAAATTAACATGTCTACGATATTTTGGATGTTTGTTTGTGGTTTGATCGAATGGGAAGAAGTAGATTTTAGAGGCCGATATCGATATTTAAAAACAATCTGATGTGATGCTTTATATAGTTAAATTTACATTGAAGCGTTGATGCTACAGAGCTGTCTGCACACCGTTATCCTCGCTATCGCATTGCATTGTGGGATATGTATTCATTAGACTCCAGAGCCACTGAAGACAAACGGTTTTCAAAGGATCATGATAAATAAACTAGACTTCAAATCAGACGACCAGTTAGTTAAATCTTGAAAAAAAAGTTTATTGAACAAAAAGCAAAAACAGGACAGTTTCTCAAAAACAAACTAACACAGCTGACTCATTATCATCTAGTGAAAATCCTGCAGACCTCAAAAACACTAAGACACGAGTCACCGGTGACCTTCCACTGGTGAAGAGTCAGCTGAATATACCGTCCTTTATGTATTTGTGTAAAACAAACCGTCCCATTAGTGAATTTAGACAGAAAGGATGTTGAGACAACACACTCTTTGTACTCCATCAGGGCTAAAACTGTATATTTTATATGACAAACCAGCCCGATACAAAAAAAGTGCTGACATATAAAATATCCACTTCTTTCCTTTGGGTTCTTTTAAACTTTTTGTTTTTAGTGTTAATTTAAATCATGCCTCGAGAAGTTATTATTTACACTGACTGCAAGATAAATTTTCACTTTAAAAGAATTTGTGTCATTTGGCTTTCGTCTTAAATGAGACCAGAAGACCTGTGAAGGATAATGACCCTTATAGGCTTTTCCTTTTTTTTTGGATAAAATACGTTATACAGGCATTAAATGGGAAACAAAAACACACCTCAGAACAAAAAAGCCACACACACACACACCTTTAGAACACAGCTGAAGCAGCAAGTGTTCTGCCAGTTAATCCTTTGAAAGAACCTAAACATAGAGATCGGAGTGTGTTTGTATCTGTATTAACAACCACTCCGTTCAGTCTCTCCTGAGGTTATTCAGGCGCTCCTCCAGGTCGGCGTCTGCGTCTGCCAGGGCGGCTTGAGGCTCCACCTTCTTCCCTCCGGCCACCGACAAGCTTCCCCCGGTGCTCGGGAGATCTGAAATGAACAACACGATGAGCCTCCAGTGGTGCGACGTACAGAAACCAGACGAAAGGAGCGTGCGTGTATAAAATGTGATTTTTTTTCTTCTTACTTGACAGTTCGTCGCTCAGATTGAGACCCAGCTCGTCCAACACCTGGGACACGATGGCGTCACTGTGCACGAGGCAGAGACACAATCAGTGACGTATCACAGTGAACTCACAACATATGGGAGGATGAGTTAAAGGGAAAGTGGCAGTAAACTCATTTAGTGTTGCACTTTCATAAAATGTATTTAAATAAGAATATCGAAGCAGCTTGAGTCGTCCCCTTCTAACTTTTAGTCGCTATTAAGGGTCAAGCTTCTCATTGTTTTCACAATAAAGTGCTGCAGGGATGACGTACATATTTGTAGGACAACCAGGAAGTTAGCGTCACACTGGTTCCTTCCACAAAAAGCCAATGAGCTTCTACCCTTTGATTTTCAAATATTACAGAAAACAATCTCTAAATGTTTATGATACTCAGAGAACGTAAATATCAGACAACAGCCAGCAGCAGGTTAGCTTAGCTTAGCTTAGCACAAACAATTGGAAACAGAGGGAAACTGCTAGCTTGGCTGTGTCCTGTTCTGCAGTCGAGTTGTTACTGTGAGCTGATCAGCAGAGACTGAAGAAACAGTCCAGCACATAACATCCTGTAAAACCACAACGTGACCTTTTTACATTTCAGTTTTCTGTGTGTTGATTTCTTTAGAAGTGCTGGTGAACAGATTGTGTTACCTTCGGACATCTGGGAGTAACAGACACAGGTATTGTGATTTTCTGTCATTCCTTTGGTAAATAGTTATACTAACGGCGTACCCTAAATGTGGAACAACCGGTGGCCCTTACCTCTCGTCCTCATCGTCCTCATCGCCCATGGCGTCATCGATGGCGTCGTTCATCATCTCCTCTTTCATGTCCATGATTTCACTCTGCTTTTCAAACTCCATCATGATCTTCTGGATCTGAGGCAGTTTCAGCTGCGGAAGAGGAACAAAATATATTCACTGTCAACATCTGGAGGTTAGCGGTTAAATTCCATCAAAC
Source organism: Cebidichthys violaceus (assembly GCF_023349555.1). Taxonomy (NCBI): domain Eukaryota; kingdom Metazoa; phylum Chordata; class Actinopteri; order Perciformes; family Stichaeidae; genus Cebidichthys; species Cebidichthys violaceus. The sequence continues at coordinate 528,266 of NW_027176950.1, read as the reverse complement.
AATAGCGTGTTTCCGACCTGTCTGTTCATGGTGGCCATTGCTTTGGTGACGCCCTTCATGGCCTGGGCCATGCTGTTGTTGGACTTGAGCGTCTGTATCTTCAGACTGACGGCCTGAATGTTGGCTTTCATCATGATGAACTTCTTCACGTAGCGTCGCGTGCGGACCAGATCCTTGGCCATGATCTTGACGGCGTCCTGCAAGGAATTAACACAAAACAAACAAACACACACACACACACACACACACACACACCGCATGTTAGGATCATAAATCTCTCTCTCATCATAAAACACAAGCGATTCTTCCTTCGCCACCCACCATTTGTCCCTGTTTGGCCATTTTCTTGATGTCAGCGATGATCTTCTTCTCCTGCTGCTCCAGTTTCATTCGCTCTCGGTCCAGCTCCCTCATGGCTCGGTTGAGCGCCCTCTGATTCTGCCTCAGCAGCTCCTCCGGAGTCTTCCTCTTCCCAAACAGGAACTCCATCTGTTTGACCGAAACAGAAGGTCAACACAGTCAAGTTAAGTATATACTGTTAGAGACTAGTGCTGACATGATGAGTCAATTAATCAATTAGTAAACTGACAGAACATGTTGCTCCTGTTATGTTTTTTTCATGTATTTCTATCTTGTTCCTTTTCTTTGAAAAGTTAAAACTTAAAGAATATTAGGGCTGAAGAAAGTGATTAGTTGATTAGATTTTAGCCCAAAAAACATACAAAAAAGTGAATGTGCAGCTGAGACAATATGTTGATTAATCAATAAAGAAAATTCATTGACAACTATCTTTTTTTTATGTATTACAATTGTGGAGATTTGCAGCTTTTCTTTTTAATACACTTAATAATTATTAGTATTAATAATAATATTGAGGTTTGGACTGTTGTGAAGGTGTCACTCACTATTCTCAACAAATGAATATAAGAAGAAACTATTCAGCTGATTAATCCAGAATGAAAATAATTATTAGTTAATAGTTAAAATGAGCTTCATCTCTAATCTAATATATATATATAATAAACAGTTTAACAATCACAGTGTACATTATTCTAGTTTTAATACTTTAAGTACATTTTCCTGATTAAACTTACATACTTTAACTTATGTAACATATATGTAGTGTTGGACTTTTACCTGTAACAGTATTGTCACAGTGTGGTATTAGTACTTTTACTTAAGTAAAAGATGTGTATACTTCCTGGACCACTGCTATTTGTACACGAATCGGTAAGTTTCTCACATCACATTAATCTTCATGTACAGTCTATAGTCCAGCCGATGGAAAACATTACTCATCAGTCAGTAATGTGACTCGAGGCCTGAAGTCTCCGTCCAGCCGTGTTTCAGCCTCTCAAATCTGCCTCAACATCCTCCAACAACTGTTCGTTCCTTTACACAATCTAACGGCAGCTTTATGAACCCAAACCCCGGACAGTGTTTCAATCTCACCGTCGTAAAAAGTCGGTAATCCGGAAGGTTAAGCGGTGTTTAAGGCGTCTTCTCCGACTTCCACTCGACACAAATGTGAACGATTATTTGTTTTCTTTCCAACACTTCCGTGTTGCGGTACCGGAAATGACGTAATTGCGTACGCATAAAAAAACCGGACGGCCTATTTTCGCTGACGTCACGTGATTCACGAACGAACTACAGGAAAAAACACGAGCTTTCAAAATAAAATCATTTATTTCATAGATCAGTGACATTTTCTTTAATACAGCCAGTGGTGGAAGAAATACTCAAAATTATTTAATTTAGTACAAGTAGTAAAACCACAGTGTAAAATACTCCATGACAAATAAAAGTCCTTTATTCAAGCTGATTCAAGAATATATTATGTTATATTATATTATATTATATTATATTGCATTATATATTCTTGTTCTTACATTTTCAATATACAAATACTTTTTAATGTTGCATTTGTAGGTCCAAGGTTCATTTTTTGTCACAGGGTTGAGGGTTGAGAGTTGCACACCAAAATGCAGTTGTAGTCCATTCATGCTAGACAAAAAACAAAAATAGTATTGCAAGTTAATTTTCTTTTTATTTGCATGAGGAGGAATTAAACATTTTAATAAAAACATTTAATTTTCTATAAATTGAAAACAGCTTTTATTTTGCAGGTGAAAGGGCTCGTTATCCGGTCATAATGTCGCGCACTTTATGTAGGTGGAGTGCACGTGTGTATAGTCTGCATAAACTACGAAGATGTCAGCTGTGGAGGCAGATAGGAGTTGCTGAAGGTTGAACAAAAGGAGCGCTCAGTAAACCTGCGGACACAACTTTTACGGATTAATGGACTTCACCGGCGGTTGAAACACGTGTCTCTGTGGCAGCTGCGCTTCTTCTTAGTACCTCTGGATATATTCACAACTATTTCACCATGTGGGTCTTCAGCATGGCACATCAGCACAAGCTGCTCCTCGGTTGGACTAGGAAATTGCACAAGCGTGCATCAATCTCAGGAGTGGACTCTCAGTTTGCCTCCCACCACGTCTCCGCGTCTCTCCGGTGCCCAGAGGACAGCAGCATCGACCCTGTGGGGAAGAGACGACGCAGGGTGTCGAGTACCTCCAGTGTCCAACGCAAGCCTGTTGTGTCTGATGGGTGGCAGAAACAGGAGAGGTCAGCTCAGAGTAAAACGTGGAAAAAGGAGATCCCAGAGCTGCAGAGGCCAAATCAGAGGAGGGAAGGTGACAGCAGAGTGTCCTCTGAACTCAGGAGACTGAGTCTGGATGATTTCCCTGCAGAGAAGGAGAGGATGGCGGGACAGAAGTCAACGCTGCACCCCAGAGAAGACCACTATGAGGTCGTCTTTGGCATCGCCCCCTGCCTCTTGGCTCTCACTCAGGGCAGAAGGACGGCCAGAAAACTGTTTGTGAAAGACGGTGAGGCCTCTCACAGGGCGTCCGTGTTGAAGGTGTGCGAGGAAGCCCATGGGCGAGGCATTCAAGTGCAGAGGGTCAGCAAGAAAGATCTGGACAAGATGTCCTCTGGGCGAGTACATCAAGGGGTGTGTCTGCAGGCGAGTCCTCTGGGCTACCTCGCTGAAGACAGAGACTCCACCGTGCCCAACGGGACAGACCCCCCTCTCTGGCTCGTCCTGGAGAGAGTTCAGGACCCGATGAATCTCGGTGCCATCCTGCGCTCGGCTTATTTCCTGGGTGTGGACAGGGTCGCCAGCAGTCTTCGCCACAGCTGTCCGTTGTCCCCCGTGGTCAGCAAGGCCAGCTCAGGGGTCATGGAGGTGATTGGGGTGTACGGATATGAGAAGCTCGAAGACATGCTGAAGTTGAAGGTGGCGCGGGGCTGGCAGGTGGTCGGCACGGTGGGGGCCGAGGCAGAGGAGACATCGATTCCCGTGACCCGGTGTTCAGACTTTCAGATGACCAGACCCACGGTGTTGTTGATGGGGGGCGAGGGGGAGGGACTGTCCCAGCAGCTGCTCTCTCTGTGCCAGACTCTTCTCACCATCCCAGCTGGCAGAGAGCTGTTCCCCGGTGTGGAGTCTCTCAACGTCTCTGTGGCTTCAGGCATTCTGCTGCACGCTCTGCTGTCCTCCAGGAGGTCCACCGGACGATGACCACCTTAAAGTTACTGTGAGGAACCGGTCCACCGTGGACAGACCCAGATCTGGTCTTCACCCGCAGGCTCTGACCTACAGTCAGAGCTCCGGAGGGAGGAGGAGAGCTCAGCAGCAGCAGCTGCTCCTCCTCCTCCTCCTCCTCCAGGAGCAGAGCTTCTCCTCTCTGCTCCTCTGGTCCTGGATGATGATATTCTATATTTTTCTTCTCAGCAAATTCCAACAATGAATGTATCTACGAACAAGTATTGTTTGTGTATCAAAGCCTGATATCGCTTCTTCCTCTGAGCCATAGAGCTCCATTAAAAACATGTAAATTACCTTCACTGTTGTTCCTTCATCACCATGAACACACACACTGTAGTTTATTTTGACTACATCACAAACACCGTCCTGCTGCTACAAATACTCACTGGAACACCAAATGTGGATTAATCTGCCGCTGAAAATAGTCCTCAACAAAAGCACAATTTAGTCCTGTTTGAGTGATGTCTGCTTAAAACTACGGTGCCCAGTAGGTTTAGGAAGTAACTGAGACATTTAAAAAAATACATTTGTCACCAGATTTGAAAGATGTAAGTCTTCAGTAGAGTAGGAAGTCTGAAAGTATTGTTACACTGAGAACACGTTTGCCTGTTCTTATTTCCCGATTTTGTGCCTCCTCGTCACATTGTGACCCGTAAATCAATCTCAGCGCTCCATCCCAATTCCTAGAATGCATCTCGAGGAGATTGGAGGCTTGCTAGAGGAGCTATGAGCGAGGATACACAGGTGAAATATAAATATATATAATATATATAAATATAATAGAAACCAGTTGAGGGAAATCAGCATGTTGGCCTTCTGTTCTCTCTACTGGCGAGGATGGAGACTGATATTGTTTAAATTGAAAGACTATTTTCCACCAACGAGTAGTCACTGGAGGGAAGTCTTGTATTGTACACTGGACAAGATCAGATAGATCACAGAGGATCTACTTTAATCTTTTTTTTAACCTTAAATATACGGAAGCTGACAGCATTACATTACAGTCATTTAGCAGACGATTTTATCCAAAGCGACTTACAATTCAGTATCTATCTACACCGTAGACGCAGCTACAGGAGCAATTTTGGGGTTAAGTGTCTTGCTCAAGGACACATTGACATGAGACTAGTGGAGTTGGAGCCAGGGATCGAACCGCCGACCCTCTGATTGAAAGGCTGCTCTCCACTTATCCACGGACACCATGAAAATATTACCAATTTATCTGTTATTAATTTGTGTTTTTTATTTTTATTTTATGGATGTTTGACTATGTATAAGGTATATGGGTCAATGTAAGGATTTTCAACAAGACATTTTATAAAATGCAAAAATAGTCCAGCAAAGAATGCTCTGTTCAAATAAATGAATTTAAAATGTTTCTTCATCTATATGGTGTAATAAAAATGTCATGTGGTTTTACCATAATTCATAATTTTAATTAATTTAACATACTTGACATTTTTTAAGTCCTCAGTAATATAAAATGTTTAGAAACAAGGAATTTGCATTTTTATTGTGGATTTCTTACTTTTTTACTTATTTATAATTGTTTTGATCTTGTTTTTTTGACTATGTTTCTTGTTTGCACTATCCACTATGCTGCTGTAATCCTGTAAATGTCCCCGCTGCGGGACTAATAAAGGATTGTCTTATCTGATCTGATCTGATCTTTATGTTGTATGATATGCAGCATTTTATTTTTAGCATTACATCATATAAATGTATATGTCCTCCAGATGATATTCAAGTTTTTGTTTCTCCTCTTTTTGAACCTGTGCTATAATGTGCACAATAAAAACACAATAAAAAAAGACCGTAATAATATAAAAATAATAATAGCTCCACAGACCTTCTCCACATGGCGGCAGTACGCAGAAGCAGAGCTGCCGAGGAGCCCGTCTGATGACCGGGTGAAGAAGAGTGGCGCACACAATGCACTGCTCGGACTGACTAGGGTTGTGTCTCTCGGATGATTTTCACGATAAATTTCCAATTCAGTGGAAACTTGTGACGGGGCAGCAGCTCTGCCTCCACCCTTGTGTGTATGCTCTGGATTTAGTGAGAATTAAGAAATATTTTGACCGGAAACGTCGGCGAGAGGTCCCCCCAACTTAATCCTAAACATTGGATTACACAGCGAAGGCTGCTGCATGAAGGAGCTGCCCAGCCCGACGGGGGCTTGGCCGACACCCTCGTTTATGGAAATCGACACCGAGGCTTTGATATTTGGGCCTTGATTTTTTTCTTCTTCTTTATGATGGAGGTGGAACGAAAGAAGAGTTGCGTGTAAAGAAAAACGTTTTCTTCCTGCTTCCTTTAAAAAACTAAAAAACAATTGAAAGGTTGCTTGTGGCTAACAGCTGGAATCGGCTAACGCTAGCTCGCCAAAGAAGCTAACGTTACGTCTTTCTTTTGATGTGAATTCAACCATTACTATCGGCCATCAACATTTTCGGCAGGAGAAAACATTTTTATATTCTCTTGGCTGCGGAATATTAGTTAGCTTCACCGTAAACTGTCCGGCTTGTCAGGCTTTTTCCCAGACGCGTTTTAAGAATATAGTTTTATTCTTAAAGGTCCGCTGGCTGAATATATTGTAACGTATCGAGTTAGCTAACATGCTAACCAAATGAGCTAAAAGCTAATTGGCTGGAATCAACACTGACCTAACGTTAGCTTTAGCATTAGCATTACTTAAACTCAACAAGACAGCTCGTTTTTACTTCCTGATTTGATTTGTGAGTAAATCCCAGTCGTTGTCAACAATAACATTTCACATAAATACGTAAATAATGTCACGGCCACCGGTGTGTTTAACGTCTGATATCTGGGTTATTGGCCTTGCTAACTAGCTAAACCAGCTAACCGTATCATTTTTGCTAATAAATGTGTCAGCGTGTGCAGAAAATTTAGGAAATTCAACGCGCAAGAGTTGTATTGAGCAATGAAGAAATGTATCTAGAGCGGATTTAACCTGCTTTGTCCGTAGCACAACTAAGGCTTGTCTTTTTTTTGTTTTTGTTTACATGCGTATAACTTAAATTTCTTGCTAGCTATAGCTAATGTTAGCCTTCTTCTGGACACAGTCCGCTATGTCCTGACATTTAAGTTAAGTGTATGTCTCGTGGATGTTTTATAAAATCCTCCATGTGGAGCTAAAGTTTGCGTTCAGATTCATTGGAAATGACACTAAAATTCCGCCGAAAGAGAGGCACTACTGGTGCCGATAGACTGTTGTCAAAGGACGGTAAATAATAGCCACTGGTTCCATTAACGCCATTTTAACAGGGCCTCTGTGTGGTGGTGGTGTTTTTATTTGCCTTTTTGGTTTCTCACTGGAGCTTACAAAAAGGAGAAGGTGTTGTTTGAGACATGGAGGGCCCGAGCCGAAGCACTGGATTTCGGCAGAGCCGACGGTCCCGTTCACAGCGCGACAGGGACCGTCGGAGGAGGAGGAGAGTGGACCTGTCTGAACAGCAGCGGGGGGCCACATCCCTGTCCTCGGGCTCCGATCGGGAGGATCGTGGGACGAACAACGTGCTGGGTCCCGGTGGGAGAGAATGCCGGCCCGGTTTCGGGAGACACAGGCCTCCACGCCGGAGGAAGAGAGAGATGTCGGTGTCTTGCGAGGAAGACATCATCGATGGCTTCGCTATTGCGAGCTTTGTCAGCTTGGAGGCACTGGAGGTAAATATCTACATTTTCACATGTTTACACCCAGCTGTCATTCACAAAACGGCACTTATTTATTTTTTCCTAATCTCTCTTTAATGAGGCGTGCCAATCATTTGGCACAATCCTCTCCTCTAATTGATTTCTCTAATTGATTGACTACTTTTAATCATTGTTGTCTTTTACTTCCGTCCTTCACATCAACTCATGCCTTCCTCCCTTCAGCTGAAGCTGTGAAAAGGCTTCAGATTGAACTACTCAACTCTTGACACTATTTCTTGCTTGGAGATAGCAATCCACTCAGGCCAACCATAAGGCCTCCCTCTGATGGGTTCTGGAGAGCCTCAATTATTCATGTCCTAATTCAGAGAGGTGTTGATGGGCTGACAATTGGCTTTTCAGACTAAGAAAGAAATAACTAATCTCAAAGACATTATTTAAAAGAGTGTAATTATATGCAACAACACAACAGCAGAGATTTGGTTGTTTTAAGTACTTGGACCAGGGCTCTTCACCTCAGTTGTCAATCAAGACAAAACGAGTATCTCATGTGGATTCTAAAATCATCATTTTGTTGGTTGCCACTCTGAATTTTGGAGCTTTAATACATCATACACAGTATGCATGTGGCACAATTGGCAATCTGATGAAGAGAACATAATCCCTTAATCTGTTTTATGGGTGGATGTGATGGCGTTTAACCTCTGCGTCAGGACAGGAAACCAAATTATTATGTAGTAAGTCTGCGTATTGAAACACACAGACGGTTCCAGTATTCTAACGGTTAACTTGATTTTACAGTCAAATCCACCAGTGAATGCCACTATTGTCAGCTGGTTACTATCTAAAACTGCTAATAACAAAAAGTAAACATGCCAGCAAAATAATGGAATGTTGCAATTTCCTTTTCTGAACTTCTAACTTCCTGTCCGAGTTTATTAACGGCGGTAACCGCCCGCAGTTATTCTGTAGAAGATGATTAATTTAAAAAGCAAACAAGCTGTGGTGACCTTCATGTTGAGCCACCTGCACACTTCAGTTTGATTTATTCTTTATTCCTGATGCAGCTATCTATTTTAGCTACTGTGTTTTTTTAACAACACAAACTTAATAACTCTTAAGGATCCAACCAAATAGAATCGTGACAATAAGTGGCAGTTTTACACTTTCCTAGTTTTAAACTCCACAGAGTAGTTGTGGAATATCTGCTGCAGCATCCTCTGCTAGTTTACAGACGTTGTTTCATTTGATTTCACTTGTTTTATGTGACAAATATTTCTTTGTGTCCAAGTCACTAATACATTTCACTTCATACAAACAATCCCCTTTCATTAACGGGTGACTCCCCATGTTTCTCCTCAACATTCGATGAAGAAACACTCTGTACTCAAACCTTCTTTTCACTTAAGTCACTGATTTCCAGACTTTTTAGCTTTTGACCCTTTTAAAGCAAAGCATCGCCTACTTGTGACCTCTCATCATAGACTGGTTTTTACCTCTTTTTTTTAAATGATGTAATGTTAATGATTTTGGGGGCCTAAACGGGGAATATTTTCCTGTATTTCACCAGAAAAACTGCAAAAAGAAAAAACATTTTGTGTAGCAGAGGTGCTTTTCCTTTCTCTCCTCAGATTAATCTTCTGACCCCCTGAGGTAGAAAAGTGGAGGTGATAAATGATCCGAAAGAAGGGAACCTAAATACACCACAGTGTACTCTTAATTCCTCTGTCCTTTTGTGTTTTGTCAGAGGTATTGATTAAACATAGTAGTTTTTTAGGCTGCAAGTTCTTATTTTGTCGTATTTTTTTTTTTTTAATGAGGTCAATACAACACAAGTACAAAGTACAGTCTCAAAGCCCACCGTATAATTGAATCGACACACAAACAGCTGAAGCGTCATGCAGGCGGTTGTGTTTCATCAGATCATTCTGGTGTTTCTATTTTTGCCATCACTCGTAGAGTCGTAGAGTCGATGCAGAAATGGGCTCTGATGGTCTGTGCCCTCAGGCATACACGTCCATGCTTATTGCTACACATGTGAACACTGATTTATTTTTATTTTTGTTCTCTCCTTATCAGATGGACTGCTCTCTGAAGCCCAGTCAGCGCACTGATATGCTGGGCAGGAGGAACAAGGGGAAGAGGGGGCCGGAGGAGAACGGTGGAGGGCCGCTGTCGGAGCCGGAGGAAGGCGCCCCGCACAGCTACTCCAGCAGCTGTTTGAACAAGAGTAAAAATAAGAGGAGAAAGATAGAGGTGACTCTACAGGGCTTCAGTGTTTTCTCTGGATCCACCTTCGTCTTGTCATGTTTGATGTTGAGCTAAATGTTTACACTTCTGACTTGAATATCCTGCCATTGAATGAGCCAGTAAAACTGGTTTAACCCAAGAGTGTTTTTAGTCATGAAACAGTGCAGGGAAATCCTCTCCAACCAGGAAAGATAGTATAATGTAAACTTATTCTACTTTTTAACATTTGAATCACTGTAAATTATGTAAATTTTTCTTATTTAAAGTACTATATATATATATATATATATATATATATATATATATATATATATATTTATTTATTTTTCCCTAGGGACACCCTTTGGAGACTGGCTACATTGTAAGTTTTATTTTCCAATATTATAATGAAGTTGATGTTCTGATGTATAAATATCCTGCAACTCTGCAAACTCCTGTAAAACTTTACGTTGTCTGAAGTATTCTAATAGAATCTGTTTGTCTTCTTTCAGTGTGACACTGAGAGTGACACAGGAGACAAGGTGTGTACCGTTTACCTCTTATCTGATCTATTCCAGGCTCTATTGTCTTATTAGGTAATGAATGTGTGACGTGTAACATTGTTGCTGTTATTTGGGAAAACAAAACAGTGTTTTTGAATAGGAACACAACAAGATAAACTCAATTTCCTCTGACTGGAGGATCTGATTATTTATTAATGAAGTATTAATTTGTTAGGTCGTGTAACCAACTGTCACGCTTGATGCAGTCGATATAAGAAATAGATGAGTGATGTGTTTTTTGAGTATAAATTAATTCTGTTTTGTGTCCCCATCTAGGCCTCCGACAACGACATGGACCCAGTCTTCACAGTCAGTACGAGGAAAGGTACGAGAAATTCACAAATTAATATTGAACATTTTGGGTTTGTGATGTCTGTATGTGCAGTATTGTCCCGCCCATACTCCTGTTACTCTATGCTGTGATGTGCAAGAGGGGCATAAAGCTGACCGATGTTCTCTTCTTTAGTCGTAGAGCCCACCCCCTCAAACATGGCCACATCCATTGGAAAAATCTGCCCGCCTCTCCCGGCCCGTTGCGGCGGCGTCTCGCGGTTGATGGTCACCCCGAGAGTGTCCGGCCTGGAGCGAAGTCAGGAGAAAAACCTGGAGCAGCATTTCCCGGAGCCCGTTTCTTCTTCTACCTCTTCTGCCCCCTTCTCTTGCCTGCCTTCCCCAGTCACGACCTCGGGCACGGTCCCGCGCTCCAACGGCGGCCGCCACAACGGCAGCCCGCCGCTCTCCAAACCCAAACCCTTCCTCACTTTGCCAGGACGATCTCACTCCATCTACAGCATCAACAGGTGTGTACATTTAGTGTTTCTTTTTACTATCAGTCTATCATGGCTCAATTCTTTGATTGATTGTGATTTATACTTTTCTTGTTTCTCAGGAGCAACACCCCGGTCAAACCTCCCTCAACGGCTTCATCTGTTCCGTCTTCCTCCTCCTCCTCCATGCGTCCCCCGACTCCCTCCACCAGTGTGTCGCTGCCCTACTTCAGGAGCTCGGGATCCTCGGGGCCCCTCCGACCCCCATCCCGAGCCAGCGCCGGGGCCTTGTTCGCATCCTCACCCGGCCTTCCTCCCCCTCCACCTCTGCTGCAGTCAACTGCAGCAGGTACAGTCGACAGGAATGCTGCTTTTCTCTACTTTTACTGTTCAGCTGTTCATGGGAACACAATGACTAATATGTGGCTTAAAATAAACCAAACCCAGACTTCCTCTGGCGGTTCGTCTGGGTTGTTGAGGAAGTTGTAAATTGATAAACAGAGGTCTGATCACGTCAGCACTGCATGGTTAGCATTCTTTGCACTGTATTGTGTTTGGAGACTTGATAAGTAGCACCTTGGAAATCACAAATGTCTTATTCTTGTGTCTGTCAAATTAACTAAAGTGTTAAAACTGGCAAAATAATGTAGCGAAATATAAGAATTTGCATGATTTTTAAGTTTTATTTAATATAACTAACTTAATTTATTTCCTCTCCCTTTATTTGCCGCTGCTGTAGACCAAGAATTACTGCGTCAGAACTTAAACTCCCACTTCTTGAATTCACAAGAGCGCGAGGGCCGACGCAGCGTCCCAGGGGCCGAAAACAACAACAACAACGCAGCAGCCGCGGGCCGCTCCACTCCCGGCGGTCAGTCGGCATCCAACTCCTCCGGACCGGGTTCTTCGGGCCGGGCGTCTCAGAACCAGACGAGCATCCCGCCTATGGCCTTCCAGTTCCATCAGCACAACCACCAGCACCAACACACGCACACGCACCAACACTTCACGCCCTTCCTGCACCCTACAGCCACCGCACCGCCTCTGGTGAGATGCTCTCCCTTGTTATGCTGAACATCTGTGTCGTACTTGAAATTCCACTGTGGCTGGAATGTGGCCCGTGCTCAGTTCACGAGATGTTTTAACCCTTTCACTGTTTTTGTCTTTCAGTTTGATAAGTATCCAGGCAAAATGGACGGGCTGTACCGACACCCTGTGAGTACTTTGTATAAGCGTACCGATTATGTTAGTGATGATAATTTACAGATTAGGACATTAAATAACAAACAACAAGGCTGAGAATACATTTCAGCTGTTTTAGGACCTAAAACCCTAAAATCCTAGGGCCTTTGAAACTAAGTAGATTTAAAGTGCACTATCAACATGGATTTAATTACATTGCTCAGCTGTTCAGTGGTCACTAAGCTGTGTGTGTGTGTGTGTGTGTGTGTGTCTGTGTGTGTGTGTGTGTGTGTGTGTGTGTGTGTGTGTGTGTGTGTGTGTGTGTGTGTGTGTGTGTGTGTGTGTGTGTGTGTGTGTGTAGTTCTTCCCACAGTACCCGCCGCCCTCAGTGCCGAGTATCCAGCCTGTGATTCCTCCCACTGGGCCTTTCAGCTCCTTGCAAGGAGCATTTCAGCCAAAGGTGAGAAAAGAAACTCTGTACAGCCTCTGAGCGGCCACAAGGCGCCTTATTGTCTGGGGAAATTACCTGCTGTAATTATTGTCTCGACATAAGGTGACCATTCGGTGATGATATGCAGCGTGTTTGATAACAGTTAGGTATTCTCACTGGAGGGTAATTAAGCACTGACCCTCTCACAGCGGGTGTCCCATGAGGCTTCATAATGACTCTACCTTTGTAAACTCGTGTCCTTACTAGTGATTCTAGAATCTGTTCTGGTCTTATAAGCGTCAGTTAAGCTGTGCATACGCTGTACCATTTTAGAAATGTTGTTTTATTCTGACTCGTACCGTGCAAGTAAATTATCTGCGTCCTAAAAATATATGTGCTCACGCTCTACGGTCCGATCGTCAAGTATGACAGGTAGTTTAAGGTTGGAGAAATGTCCTTCAGCAAAATCTATTTCAGGATCAGGACACGGTGTGAGAAAAAGACTAAGACTGAAAGCAAAATTGATAATTTTTGTTAAAATGAACACTGCGATGGCCTCGCGGACTGTTCGAGTTATTGACAATTGTCAATACATCTTTGCTTGAAAGCTCCGAGGCGGGTAGAATTTGTTTGCTAGTTGGAGTCTGTATAATAATGCTGACAAGGCAACGTCTGTCCACACTTCTCTCGTTCATATTGGCCGTGATGGAAGGAGGAGGAAACCTCATAGAGGCACTGATGCTGGTGTCACAGATGGACCGACGTGGCCTCCACATTTTCACGTCCACGTGACGCTTTGTCTCGCCGTGGCTGTGCTTCCAAATGTGTGAGAGCCTGAGACGGCCGACCAAAAATAACATGATGGAAATTTATCCGATCGTCAAGGTGGAAGCAGTTGACGTGATCGGTCTTCACTCCTCCGTCGCTGCACAGACACGATGCTGAAATTATGTTTCAGAAACGGGCTCACATTGCACAGTGTATGCGCAGCGTCGTAGACGTGTAGATCAGGAGGTTACGGTTCATGTGTTGTGTGGTACTGTGTGTGACAGCCTCTTGTCTCTCAGGGAGCCGGTCCGGATATTTCCGCACGACTCGGGGTTGTGCCTCACCACCTGCAGCCCAAAGACTCACGGGTAAGGACTACATGCTTACCTACAACCTGAAGTCCTTCAGGCGTCTCTTCTTCTGTTTGCATAGATTTAGGCTAGGACGTGCTGCGACATGGGCCTAGTCAGTGCAGTGAAGAGTGCTAAAACTATTCCTGACAGAGTGAGATATGTGGATTAAAAGTGTTTTTAACACTTGTGTTTTCTTGTAGCTAACTGATCCATTTGGGACATCGTTGAAAATCAGTAATGTAAGCAAAAACAGATGTTTTTGAATCCTTTGGCTCCTCAATAGCTTCAGCCTGTTTTTTACTTTCTCACTGCTTCACTCGCTCTTTGCACTAATCTCACTTGTAATCCTGACTGCTACTGGTCTGTTCTCTGAATTTGCACACCCAGTTAGATACTTCAGAAGCCAGAAAATACCCTGTTTAAAATGTGTGTGGTTGTCCTTTCCCCCCGTGATTTTTCTTATACCCTCGCTTATGCATTTTTTCACGTTTTTGTTTGAGATATTCCCAAACATATACTGAACTCTAGTGGTTGAACCTTATTGTAGCAGCTAAACAGGAAGAACATCTGCCTCTGTGTGCAAAAGGCTTTAAAGGTGTACATGCAGGATTCATAGGTATAACACCATAAACCTCTTGTGATCTTTGTGCTGCGCAGAAACCAGGAAAGTGGTGTGCTATGCATGTGTATGTGGCCTGGATGATTCTGAGCCATCAGAAGAAAGTGAAGGTACGTGTTTAGAAAGATTCAATCGAATTGTATTCAGAGAATAAGTAGTAAATGGATCGCGTGGTTAACCCTTTAAACGCTCGTCTCTTTCAGCTGATGCGAACTGATCCTCACAAGTTGGACTTCCGTAGTCTTCCTGGAGCCGGAGGACTGGGTCCCCTGGGGCCAATGGGAGGAGCCATGCCTCCCACTCATGATCTGACCAGACCTCCCAGTCTGTTCTCAGCTGCAGGTGCGTGTCTAAACATTTTGGTCCCGTCAGAGCAGCTGTGGATTCTTCTGTTGTTTTGACAACTTGGAAGTTTTTTTTAATATTTCTTTCCTTTTTAATATTTCACGTCTGCACTCGTGATGTTTGACAAGTTTCTGGAAGAATTTCCTTCATCTCTCCACCTGTCATTGTTTGCCGTTTGTTCCACCCTGTCCTCACATCCCTGAGGCTCCACAGCGTCGCTGTGTGGAGTCACAGTGTGTGCGAGCAGCTCGATGAACAGTGACAATATATTTCTTCTTTTTACTACTCTTTCTTTTTCTCAGGGCCAGTTAATCCGTCCTCCGCTCCTTTCATCTCTCCATCGACGCCCCACTCTTCTTTCCTCCCACCAACTGCACACTTGGGTAAGAGCAGCTTCAAAAGGCACATCTGTATGCCACATCTGTACGGCACTTGTACACCACAGCCAAGCGCCTGTCACTTCCATTCACCCGCTCCACATTTTACTTTGACCTTTCACAGATGAATGGAAACAGAGTTTACTAAACCCACTGCGTCCGTGTTCTTCCATCTGACTGGAGATATTTCAGAAGTTTCAGGACAGCTTAAAGCACGTGTAGAAATTAATACAATTTTTCTGACGTTCTACCTGTTTGTTGTTTTTAGATCCATATGGACGATCCCCACCCTTCACCCCTCTTGGAGCTCTTGGTTCTGGTGCCTTTGGAGGACTTGGCAGCCCAACACTGGGTCAGTATTACGGGTTCTCTACTCTTGAAACACAAGGCTTAAAGGATAGGTTTCTTAATACAATCCTCATATTATATACCTCAGATGAGTCTGCAGACTTTGCCGGGGTCTTCTGAGCGCGTGCGCAACGGGGCGATTTATGCTGCCTCGTCAAAAAATGCTTTTGATTGCAAACAGAGGAACGTGTACTGAGAGAATATGGGGAGCATATTTAGATACTTGATTATAAAATCTTTATTTAAGATTTCAGAGGTAAAGAATTTTGTTTTGTTTAGTGCGTAATGAAATAGCTGACACGTTGTCCAAAAAAAATGTACTTAAAAGAAATGGTTAACTGGATTTAACCCCAGTGTTTGGCGCCCCTGCGCCCGAGGGGGAGGTGTGTTTTGGAGCTTAAGACAACATTATTTGTGGTAATGA
The DNA here is from genome assembly GCF_023349555.1 of Cebidichthys violaceus. Lineage (NCBI taxonomy): Eukaryota > Metazoa > Chordata > Actinopteri > Perciformes > Stichaeidae > Cebidichthys > Cebidichthys violaceus. The sequence continues at coordinate 512,573 of NW_027176950.1, read as the reverse complement.
TTCCTCCATTGAATGCACCCACCAGGAAGTATCTCTTCTCCTCACAGAGGAAATGCTGGCTGGGGAAACACAAAGGGGGAATTAGGTACTAAAAACTGACTAACCTCAGAAGAGACTTTTCTCTGTTTGGCTGCTGAAGCCTTATATTTACCTCTGCTGAACCTTTTAAAGTACAGTCGCACAAGGAAGGATCACCTCACAGGAGGAACAATTACAGAAACCAGTAAACCGACATGCTTGAGGTCATCTCTTGTTAAAGAGTATTTAAGTTTTGCAATTACGTGTGTGTGTGTGTGTGTGTGTGTGTGTGTGTGTGTGTGTGTGTGTGTGTGTGTGTGTGTGTGTGTGTGTGTGTGTGTGTGTGTGTGTGTGTGTGTGTGTGTGTGTGTGTGTGTGTGTGTGTGTGTGAGTGAGAGACAATTAGTCCTCTCACCACCGCAGTGCAATATTTAATGTTTTTAAATGAAATAATCGGCAACACATCCGTCTGAGTGGGTGCATGTAATGTAAAACACACACATTTACTGTGATTGGAGGAGCGCTCCGTGCTCCGCTAATGAACGAGGATGATGAGCTTGTTGCGGCTTGTCGAGTCGCACCTTTGCTGCATCAACACCTCCAATCAAGTCTGATCAAGACACAGCCGGAGCATGGAAAGCAATGCCGTTTTACTCCATGGCTGTATTCTTTTAATGCACATAAGCTCAGAGGTGTAAACTCTGCTAGTTAATGCATATTTTTGGGGGGATCTTTGTTGTGCAACTCTTTTAATATAGTAATTTGAAAATTAAGATCATACGATAATCACATAAAATACACATCTTAAATTTAAATGTGGGAGGTAAAATGGGGACGATTACTGTGGATTGAGGTTATTTTGAAGTACTGGTAAAGGGAATGGATTGATCCACAGTGTAGCTACTTGTACTGTATATTTACATGTAGAAGGTAATCAGCTAATGTGGTTTGGGTTGTAACGCTAACTGCAGTATTGAAAACAGGAACTGGGGGGGGGGGGTGGCTGCCTGCCTCCAAAGAAACTTAACTAAACTTTCATGCTGGCCTGTTATTCTCATTGGAGAGACTTAAGATTGTAGCTGGTTATCTTCTGTCATCGACGGATAATTCACAGTGAGCAAGAGTGTTTCTTGTGACGGTGCAGTAGTGCATGGGCTAACTGTAAGATATGAGGAGCCTTGAACAGAACTATGACGTGTTGGAGGCAACGTTTGCTGGTAGAGCTAAATAAACCCCTGAGCGTAGCCATATGCACCAAATTCAACATATTACAAAACTGTCACTCATACAACGACACACAATGAATTATGAGGGTCAGGTAAGATGAGTGGGGACACACAAACTAAAGGTCCAGACGCACATAAACTGACATCAAAGAGCGAGTGGCGACCTCGCCTTTCTCTGGTCTAAAAAGTTGCACTTGAACACTCAAGAACACTAAAGATTACAGGCAACTAACATTAACTAAGTTCTGCGCCTGCATGACAGGAAGTAACTCGTCACTTGACCTGTGACTCCTGATAAAGAAGCTGTTGTTATTAAACACACAGGAAACAAACCACCATTTTCACAACTTCCAGATGACCATGTTGTTTGTAATTACACTGGTGTAGTGACATGATCACAAGATGATTCGCTTGAGCTGAAAAGCCAATCGGAGTGATTTCTCTCACCAACATGCTGCAAAAAGTAGAGCTGGCAGATGTTTAAAAATACAATAAATAAGTGAATGAATGAGAAGAAAAAAAAATTGCTAATTGCCCATTCAAGTTACAGCCCTCCATCCGAAGGAAGCTTCTGTCCGTTAGTTTTACAGTTTCTTTGTTTCTTTCTCTAACAAAGAACATCTCTCTCTTCTTCAGCAGGCTCTGTGTTTGGCCCTAAAGATTCACCAGCTAACGTGGTCGGAGGCCTGTCCACCCCCAACCATCACGACCCGTGGAACCGTCTGCACGGTGGGCCGTCTGGGTTCGCTCCCGGGCCCAGCTGGGCTAAAGGGCCGGACAAGAGGGAAGAGAGGGACCGAGCGAAGGACATGGAGAGGAGAGACATCCCCCACATCAAGGACGAAAAGGACAGGTATGACATGATCGCAACACTGGCTTTAAATTTAAAGGGAGAGCTTGGATTTTGTTCTTGACGTGCGGTGGTAAGCAGTGTGCGACACACAATAGCTCGGCTTCTTCTAGTTGCCTCTCTGGTATCCAAGAAGAGGAGAGACCATGTCCTGCTTTAATCCAGGTTCTCACGAAAGACGGGTCTATTTAGTTCCACAAACAGACGTGAAGACCAGCTCACTCGGACGCCATCTTTGATTATGGCCGTCAACATTTTACTTTTTGCAACCGGTGAATGGAAGTGATGTAGAGACGCTGTATACACCTGTCAATCACTGTGTTGCCCCGCCCCTAAAGCATACCCTGCTTTATGGTCTGTTTGACTCAAAATGGACCATAATGTACTAAATGAACATCATGCTGTATTGAAGAAGACTTGAAACTACAGATTGAGACCATAAACTCATGTTTACAATGTTTCCTGAGGTAATAAATCAAGAGAGAAGTAGAGTCATTTTCTCATAGACTTCTATACAACCAGAGTCGCCGCCCCCCGATGAACACTAGAGAGAATGCAGGGATCAGGGCATCTCAAGTGTCAATCAAGTATTTCTCACACTGACCCACAAACAGTGATCACAGATGTTCCAGTGAAGTAGAGAGACCCGTCGGGAGGAATTATGCAACAAACTAAAAAAAATCCACAATAACACACTAAATATAGATTTAACAGAACAAATCTCCGTATCTTAGAACCAAATTCAAGTACATTATTATTATTATTGTTGATATGTATTATAAATCCATGTTTTATGTACTGAATATGCACTTGTAACTTTAAAAACTTTAAAAAAAGTTAAAATTATAAATATAAGAATTGGTACAAAGGACTTAAATTCTGTAACTGTTGTGCACCTTTATGTTTTGCAGAGACAATATGCTGTATGGCCGACAACCTGTGAGAATGTCTCCAGTCGCCCCTCCTTTCAAGCCCCGCAGTAGCACCCCGGTCTCCCACATTAACGGCCACAGCAGCACCCTGGGGAGCAGCGCCGGGCCGATGGAGGACCTGACGCGCAGCCTAAGCAGAGACAGAGAGCGCGAGCGAGACAGAGACGGGGACAAGAGGCCGCAGCAAACGGTGTCGCGCGGACCTCCTTCATCTCTAGTAGCAGACAGGGACAGACCGCGGTCTTCCTCGTCCTCTGTGCTCACCACCACACCGCCGCCCAGCAACCGCTCGGCCCCGTCTCCTATGGAGCTTTACCCGCGTCCGATGGCCCCGACGGCGCACGGCCACCACAACAACGAACCCTCGCACTCCCAAAGAGACGGGAACCTCCCTTCTTCCTCCGTGGCTTCTGCCTCCGTCACGTCTTTGTCTCAGGCCAAGAAGGCTGACCGGACCCCGACGCCCGTCTCCAAGCCCCCGCTGCTTCTCCCGCCGGTTAAAGTCAAAGAGGAGCGGAAAGAGGAGCCGGAGCACATCCCCATCACTCTGCCTCCACCAGCACCCAACCACAGCTTTGAACGCCCCAACAGCCATCCTCACCACCATCGTTCCGGTACCCCTTCTTCTTCCTCTCTATCACTGACTCCCACTCCTGGTGTTCCCCATATGCCTCCCAATCCAAACCCTCCTTCCCACCAACATCTCACCCTGCTGGACCGCTCCAGGGCTATTGAGGCGTATCTGGGAAGCACAGGCGCTGCAGGTTTGATGATGGGTCCGGGAGGAGAACGTTTCCACCACGGCCCAGGACATCAAGGGCCATCACAGGGTCCACACAGCTTCACGTGGGACCCCTGGAGGGAGCTGGCGGCTCAGCAGCAACATCAGCATCGCAGGGAGGCAATGGCACTTCGGGCAGACCCCCACTTAGCCCTGAGAACCGATCCACATCTGGCCCGACTGCTCCAGCATCAGCGCCTCCTGGAGGCGGAGAGGGCTGCGGCTGTGGCGGCTGCATCCAACCCACACCACCCTCAGACATCTACCTCTTCTGCCTCTGCTGTCCGCCAGGAGTTCGGCCTCATGGCCCACCACCACTTTGACCGCCCTCATCACCTCGGACCCCCGGGAGGAGGGCTCATCGATGAGGAGCAGCGCGCCCAGATCCTGAGGGAAGACTTTGAGCGCGCCCGCTACTTCGGGATGCACCCGCACATCCCTCCCGGCGCTCACCTGTCGGGCCCCTCCCACGCTGCTACTGCCGCTCACTTGGAGCAGCTCCACCCTGGCCTTCTGTCCCACTCGCTCCACCACGGAGCCTCTCCCCAGCACCACCACGCGGGCCTCTTCGCCCGCTTAGGCCAGCTGAACCCGCACCATGTGCCCAACGGCATCCTGGCAAAGACCCCTTCGGGCTTGGTGGGGGCTCTGGCGATGGGGGCGCCGCCTCCGCTCATTCCGTCCATCACCAGCCGGTCGTCCACGCCTCCCCGTAGACTCGGAGGGCCGGGTGATCTGGCTCTGTACAGCGCCCACAAAGACGGAGAGTCCAGATAGTACAGGGACAACACTGGAGGAGATTAAGGGAAATGTCAGGATCACTGTGCTGCTCTCAACCTGCCCCCCTTCTCCTCTTGCAGACTACTAAACCCTCCCAGTTACACAACCAAACCAGCTCCAGCACCCCTCAAACAAGGGTAACCAAGACTGGCTGGAGGTGATGGAAGGGAGGGGAAAAGCAAGACTCCTCAGTGTGACTTGGAATATGCGCAATGGTTCTATCAGTGCAATTTAAAGGTACATGGTTTCTGTGCATCCTTGGTGTATTTTTTACGTTATACTGGCTGTTGGTTACCACAGTAGTCCCTTTTTCAGATCCGTGCTTTCTTTCCAGCGAGCCTTCTCCGGGTGGATTGGACATGACTTCCAGAGGGATGTGCACTGTGAATAAACGTTCTCAGCTCGGGTTAACTCGTGGGATATTAATCACATGAATCAACCCCGGTTAGGTCTTGTGGACGAGGGTCTTCAGAAACGCAGTGGTGCTTTCTGTCTTTTTGTGTCTCTTTTCTTTGTCATCGTGGAAAAGACAGATTAGCGATGAGACCGTTTTAATGAAGATCGTTGCGCCTCAGTTTCCCCGCTTCACCCAAAAATCGAACCCCTCAGCTTTCACTGATGAGATTCAACCTTCTTGTTTTTGTTTTTCACTTTCAAAGGATGAATGAGATGAACTGTGCTGCACTGTGTGAGTGAACACAGTGTTTTAGAGCTTCCTGTATCTGTTTCCCACTCTCCTCTTGACTATATGAGCAGGACCAGATTATAGTAGTCTAGAGAAATTGCCTTTGTAATTATTATTCTCAACATTAATTATCTTCTATAATAATAAATATATTCACTGTTATGTTATTTGTATTTGTTTCGGGTATCAACCAGTACTCTCTCTCCCCAGGTAGTAGTCTGTTTCAAATCATGCGGAAGGCTCGCGTCACAGGAAACAGTTTTAGTGCTCGTGAACATTCAGCCTCTTCAAGGATCTCATCTACGACTTTATTATTATACGCTGAGAGGGAGGTTTGCCTGTGCGTGTGCGTGTCATTGGTTGTGTGTTATATCCATTTGGGACTATGGGAGCCTTGTACATTTGAACTGTCGAGTTGTTTCATCAATAAAAAGTAAGTTATATACGTGGATAAATGGGACATCTGCTGAGGAACGGAGAAAAAAAGATATAAGGACTGTGTGTCAGAAGACAACTAGACAGTGGGTATCGTGAGAGGGAGAAGACTGGGTCGATTATTTTAATATGACCATTTTATACCTTTCAAACCCCTCCCCTAGAGACCACAAAGATTAATTATTAAATGAATTGTTGTTTACTCTGTTGTGTGGGTCTTTTGTTCCGACTCTTAATACTGGGACGGCTGCTGTTTTTATTTAATTAAATTTTCTTGAGTAGTAGATTGTGTATACATTCAGAAAGCGGTGAGAAATACATATATTAAGATATTGAATTTAAGTACAAATCTCAAAGATACAGTTTACTGTCAGAAAAGACCAAGAAAACCAGCAAATATCTACGTTCAAGTAGTGAAGTTTGGACTTTTTTTTTTTACTTTTGTACTGAATATCTGAGCTAAACTTCTTCACTGACACTTGAATTCTCCATCTATGTATTTATTATCTAAACAAACCTAAAAGTATATTCTGAAGCACCGGTTATATTAATAATCCTGCATTTAAAGGGACTGAACAGAAGAAGTACTCTACTTATTCTCACTAGGCTTCATCTAAAGTAAGGAGATCTTAGTTATTATTACTTCATATGTCCCTTGAGCATAAATATATCCTAAATTAGAAAGTACATTTACTCGAATACTAAACTTATGTACAAATATGAAGAGCAGGTACTTAAGTCTTTTCTTCTACTTTACTACAGTGAAGAGGGAAAATGTGCTTTTTACTCATTTCACAATTAAAGATTTTTGCATGCAAAACTGTTAATAGAATTTGATATTTTGTTATGAATTAAACTACATAACAGTCTGCACAGCTGTATAATTAATCAATTAGTCAACTGACAGGAAATTAATTGGTAACTATTTTGTGATTGTTCATGTAAAACATTTCATGGTTTCAGCTTCACAAATGTGAAGATATTCTGCTTTTCCTTTATAATTATTCCTATAATGTTGTTTTATTTTTTAAATAGTGTTGAGGTTTGGACAGTCGGACAAAACAAACATTATGAAGGTATCAGTTTGGGTTCTGGATCATTGTGACGCATTTTAACAAATCAAACAATCGATTAATGGAGAAAATAATCAGCAGATTAATCCATAATGACAATCAGTTAATAGATCAACAACACCAGCAGTAAAATCCTGCTTTAACATTAATGCATGAATAATAATGACCTTATAATGAAATATATAATATAAGTCACAGAGAACATGTTTCTGCACCGAGTACTTGTAATACTTTAAGTAGACTTTCCTGATAAGACTTGCAAACTTCTACGAAAAGTAACACTTTCAATGCACGACTTTTACTTGTAACAGTATTTTTAAAGGTACTAGAACTTTGATTATAATATAAAACTCCCTCCACCGTTGCTTGTAGCATCTATTTGCACCCAAGGTTTAAAATATTAAACCTATTCTTATATCTGAACTTAACTATGTTGATGTATTCCCAGCGATGTGTATGGTATTAAGGTAAATGTTAAAATAAACCGATTAAACTGCAATATTTAATCGAGCTCGCGTCTCACGATGAACTACAATCAGAAATTTCAAGTGGCGCGCTTGACGAGATCTCGCGAGATATCCCGGGTTTCTGTACTTTGTCAGCAGCAGCGGTCTCTCCACCATTTCGCTGCGTAAAGTCTCCTCCCCGCGACCGCTACATTCTGCGCCGAAACCCCAGTCTCTCCCGGTCCGTATTTTAACTTCTTCCCACAGACCTAGTGGTACCTCGTTGGGTACCGGGAGACAGTTTGGATTACTGGCATTCCGGATTGAGTGCGATTTTGCGCGGATGACGACTCCTTCAACGAGAATTTAGTAAAAGAAAATCGGTCGGAAATTTCAGGTAGGTGGGAACTTAAGATGGCGGCCTTGGGAGAGGGAGGGGGGCAAGGAGGAAGTAATGGGGGGAATTGAAGGGGGGGCTCGGACTAACGAAAGGACACAATCAGACTGCATTTCACTTGGTAGTATTTTTTACATTTACTTCGTTGAAATGTGTAGACACTACACTCGAACCGGGAGCGGAAACAGAAATAAAAAGCCACAGCGCCTAACAAATTCCAATTTAAACGAAATACGTTGTCATTGAGCCATCATTTCCTTACCGTCGCTTCTTAAGAGCCAGCCGGTTGGCCTGTGTGACCCCCTCTAAATCCCCCGTATAATCATTGCAAAATTTATATGGAACTTTAGAACAATTTTGTTTGCTGTTTTTGTATACTTAGTCGGAAATATATATGTACTAGTGGGTAAAACCGAATAATTTTGACGTATTTATTTTCATGAAAAAACGAGATTTTGACCCCACGCAATGACGTCACGAGTGATTGTCCCCCCCCTCTCTGTATGGCAGTGCATTGCATGCAGAAGCGGGTATTTAATGCGACTTTTCAGATGTTTTCTGTGGTCTCACGGCGAAGTAACTTTAATCAAATGTGTCGGCATAAACGGGCGTCTTTGGAACGTTACATAACCGCGCGTGGGGATGATGGTGCGCCTGCGCATCAAATGAACGCACCCTTAGTAACTCTTCTACCTTTGCTAGTTAGCAGCAGGCTTTCCTTTCCTTCTTTTCTTTAGTGCCACCCAAGCAGTGTGTTGTTGTGTGGAAAGCTAACGTTAGCCAGCTAACCACACTACAGCCAAAACAAGCGTGCGTTAATGTTTAACCGCTTTAAATATGTCCCAGCTACGCCAGCTTTGTGGTATTTATTGTTAAACGTTACCACTCTCGCGACGAGGAATGGAAAAGTCGATTTCCATCTTCTCGTCTCGTGCACGGTGGCGCGGTCCAATGCACAATGTAACCACCGAATAAAGATGCAATTTATCAAAGGTAGATAATCACCTACAAGTCCACGCAGACACAATTAATTACATATCACGAGAGCATACAAATGAATGACTGGAAGGCCCGCGCGCCTGGTCACACCGGCTTTTAGCTTGTGAGCGCGTGCTGCAGGATTCCTAACATCTTCCTGTGGGCGACTGCAGCAAAATGCAAACTTGCAGCGAGCTACCGGAGCTGCTCCTTTTTAGTGCTGCTTCACTGAGTGTTTTTTTATTTTTATTACTGCTGCAAGATGTCCATTAAAACACAGCCAAATATACCAACTGTAGTCATAGCAGCTGGCTAGCTGAAGCTATCTGTGTGCTGCTGCTGCTGCTCTCGTGACCTGGCATCGTCCCCACACAGTGTGATATTTGTGTTTACTAAATGCATGTCAAATAAAATTAAATCTAGCATTAGCCCCCTTCTTTAAAATTGCAAAACGTACATAGCTGTGTAGTGTGGCAAGCACAATGGCTCGCTTCATTAGTTTTCAATTGTGATGGGGAGAGATGTGCATGTTTGATTTTCATAATAAAGTTATTTGTTTCTGCTTCCACAGAATATGTGGAAGGGACCCTAATTTCAGCATCCTGGAAGTAGAAAGCACAGAAGATCTGTGTCTCACACCACAGACAGGTGAGAAGTTGTTGCTTTGCACACTCGATGTTGGCTTGCCTACAGACTTTCTTTTATGTTTGTAATTTTTCCTTTTTAAGATTGTGAAGAGAATACAATTCCCCATACTTTAATAAAAGAAACAAAAACAGCAGCACAGTAACTGCCCACTTTATCTATAGAAGACATATTTTTTATTTGTGCCAAGTTATGTCCCTTTTCTTTCTTTCTTTTTATTTATTTACTTTGTCCAGACACTATTTTAACAGCCTGTATCCCCCACAGGTGCAGTGTGTAGCCGGGGCAGCACAGAGGAAGGACGCTCTGTGGAGGAGGCGGTGCGGCAGCGTGCCCCTCCGGCTGTGCTGGATGTGCTGGGTGGAGACCCCCAGGCTGCACAGAATGTGGCTGGGGAGTCGCCTCGGCGTGCCCCGCAGCCGGTCGCCGCTGCCCCCCGCCCGGTCCCTCCGTTCACCAATCTGTCCACTGTGCCACCGCCGGAGAGCAACGACTCGGCGTTCCTCGGCATGGAGAGCGCCCCTCAGATCGACTTGCCCGAGACTCTCCCGATCAGCAGCGACTCCACAGTCGGCATCTCAGAAGAAGTCCATGCGAAGGATCGCATCGTCGGAGTTTCGGGATCCTTGCCGACGCCCCTCATCGAGGACTGTAGTTCCTCCGCTGGGATGCAAAGACCTCCAGCTCCCCTTTGTCCCCCTCTCGCCCCAGATACACAGATTGACAGCACAGTGCAAGAGTTGCAATGCGGGTCACAAACTGATAAAGAGAAAAGCCCCTCAAATAGTCAGACAAACCAGATTCAGCCACCTAGAGAGGGGGCTGGACTTGTGGTTGTTACGGGGACTAAGGAGAAACAGTCCGTCACGTTGGAATATAAACCAGAGACTGGAACAATCGTGGAACTTGGTGGAAAAGAGCACACAGGCGGAAATATTCTCCTTAAACCCAAATCTCAAATCCGTTTCACAGCCTCATCTCCTTCTGTCCCACAATCAAGTGTTGGTTTTAGAGTCCGAGACGCCGCAGAGCACGGGGCTCTGGAGTCGTCAGACAGGGGCCCCTCTGCCGTGCCTCCGCCGGGCGCTGCGGTGCATGCTGGGGGTCACCAGGACTCAAAATCACCTCCGCTCCCTTTACCCTCATCGGGCACCAGTGAGATTAAACAAACTGACCTGTCAAAACCTAAAATTATCAAAGAGATCTCAACTGATGCCGGAGAGTTACAAAAAGCAAACTCTTTGGAATCAGTTGAGATGTTTGAGCGCGTTGACACGTCTCTCAAAGAAAGACAACCTCCCTCAGCTGAAATACTTGAGACCAGAAAAGCAAGAGAACCGCTTCCTGGATTATTCGCTTCTCCTGGGGATGGATGCTCGGCGTCTAGCAGAGGAGACGGCGGCATCCAGAGGAGCCGCGATCAACTCGAAGGAGAGCGGTTGGAGAGTAGCGTGAGGGAAGAACAAACTGCCGCCTCCTCGTCTGACTTCACAGTGCTGCCAGAGGGCTCCTCCACGCGGGAGAGTTCCTCAAAACCCTCTGCTTCGCGGCTCCTGTTGGACACGGGCCTGGTCGTCGAAGCGGACACATCTCATCCCTCCGACAGAGTCCCCGAGACGCCGCCGCCGCCGACTGCCGAGGTTGTGCATTCAGCCGAAGCTCAAGAAATCGTTGTTGTCAGAGAGGAGGCTCACATCAGCGGGGACTGGACCAACATGCACCTGAATCAGAGTTACCTCCTGCAGCGGGAAGACGGCAGTGTCTGTGAAGCCGCCATTGTTAACGAGCTGAGTTCCGAGCTCTCCGCCGGGGAACCGAAGCTGTACGAGGAAAGTGTTCAGGCGGCCATTGAGTTGGACTCGCAGCGCGTTGAGGTTTACCAGTTTTGCACCCTGGTGGAGGAGGTTGCAGAGGAGACGGTGTGCGCCAGTAGCAGCGCACAGATGCCTCACTCTCCGGGATACGAGGTGAACTTATTCAACGCGCTGCTCGAACACTCGGAATACACCGTGAAAGAGGACCTCGAACCATCTATTCACACAATTAACGAAAGTGGCACCGTCATTATTTCCCAGCAGCCCTTGCATGTATCGAACGATGCAAGCAGTAATTCCCATAATTTGTCTGTACAAACCACGAGAGCAGCTGTCGGGCAGCATTTGGTATTAGAAGCTGAGCGAGCTGTCGAAGTGGCTAACTCAACGCTTTGTTTAGTTGGAGTAGCCGCTGTCGCATCCGACTCGTTCGCTTTAGAACAAACGGTGACGCCACAGGTCAGCTCGGCCCTGTCGGACCAAACACAGGTGAGTGATTCTCCTGTAGTTCTAACGATTCCCCCAAAGCAGGAGGCGACAGCTGAAGCGCTATCTTTCATATCCCCGGTGGTTACCGGCGAGGACGCGAGGACAAGCTCATCTGCTCAGCCCGCTCTCAGTCAGACTGTAGTAAGTGCCACAAAGCGTGAGGCCTTTGGTTCATCACATGAAGGGACCAAAGTGGCCCCTGCTTTGACAGAGACTCCATCACAGAGTATCCAGAATGTTGCTGTGCCCATGGAAAGCAAACCAGAGGCTCTCTGCAACACCCAGTCCTCTGGTCCTATAAATCCAAAGCTGCTCCTTTTCAAACCGGGAGTGACTCCTGTCCTGAAACACCCTCCCTGTCTTTTGGCAAAGGTGTCCAATCGACAGAATGCGGCCGGCGAGCTGGCCAATGCCCACAGCTCTTGGTCTGGCACCGCGTCTGAGGAGTGCCTTCTCCAAACTGTCTCTGACTCTTTATGTGCGTCTGTGGCTCTCGGCGGCCAGAAGGATCAGACGCAGCGCTCCGTCGATAAAGCTTCTCCGCCTGTCGAGGTGCAGCAGCCCATCGTGAGCGGTGACTCGCTTCATCTGGACCAGACCGCATCCGTCTCCCCCGCAGCATCGACGAGTAGATCTGACAACGAGGCCTTAACTGTTACTAAACCTTCAAGCGAAGCAGATGTCGTCGCCCCTGCAGGTGCTACTACGCCCAACGCCCTTTACGTTCTCCCGTCATCAGTGGAGAGGGAAGGCGCGGTCACGGCGTCCACCGGGGTCAGCGACCCCGTCGGCCAAGCGGACTCCCTCTACGAGGAGGAAGAGAGCGAGGACATGGAGCAGGACGAGGCGACGGGAGAAACCGAGGCTCAGGAGGCCACTTCAGGACAGATCAGCAGTCCAGAGGAAGGCAGCGACGAGGAACCGGACACCGACAAAACAGAAGGCGAGATGACCCCCGGCTCTCCAGTCAAGGTATTTTAATGAGGGTTTATAAAATAGGTTTTGTTTAAGATTCATAAAGTTGCAGAGTAGCGTAAACATCAGTGGGCATCTTGTCGTCTGTTACGTCTAAACTGAATGATGTACTGACAGTTTGTCAGATCACACTGTGCATCCTGAGAGACTGAATTGAGTGAAAGGTGCTCAATTTTCAGTGCACAGTGTTACATAAACATTGTCATTATGCATGAGGAAATGGAAATTAATGGAATAATACACACATACAGATACAAGCAAATGCATAAGGTATCATTATAAACATAATGACTTAAAGGCTCAATGAGTTGATGAATGAAAAGTTGGCCCCGACTCAGCGAGGGTTACGGCGCTCGCCGGCGGGTGAAAGCCGACTCCAGATTCGCTCGTTAGACAATGAGCTTTATTTGCGTTTCTTTCGCTCGGTGTCTTCCTCTTGGAGTGTGTGCTGACGATCTTTATAGAGGTTGATGCCCAGAAACATCCCGAACACAGAAAATTATGAAAAAAGAAGGCCGAATGTCTGCGGATACAGACACTGACTAACACTTCTAGTGGTCGGTGATTTTACTTCCACTCATTCTGCCTTTTAGATACAGTGCATGACTGATTTATTTAATCATTTTGTGAGCTGTAAATCAGCCGGCAACCTAAAAAAAGAGATGAATCTGTTATTACACAGTCATGTCTTCACCGTCTAAACACGGTGTCATTGCACACATCCTGCTGCATGTACTCCATGTGAACAGTGTTTGTTATAGTGATTTTATGTCTTTGAAGTTGGCCGCATGCTAAGCCATGTGTGTTTTCCAGCATGGACAGAGCAGGACAGACAGACAGACACTGTTCCTCAAGGTGAGTGGTGGCTGTCAGACACCCACAGAGGTTCACTTCTTAACGGGATGTTCACGAGCGCTTCCTAGTCCTGACGCTGTCACTGCTAATGACGGGGAGCATTTTGACTTTAACAAAGCTATTTGATTTTAATTCTGCATGAGACGAAAGCTGACAGAAACGTCGCAGCTGGCTTGTTTGTAGTTCTGGAGCATGTCTGCATTTGCTTCCTGTAACCCTCTGACCCTTTTTCACGCATTTTTGGCTTTTCTCTCGGTGAATCTCGCTGCCGTCACCTCGCTAATGTGTGAAGTAATTTCCTCCTCACCTTCCTCCCTCGGCCCTCAGGTACGCCAGTGGATAGCGGACAGGGTCACGGCGAATTCATCTCCCGCCTCGCCCTCCACTTCCTCTTCTTACCCCGGACCCTCGCCCTCCAGCGACTGGTCCAGTCAACGGCGGGACAAGTCCTCGCCTCTCCGGGGGCCTCATGGGAAGTTTGTCTCTCCTACTTCCGTCGGGGGCTACAGTTCCTCCTCCTCTTCCCCGCCGGATCAGGTCACTCCTCAGCGACCCCGCGGAGAGCGCCGCACAGACATGGCAGAGCTGGCTAAACATGTGAGTGAGCCTTAACATGCAGTATATAAATAAATCATTGTATTGCCTTTTTTATTATTTGCAGCAGTGTTTTAACATTCCACAGGTGGTTTGAGGTGTCATAAACAAAGTGATACCAGTACCAGCACGTCAATCTCCCCGTCATCCTTTTCACCCTCTCGCTTCACTTTCTCACACTACTGAGAATAATTGTGCTTTCAAAAATGATTTTTTTCCCACCTGCTGCCTCAAATAGGCTCCTCTTTGAGAGGAGAAAATCCTGGTTAGTAATGGAGGAGAGAAACCTCCTGGAGCAGGAACAGCTGATGAGACGCTTGGACTTTTACTAGACTGCCCTCTGATTCTTAGTTAATATGCCATGTGTATATGATCAAGATGCAACTTTGGACCAACTTTTTTTATCGACTTTTGGATCAGTTAATTACTATTTAATGTCTACTTTGACTAGGAGGGTGAGTGATAGAAAGGGAGGATGACGGGGAAAACAAATGGAAGAACCCTCGAAGTTCTTTGTAGTTCCTGATTTAACCCCTGAAAACATTCTTTTATTTGATGTTTTTACTTTGCCTCCGTCCAGCTGGATTATACTGGATGGCTGAGTAGAAATCAACAAATGTGCAAATAATTGAATTTCAATTATGATTTTGACTTCCAATGATAATGAAAACAAGATAATGGACATAAAACGAATATTGTGGAGCATTCCCTTTCGCGATGCCGCTCTTGTGTTATAAATCCAGTGCGCCCCTTTTCCTTTTTAAAGCGATGCGCTGCCCTCGCCGGGTGTACTTCCTCTGTGATGATGCGCCCTGACTGGCTCTAGATTAGCACGTAAAGGTTATGATTTACGTAAATTATGATTTTTGCCATAGTTCAGCAGCCTTAGTTGAAGACGCCGTCGCTCTGACTATTTACTTAATTACTAACTGTAGTGCTGTAGGTTAGAGGGAATCTTACGAGATGATTTTCTATTTAAAATGATTTGTGAGCCAATCAATGGAAAGCGGGGTCAGTATTTTAAGTCCAGTTCACCGTGTGCCAAACCATTTACTCATGTCTTTAGTCCTCTGAATGCAGTGTGAAATATAACTGGCAAGTTAATCTAAATGGTCTTGATGGAGGTCGGAGTCTGATGAACAGAAAAAAAGCAGAGAAAAGTCTTAAAGACACAGATTTGTATTTAATAAAAAGTGAACTGCACCCATTTGTTAGCGTGTGTGGGGGTGTGGGGGTGTGGTTATCAGCCATCTCCCCAGAAACAGTTTCTCCGCTGCAACATTAATACCAGGGAAAGCCGTTGTTATCCAAAACACTGCAGGTCTTTTGAAATGAACCAAACTATGGACCGAGTGTTGAAGTGTGAGTCGATCAGCCGGCTTGTTAGCGCTACAGTTCAGAGCTCCGCTCTGCTCAAGTTATTCTCTGGGTGATTGATGGGGTACAAAGTATGAACAAAATACTAGTAAATTATTAAGTTGATAAATCCCTAATGCCCCCAAACACTTTCCCTTTTCTGGAGATAAACTAAGACATAACTAGCCTGTGCCGTTTCTTCTTTTCACCCTCCTCTTCCATCTCACATTTACAGGAACACTGTTGTAGCACATTAATGCGTTGGCAGGATTCAATGAGTGGTTTTGGCCGCTGTGTGTCTGTAGGAAGCGGACATCGAGCATCGGACCCAGTCGCTGAAGCGAGAGGGCTTCTGGTCCACGAAGCGCCTCACCCGCCTGACGGAGCCGCCGCGACCCAAAGTGCACTGGGACTACCTGTGTGAGGAGATGCAGTGGCTCTCCGGAGACTTCGCTCAAGAGAGGCGGTGGAAGAGAGGGGTGGCTAGAAAGGTGGGTCGAGTTTCTTATCAAAGAGTGTTTTAGGTGTTGTATATTTCTGATTATGCATGTATGTTTTTGATGTGTCCTGTTGTTGTTTTTTTATTAGGTGGTACGAATGGTGATGAGACACCACGAGGAGCTGAGGCAAAAGGAAGAAAAGGCCAAGAGAGACGAGCACTCTAAGATCAGGAGAGTCGCCTCTTCTATCGCAAAGGAGGTCCGGGCTTTCTGGAGCAGCGTGGAGAAGGTACGGATGATTCACACAAAAAAAACAATGAGCAAACAAAACATTCCGGTTCGATGCTCAGCTGTGGAATTTGGGAGGATCACGGCCTGTTTGATTTTGTTTTTCCCACAGAAATTAAAAACACTTTACTTTTCAGACCGTAGAATGCACACATACCAACTGAACAAGCGAAATGATCCTGTTAAGTATGGTTAAACATTTGGCATTTAGGCTTTATTGTAGCTTCTATTGAAATCACCAAGTAAAATTCACCCTGTGTTTAAAAACAGTGGTGTAGCAGTACACAAAAAGTAATTTTTTTTGGGTTCCGGGTTCGGTACGTACCTCGGCTTTTGGGTCAAGGTTCGGTGTGTTTTCGCTGAAATATAGGGACGACAAAGAAAATGCAGACAATTCATTTTTTTGTTAATTTATTTTGAACACAGATTGGTCATAATTCTATCTAAAGGCACTCAAATACTGGCATATTTTCAATATTAAGTAAGACCTGTTGATGGTGCCTGACCTATATGCTTTAAATCTGTATTTAACAAATGAGTTTGATCGTCGTCGTCAAAACTGTCGGGGTGAACCTCTCGCTCCAGAGTTTCTGTTCTGTGTGTGCGTGTAGTCAACATGAACAGCTGTATGTTAACGTCTTATCTTCTCTCTATTAAGGTGGTGCAGTACAAGCAGCAGTCCAGACTGGAGGAGAAGAGGAAGAAGGCTCTGGACCTTCAGCTGGACTTCATTGTCGGCCAGACGGAGAAATACTCGGACCTCCTCAGCAAGTCGCTGGCACCCAGCAGGCCTGCTGAACCCGAACCGGAACCTGTTCCCCAGACTCCCAAAACATCTGGGCCACCTGCTGATGAGGATGGTGAGGAGCTGTTTTCATCTCTGTCAGGCGTAGGGAGATTGTGTTTGCTTAAGGACCTGTCATGGTTGCTGTGACTCACACTCATTTTACTGTCTGTTTTATGCCGTCACTGACTGCTGACTCCTCACTCCTCTTAACCGGCAGCAAGTTATTATCAACTGCTTCAGTTGCAAAAGATATATCCAACAATCAGCGAGGATCAAATCAAGCTTTCTGTAAAGACCACATAAAGACCACATTCTGGTCTTTATCGTGACTCAAAAACTCAAAACTGACCGAAAAGTTGCCGTCTTGTTTTGTGCATAATTTCATACCTGATATGTTATGATTCACTGAAGTTAGACACGATACGAGATTAATTAATCCCTGTATTTGTTATATGAGACAAAACGCAATTAAGACCCAACCACACTGTAGGAGAAAACAATTCATCACTCTCTCCATTGACTTTGTATCATGAGGAGGTGACTCCTTGTCACGTCCGACTGCTTACAAACAACAACAACAACAACAACGCCTAAAAGCTGCTGAGTGGTCTGTTGAACTTCCAACAGTATGAAGAACTCGGGGCTAAGTTTTTATGAGCAGCTGAACCGAAAAAAGGAGCCGTAAAGAAGACAAATCTGTGGATCCTGACACTTGAACCTGTCAGTTTTAGGCTAACATTTTACATTGTATGCAACTTGTGTTTATAGTGGAATGTGGATACATCAGAAAGCTGCAGTATTATGTTTGCAACTAACTACAGCTAGCTCGCTAACTCGTTTTCAGCTGCTACAGGCGCTTTTGACATGTTTGTTTGGTGAGGGGAGAGGAAGACGCACCTTGCTGAGATCTACACATTACATTACAGTCATTTAGCAGACGCATTTATCCAAAGGGACTTACAATTCAGTATCTATCTATCTATCTATCTACAATTTTGGGGTTAAGTGTCTTGCTCAAGGACACATTGACATGAGACTAGCAGAGCTGGTCGAGAGCCGGGGATCGAACCGCCGACCCTCTGATTGAAAGGCGGCCCTGCTCTCCACTTAGCCACGGTCACCCCACCTTTTCCTAGTTCTTCACTAAACAGCTCATGTTCAGGCAGCTCATAAACGGAGCTCACTGTTTCCATGTTGTAGTTCAGAGCTGAATCATTGGTTCAGACGGGGACGTTGTCATAGCTACACGGAGGAATTGTTTCACGGAGATAAAAAAGCGTTTTTTTTATTGTCAAGGTTATTGCGTCTTTGTGAGAAGCGACCATGTTCTCACATGTCTGTGCAAATCCCAGCTGCTTACCTGAGCTCCACTGCATCTCTTCAGGAGGATGTGGAGTCTTAGTATTCGTCTCAGCGCAGTGAAACGTTTCTTGGCACAACGTCTGAGACTCGTCAGACCCGTCTGACTAGTCCACTGGCCATGTTGTCGACTCCTGAAGCGTGAAGGTGACTTCAGTTTTTAGGGTTTTGCTCAGACTTGGCAGTGGTTCATGTCTGTGAGTCAGTTGTCGCGTCTCTTGTAAATCTCAATATCTGGCAACATTTCTGTGGCGATCACAGTCTGATCAAGAATCTGAAAGCTCCCCCAAACGAGGCTGTTTAAACCAAATTACTTCCACAGGCCGTGATAATTGAAGCATTTCTCGTCTTTGAGAAACTGCAGTCGAGCCTCCGGGTGGTGTCTTATGAACCCGATCAATCTCGACACGTTATACAGCTCTCTTGTTTCCTCACAGCTGTGTTCGATACTCGGGAAGTCATTTCTCAGTGCTAAAGAATCCGTGTTCCTTCATGCAGACAGAGACTTTGAGCCTCCCTGCGAGGAGGAGGATGACGAGGAGACCATCGAGGTGGAGGAGCAGCAGGAGGGCAACGACGCCGAGAGCCATCAGAGGGAGATAGAGCTGCTGAAGGAGGAGGGCCTGCTGCCCCTGGAACAGTTACTCAGCACCCTCAAACTGCCTCAGGTACCAACACCGACCTGATGGGACTGGGATCGTTGTCTCAAAGTGGTTTTTAGATTATACTGTTATCACAAGCTCTTTTTCCAGACGTTTACATATAAATACAGGGTTTATTTTCCAGTGCATTACTTACAGAGTGCCTGTTGGAACGCTAACAATCACAAGGCTGTGTCTCAGTCTTAACTTTCACCTCATAAATCACACAGATGTTACAAATGCCCAGTTTTTAAACCACACATTTGCAAGTGAGCAAATGTTCGTGAGGGTTCTGCTGCTATCAAATGTTCATGCCTTGATTATTGTGACCGAACATGACCTGATAATCCTCAAACCTTCCTGAAATACATTAGTATATTTATCAGAAAACAGATGAACTGTTACCTCAATAACATTACAGAATAAGATTTAGTTTTGAGTGCTTTTGATTCAGACCACAGATGTTTCCATGTGGTTTAATCACTGAATGGTTGGGTTACACAGGAGACGGGCTCAGATGAAGAATGCTCTGATGAAACCTCTTCATCGGTGGAGGAGGAAGAGGAAGACGGTGAATTCACTGCTAATGAAGAGGATGGTAAGAGTGCTCTCGATATAAGAAACTAAAGTAGTAAATAGATGTGTGTATTTTGTTGACTGAGCTGTAATTAGAGATGTGATGTGTGTTTTCAGCTCAGGATGAGGAGGACACCATCGATGCTCAGGAGAAGGTCGAGGGAAACCTGGATCACGCAGAGGAGCTGGACGACTTGGCCAAAGAAGGTATTCATGCCTTCATGTTGAGACAGCCTCTTGTTGTTACTTTGTTTTTCTCCTGGTTGAAGAGCTCTTTTGATTTCTGATAATGCGTTAAGAGGAATTAACTTCAAATCACTTCCAAAATCATTTGTATTGATGACTTTTTTTCCAGGAGAAACATGTGAAATAGACCCTGACCTTCTTGCCTCTTTCCAGCCTAAACACCCAAAAGCTGGGTATATGTAGAATAATCATCATTTATTTGTTAAAAACTGAACCTAAAGCTCTTCTAGCAAAGCTCCATTTTTGTGTTTCATTTCATTGCTGTTTTAATGTGTTGTGTATCCGCCAGTTATCTGCATGTCATTCATTTTAAATTGTGCCCTGCTTTAAAAACACTAAACAGGAGCAGTAAACATGTATGCTGACGTATCTCTGCTCCCCTTGTAGGCGACATGAGCGTTGAGGAGTTGCTGGAGAAGTACAAAGGAGCGTACGCCTCAGACTTTGAGGCTCCGTCTGCATCTGGCTCCAAAGACAGCTCTGATTCAGAGGTGTCTGGGGATGAGGAGGAGGAGACTGATGAAGATGAGAGCGATGTGGAAAGCAACAGTTCCTCCTCCGGTACTAACCCAGCTCACTTCTGCACGCTTCCTAAAGACTGTTTGCTGCTTTTAACAGAAGCTTCTTACATTCATTATTAAATGATTTCCTTTTTTTTTTTTTTACATTTCTCAGATTCACAAGGAGACAGCGGAGAAGAAGACGACAGTGGGAATGACAAGGAGGAGAGTGAGGAGGAGGAAGATGATGGCTGCGGGGATGAAGGGATGGAGGTCTTGTTGAAGGAGGGAGACAACAGCCCACCTTCCTCCAGCTCACGGCCCAAGAAGGAGATCAGCCACATTGCTGCGACTGCAGAGAGCCTACAGCCTAAAGGCTACACGCTGGCTACTACCAAGGTCAGTCCCCAATATTTAGAGGAATATTTTATTTATCTTTAATATTCTTAAGAAGCAATGGTGCACTCACACCAAACGCTAGGCTTTTGAGATTTTCAGTGACGTTGAATCAGAAATTGATGAAAAAATATTGTCTTCTGTCACCCAGAGCTCTACGATAGTTCCTCATATCTGTACAGAGACCGGATAAAACTGTGTGTGTATGTTTATGTGTATAAGCACTGACATTGCTGCTGTATTTGTGCCTAGTTGACGTTTTTTTGAGTGTTATTGGAGCAGCCGGTCAAATGTTAGCACAGCCAACCACCGATCGATCCAAACTCCATTCAGAAAACGAGCATTTTAAAGTTGTGTGCTTGTCATCTTTTGCGTTTGCTGTGAACACATTACACGACTCTTTGTGTCTCCTATGCGGTTCTGAACCATAGTTTTCTCATCTTTTTTTCTCCTAATAAAAGGTCAAGACCCCCATCCCGTTCCTGCTTCATGGCACGCTGCGTGAATACCAGCACATTGGACTCGACTGGCTGGTCACCATGTACGAGAAGAAGCTCAATGGCATTCTGGCTGATGAGATGGGTCTGGGCAAGACCATCCAGACCATCGCTCTGCTGGCTCACCTCGCCTGTGAAAAAAGTAAAATACAACCTGGTCCTGATGCTTTTATCGAGAGTGCTACTCGTACTTTTATACACTAAAGAAACTCAAACGTTCCTTCTTTTCTAGCTGCTTTTATCATTTGACTTATTGTGTTCAGGTAACTGGGGCCCTCACCTCATCATCGTCCCCACCAGTGTGATGTTGAACTGGGAGATGGAGCTCAAACGCTGGTGTCCCGGGTTTAAGATCCTCACTTACTTTGGCAGCCAAAAGGAGCGAAAGCTGAAGAGACAGGTAATGAGCTGATGAGTTTGCTGCTGTTTAATTGTGTTTTTCCTGCTTTATGATCTCCAAGTACCTGATGCAGCGATTTCCTTCACATACATGTATCTGTGATGGATGTAACCTTTTTAATTTTGAGCCATATTGACTGTCCATCGTTGTTGTTTTTCCCCTCAGGGCTGGACGAAGCCTAACGCTTTCCACGTGTGCATCACTTCCTACAAGCTGGTGCTGCAGGATCACCAGGCGTTCCGGCGAAAGTCTTGGCGCTACCTGATTCTAGACGAGGCCCAGAACATCAAGAACTTCAAGTCCCAGCGCTGGCAGAGCCTGCTGAACTTCAACAGGTCGGTAGATCGTCGTCAGTGATGTGAAGTCGTTACTGAATCATTTTTAATGCTCAGGCACAGTGTGACTTTGTTAAAAAGAGATGAGTTAGGTGGTGTGGAGTTGGTTAATAATCATATAGTTTGAGTTTTGATCCTTGGCAACTTGGCAAGCGCCACATGCATATCATTTTAAGTCCAAAAGTCAGTTTCATGGAAATCAAAACCACTTTCTAGTACAAAATAAACTTCAGACTTCTCTCTGGTGAAGTGATGCCACAGTGAGGAACTTTCCCCACCGGTTGATAAACTTGTGTCAATGTTACAGATTTCACGGGACATTTTACAAGAAAGAATATTCATAGTTGCTCAATACTTGCAACGTGCTTACTTTGATCTTTAGTGTTGGAGGACTGACTGTGTGTCCTTTTCCCTGCGGTGGTGTTTTGGCAGCTTCTGGGATGTTGTGGTGTTTCTGGTGGAATCAGACATTGTTTGGAGTGGCTTCCTCAAGATGCAGATCTCATTAACATTATCAGGATCACTATTAGAATCTGTTCGAATCCAAAGTATTGCCAAAGTTGAACTTTTGCTTTTCAATTTTGACACCAAATCTTCCGCCATCACTTTGTTGGTAAACTCTGAATACTCTTGTCAGGGAGACTCTGTGCTGCAACTCCAGACGCTTTTGTACAGATGTCATAAATGCGTTCAGTGTTGAAGCTGGACGAGTTTCACTTTTGTTTTCATGACTTTCATGCTGGTTGGAATATTATGTCAAATGTTTCGCTGTAACTGGAGCGAGGAGGAGAGGACATTTTAGGCAACAAAACAGCTTTGATGCAAATGTTCATGTAGTTTCTAGATCACCCTTTGCAGTCTGGCAAACATATGTCTATTTATTCCCCAAAGCAGAGCACCAAGATATTATTATTATTATTATTATTATTATTATTATTATTATTATTATTATTATTATTATTGCTCACTGTGTGACATAATAACCAAATAGACTGAGATGATCATGACTCCAGTGTTCTTTTTGGAAATCAGGCCTGTAGGCGGATCATCTGAATAGGTGTCATAAGCGTTATGTACCAAGTAGCTTTTTACAAACTATTAATGCTGATTTAGAAAATAAACATTATTCTCGTCTCTGTGGTGCTTCAAAGCACATTTAAGGATTCCTCTCCGTCTCGTCTGTGAGCGGCTGCTTGTCACAAAACGTCAGCGTTCACTCGGCTGCAGAGGACGAGCCGTCATTCAGCATTAACCACGTTTGACGATGAATGCGTCCCCGAAATACACCGGAGCACTCAACTGTTTACTCAGTGGTGTGTGGACATGAATGTTAACCAGCTAGTCTCACAAATGGAGATGTTTGTCCCTCATTAAAGTGTGATTAGACTGAGTTGCCATCATTTGGCTGGTGGCCCGTTCCAGCTGGTGGACATTTTTCACTGTAACACTTTATTTTGGTCCACACAAGCTTTTAGTCACAGATCTTCTTCAGGCATACATGGAGATAAAAGAGCACTTTAGTATATTTAAGCACTCGGTGATGAGCTAATGCGAAACTTCTGTGCGTTTCTTGAACTCAAGGGTGTTGTAGTCCTATGAGATGTGGGGACTACTACTACTGCATGGAGGCTGAGGGAGAAGAACCAGGAAACACATTTGTAAATTACAAACAATTTAAAAACACAAACAATACTGTAAAAGTATTATTGTCTTGTTTTTATGAATGTACAATATTGGATCATCTGTAGAGATTTGTTCCACACTGCTGTCAGTGTTTTGATTGACTTCACAGGGAGTTACCATCAGTGACTAGGGTTAGGGTTGATATTTGGTTGTGCCGGTTCAGTGTACGAGCGTACAGCACTATTAATTTTATGCAAACCTGCTGAATTTGCATTTGTCATTCTCACACATTCAGGCAAATTAGACAAGAGACGGTTAGAAGAATTAGTCTCAAAGAAAACTGGATTTGAAGCTGAACAAAGAGACGAGCTGAAAAACATTTAGGAGGCCACGTGTAAAATAAAACCTTCATCTGTTAGTTGTCCTGCTGATTGTGGAGCTGCTTCACTCGCTGCTGCTGCATCTGCTGCATCTTCTTCTTCTTCTTCTTCTTCTTCTTCGTCGTCGTCGTCTACTAATTTTTCTTCTTCTTCTTCTAAGTCTTCTTCTACTAATTCTTCTTCATCGTCGTTGTCTTCTTCTTATTCGTCTTCTACTAATTCTTCTTCTTCTGCTAATTCTTCTTCTTCTTCTTCTTCTTCTTCTTCTTCTTCTTCTTCTTCTTCTTCTTCAGTATTTAGTGGTGGTTGGTAAACCAGCTTAGAGGTGCATTACCACCACCAGGTGAACTGGAGTCGCTGACCTCTTATTCCTCGTCTCTCTGTCTCATTATGTTCCTCTTGGGAGAATCACCTTGTGGTAAAAGTTAGTCTGACGTTTGGCTTGTTATCAAACCAGTTTGAAAATGTTTCCACCGGCTCAACCCTCCCAGTAACTCTGCTGAGCTTTTATGGTTTCACGGCCTATAACTAGTGTTTTGGTGCCGTCCCACAGCTTTTTAGCAGCAGCAAAGTCTTATAAACCTGCTGTCAACTAACCTGCTCAGCAGCAAACAGACACAGTTGGAGACTAACCGGTGAACATAGTGGAGCATTTAGCAGCTAAAGAGACAGATATTTCCCTCTGGAGACCAAAACTAAAGGGAGAGCGAATAAGAATAAAGTCAATCAATGCAGTTTTAATGAGTCGTATCTAACCCCATTTTACTGAGATTCATCCAGCTCTTCTCCCTTCTCATCTATAATCCTAATTCTATAAATCTAACTACATGTATTTTAAAGGTCTACGTTGTCTTCGCCCTCTTTCAGCCACCGGCGACTGCTGCTGACAGGAACCCCTCTGCAGAACAGCCTGATGGAGCTGTGGTCTCTGATGCACTTCCTCATGCCCCACGTCTTCCAGTCCCACCGCGAGTTCAAGGAGTGGTTTTCCAACCCGCTGACGGGCATGATCGAGGGCAGCCAGGAGTACAACGAGGGCCTGGTGAAGAGGCTCCACAAGGTGCTGAGGCCCTTCCTGCTCCGGAGGATTAAGATCGACGTGGAGAAGCAGATGCCCAAGAAATACGAGCATGTGGTGCGCTGCCGGCTCTCCAAGAGACAGAGATTCCTCTACGACGACTTCATGGCACAGGCCTCGTAAGTCTATATCAGTTTAAATTGAAAACAATAGTTTACCTTTTTTTTTTAACCCTCATCTTAATTATTCCCTGAGATTACTTGCGTTTCTTATATTGTTTGTATCAATAACTTTGTCTCTCCGTTCTGATTCGAAGGACCCGGGAAACGCTGGCCAGCGGTCACTTCATGTCTGTGATCAACATCCTGATGCAGCTCCGCAAAGTGTGCAACCACCCGAACCTGTTCGACCCCCGACCCATCCAGTCCCCCTTCATCACCAAGCCCATCGTGTTCCACACAGCCTCCCTGGTGCAGGACGCCCTGGAGGTCTCTCCTCTGAAGGTGGGCAGCAAAGGAAAAATACACATGTCATGTATTGAGTGTTACTGATGACGTGACGTTATAATATAATACTCTTTTTTATGTTTTTGGGTCCTCAGCGCTGCGATCTTTCCATGTTTGACCTCGTTGGTTTGGAGAGCCGCGTGTCTCGGTACCAGGCAGACGTCTTCCTGCCGCGCCACAAAGTCAGCCGCCAGCTGATCCAGGAGGTCCTGGAGTCCCCTGAACCCCCCCCGAGACCCAGACCAGTCCGCATGAAAGTCAACAGGTACGCAGTACAACTGCTGTAAAGACTTTTTTTTTTCAAAACAGAAAGTTGCAAAGACAAACGTTTAGTTAAAAACCGTACTCACAAAAAATAGCACTAAATGCTTAAGCTTTTAAGTCTTGTTTACCTTTTAATTCTGATTTAAATAAATTAAATTGATGCATATTTCAAACACTGTTTCAGACAGTTAAAGCAAGATTTTTTTTTTGAAAAACGTATGTCTCCTCTGCAAAGTAAAGTATGAAAACATAATTTCAATGTTGATACTGAACAATGTTGTTCTGCATTTTCAGATGCAACCCTCCATTCAAGATATTAGAAATTAAAAGAGCTGTATTAGCACTTTGTAAAAAGTGTATTAAGACTCAAATGTATAAACACGCTGTCTGTGTTTTAGGATGTTCCAGCCGCCTCCTAAGAGTGATAGTCGACCGGTGCTCCTGATGAACAAACCGACCTGCTCAGTACCTCCAGCAGCACAGACCCCCAAACCTCCTCCAGTCACTGAGGTCTCCTCAGCTCCTCAACCTGCTCCTGTCGTCCAGCAAGGCAAGTGAAGAGGGAAACATAAGCTTCAACATGATTTCATCAATAGGACGGTGTTTTAGGACCATTGTAGGTTAAACAAATAATAATTATGGTGCCTGGGAAAGAGGGTAATATACAGAAAAAAAAATCTCTGAAAAAGTTGATTATATAATCATAAAATTACGAGAAAAAAAAAAAGTTTTGTGTCAAGGAACCACATTGCTTCGCTCTGCAAGGATGGATCAACCTCATCACACCACAAAGTCCAGATGCTTTTGATAATACAATGATTCTGGGCCAAAATCAACAAGTATATGATTCGAAAAGTATAATTTGTTCAGGTCATCCACTGCAGATATTTAACACAGCAAGCGGTGACATCTCTGGCGTAATGAGGTTGATCCAACATGTCCTGTTGCTGAATAACTGCTTTTTATGGGATTTGTCTGTTGTTCTTTTTAACTTTTTGCTGTTTTTGTTTTACGTCTGATTTATGTGCCTCTTGTCTGAAACTTTTTATGCACTTGTCTTGACCAAGACTGCCTCGGATATGATAATATTAAACCTTAATGGGAATATACTGGTAAAAAATGTAATAAAAAGAGAAGCAATGTGGTTCCTTGGGGAAAAAGAACTTGTAAATTAGCCACTTAAATCTTGAAAATTCCAAGTTTCTTTTTCTTTTCTTTTTTTTTTTTTTTAAGAATATTCCCCCCTCCCCAAGGTCCGTAATAATTCTTATTTCAACCCACAATGACCCTATCACTCCTTTTGTATTTTAAACAGCAATACTTGCGTGAAATTATTTTTAAATCTCTATCTTTTATTTCCTCCCTTTTTTCCTTTAGTAGTGTGTACAGTGGCAACCACCGCCCCTCCTCGCCCCTCCATGCATCCTACCGCTCAACTTGCAGTGCGCTCCGGCGCTCCAAAGCCCGTGCTGACCGTACGGCCTCCCACTGCGTCCTGCGCCGCCAGCATCCCGGCTCACCCGAGCCCCAACCCCGGCAGCGTGCTGCCCCAGAGGGTTCTGCTCAGTCCGGATATGCAAGCGAGGTTGCCTTGTGAGTACTTTTGTGTCTTTAGAGAAGCACACACCTTTTTTTACACACTCAACTGAACTTTGTCCTCAGTGTCTCAAAGACTCTCGTATCCGTGACTTCTAGAAAACTAAATGTAATATTGTTTCTGATCCACATCTTCTTTCTGTTTTGTTTCCTAAGCTGGCGAGGTAGTGAGCATAGCCCAGCTGGCCTCTCTGGCGGGTCGACCTGTGTCGTCGTGTCAGGGCAGTAAACCCGTCACCTTCCAGCTTCAGGGCAACAAGCTGACTCTGTCTGGAGCACAGATCCACCAAGTCCCAGCAGCTTCTCCACGCCCAGTTCAAGGTTGGTGTGAGACGGCTTTGTGTGTTTTCACAGGGTGTGTGAATAAAGGTAGAGAGCTGTTTGGTCAGTTAAGAGGGTTTGCACAAGGTGCTTAAATCACTTGAATTTTGAGGGGAAGAAATCTGTAATATCTTGATAATAGTCCCTTTTTTTTTATAACGAAGCGCTTACTAAAGGAATAATTTTAGTTCATTGTGCTATAATGTGGATACTGGAGCAGAAAAATAACCTCTCGCTCTCGCTGCAGGTAATGTGATGCACCTGGTGTCCAGCGGGGTGCAGCACCACCTCATCACCCAGCCTGCCCAGGTGGCCGTCACAAGCAACACCACCTCTACTGCTCTACCTGCCAATCGACTGCCTCACAATGCCTCAGCGCAAGGTTTTTAATGTTCATGTTCTGCCTCTTAACAGACACAATTATCAAGCAAAGTTGTTTTGTTATCTTAAGTTACTGCAAGGAACTTTTAACTGGTTGAGAACCAGTCTCAGTTTAGTCCTGATCCTCTATAAGACCTCCATCAGTAAATGAGACCATCAGAGAGAAGATGGTCTGTTTCTATAGAGTTATTCTTATTGCTCGTCATCGGTGCCACCGGGACGGATTCTGGTGAAATCAGATGAAATCATGCAGGTTCACCAGAAACTCCTTCAGCTCAGACTCCAGCAGAGACCGGTCCACCGCAGTCAGACCCAGATCCTCCAGCAGAGACCGGTCCACCGTGGACAGACCCAGATCCGGCTTCACTACAGTCGGAGCTCCAGAGGGAGGAGGAGAGCTCAGCTCCCGGCAGCAGCAGCGTCTCCTCCTCCAGGAGCAGAGCTTCTCCTCTCTGGGAGCCAACACCGACACCACGCTGCTGGAGACCCAGGACGTATTGCTGGACCCACTGTAGGGAAGGGAGGCAACGGGAGAACCAGAACCAGGACTGAGAGGGGCAGACTGTCAGACCCTGCTGCAGTAAAATGAGAGGTTTTCTAAAGAGAGTCTAATACGGAAACACTGTTGCTTTTGCCCAAAGTCAACACAAAAGTTCCTTGTAGTAACTTAAATCATTCACTTGTGCTTAATTATAAATCCTGTCTGTTACAGCTCGGTATCCTTTAAGACACCTTGTTTCTCACATGTGCTTCATGTGTCCTCAGTGCCCCCCTCCATGGTGAGCAGCCCCGGTGTCGTGAAGATCGTTGTGCGTCAGACAGCAGGCAAGGACGGCGGGCCCGTGCCCACGCTGGCAGTGGCCCCTTCCCCCCGTGTTGCTCCTCAGACATCCCCTTCCCTGCACCTGCACGCCAACACAACCCCCATCAGAAACACCGCTCCACTGCAGATCGCCCAGCGCACCCCCGGTCCCGCCACTGCCCACTACACCATAGCTCCTCCCGGAATCCCTAGCTCGACCCCCAACCAGCCCCACCCCCCTCGCCCTGTCCTCAAAGTAGTGCAGCCTCCTCCATCGAGCTCAGAGCAGCCAGGTGAGAGAACGAGCTCGTGGGCTTTCATTCTCCCTCGGCTGTGTTTCACGCCGTGTGCATGCATGACGAGCACAACTGGGTCACAGAGATATTGCCACTAATCTTTAATACGCCACTCCAGTTTTGTATTTTTAATTTGCTTAGAGTGCCAGATGTGTCACGAAAGACGAAACATGCTGGAAAGTTTAGGCAGTCACAGGAAAGTATCTTGAAGCCAGTTTAGTATGTTTATATTTTCAGACTAAGACTAATCAAAATACTTGGTTTTTACATAAAAAGTAACATGACATCTACTTCTTCCATCAGTGGACTAACCGTAACTAAACGTTACCGTTTACCTCCTCCAGGAAGCTAATTTCTGATATGTTGTGTAAACAAGGAACCTAGTTTCCATAATTTGGGATATGGCATTAGAGGAAGTACAATTCTCCTGGAGAATAAAGATGTTCATGTTTATATGTAACCAGATTTTTTAATTGGCTTTTTACAAGTACGCTAGTGCGTGATAAAAGACTGCAAACGGGCAAAGTAACAGCTGATGTAACAGATAATAACACAAAGGATGAATTTACAATAACTCCATCAGCATCCTGCTCAAAGTAACACAAAGTAGCCTCTAGAAGTCTAAACGAGTCATTTTTTAGTCAGACTCAAATTGTATTAATTGTATTTAAAGACTGTAAATTATATTCAATGAGGCAGAAATTAGATTAGATTATATCAGCGATTTAAAAAGTACAGGTATCTAATGCAGGTTAGGCTTTTCCTCAATTAGTCAAATTTAAATCCACAGTTATTTTAGAACGCTCTGCTTTCTTTTCTGTCCTCCTCTCAGCTCCAGTTCCGGTGGCCTCCTCGTCCTCTGGCTCCAAGTCTTCAGCAGCACCACGTGACGGCGGCGGCAGCAGCAGCCAAACACCAGTAACGACAAAGTCGAGGCCCAGTGCAGGCGTTAAAGCCTTCCCTCCACGCAGGAGAGTTCCTCGGCCACCTCCTCGCTCTCCTTTCCACGTGGTGAGCAAGTTGTGATACCGAACAACACAAATGCATAAAAGAAATGCAATCGGTGCCGTTTTAAGCGTCTTGTGTTCCAACTCTTTACCTCGCTGACGTTTTCCCTCTCACTCAACAGAAGTGGCTAGCAGACATCCACAAGCAGCAGCGCGACAGCCGACTGGACTTCATCATCCGGGTCAACGAGAACCGCTGCGCGGCGAAGCCCATGTACGGCCGGGAGGTTTTGGGCTTCCTGAGCTTCCTCTCCGGCCCCCGTCCCTCGCCGGCCGCCCTGCGCCCTCAGAGGGAGTGGAGTCGCTCGGGCCACAGCAGCGCTCTTTACACGCAGTGGGAAAACGAATCCAACTTCTGGTTTCAGAGTCGCGCCGTGAGAGAGGCCATCCACAGCATTGACGACAGGCTGGCGCTGCTCAATACCATCGTAGACAGGTAGAGATACCCGATCCGCTTATTGGCTTTCTTGCGCGACGCTTCTTTTATGGCTTGGATAAACGGTCTAGTTTTGGGATTTGTTTAAAGACAGCTTGCTTGTTTTGGGGTTCCGAGCTTTAACTAGGAGGAAAGATTTGTGACTTGATTGTTGTTCATTGTGCCCATCTTTAGGTTTACATTTGCGATTCCCCCAGTGGAGGCTCCTCAGATCTCCATGCACTGCTGCCATCCTCCTCCCTCTCTGAGCCACAAGCAGGCAGTCTTCTCCTCCCTGCTGTCGACTCAAGTCACTCCGCGTACTCGCAGTCTCCATCGAATCCAGTGTTACATGAGGACCCAGTTCCCGGACCTGAGGCTCATCCAGTATGATTGTGGTAAGCATGTTTGACATCAAGAGTAGAAAAACTCCAAATACAGAGTATTAAAGCTCACTGCACAGAGTTTGTTTGGACTTAAAATGATAGCGGAAGCACTAAGATGCAAATACAAAAAGTCTAATCTAAATTATTTTCTGTTCATGTCTTAATTAAAAGTTAGTAACGGTTTTTCACCATGTTTATGTTTCACCATAAATATACTTATTAAGTAATTGTTTTTATTTTGGGAGGTGAGGCTTTTCTGTTTGTTGTTGTAATACTAACTCTGGCCACAAGAGGCTGCAGTGCACCACCACTTCATACTATAATAATAATAATATAGGACTAAAAACATTAATGTTTTCATCCAGGGGAGGTTTAATTTCTCCATGCACTCTATAAACTCTATTGGTGACTGTTTGTTTTCTTAAATAATTTGTATTTTTCCGCATACAGGTAAGCTGCAGACTCTCCACACTCTGCTAAGGAAGCTGAAGACGGGAGGCCACCGAGTGCTGATCTTCACTCAGATGACACGAATGCTGGACGTGCTGGAGCAGTTCCTCAATTACCACGGACACATCTACCTCCGTCTGGACGGCAGCACCCGTGTGGAGATGAGACAGGTGAGTGTGACGGGGTTTTCAAATGAATTTGAAATAGAATTTGATTTTGACCTTGTGCTTAATCTCTCTCTCTCTGCATCTTCTTTCTTCTCCTTCAGTCCCTCATGGAACGCTTCAACGCAGATCGGCGTATTTTCTGCTTCATTTTGTCGACTCGCAGCGGAGGCGTCGGGGTGAACCTGACCGGGGCCGACACGGTGGTGTTCTACGACAGCGACTGGAACCCCACCATGGACGCTCAGGCGCAGGACCGCTGCCACCGAATCGGACAGACCAGAGACGTCCACATCTACAGGTGACGGATTAAAAGTGCATTCAC
This sequence comes from Cebidichthys violaceus, assembly GCF_023349555.1. Classification (NCBI taxonomy): domain Eukaryota; kingdom Metazoa; phylum Chordata; class Actinopteri; order Perciformes; family Stichaeidae; genus Cebidichthys; species Cebidichthys violaceus. The sequence goes on along the minus strand of NW_027176950.1, from coordinate 480,845 downwards.
ACGAGCGGCGCATTTAGTGACGGAGTTCACGCGTATACAGGAACAGGAACGAGTAGGAAAAAGGCGGAACCTCTTAAAATTCTTGTCACGTGTTGGCTTATGGCCACAGTTTCACATTCATTTTGACATTTCACACTTGATCAAACAGGAAGTATAAAGTGTTCTTAACCAGACAGAAACATGGTGAGATTCTGTGGTCAGTAAAAGGTTCTGGGACTTTTGCAAGTTAAGTGTCTAAATGTAGATCCACACATGATCTGACCTGTTGGATGACTCTAATGGTGCATGTACCATTAAAGTCAAAATGTCTGTTAAATGTCCTGTATATGTCCCCACTAAAGTTAAAAACCAAAACAGAAGATGAGGACTGTAGATAGATGATGTATGAAGGAATATGTCAGTGAAACAAAGCGGAAAGTTTGATCAATAATATATCAATATTATTTTAAGACCTTACTTTTGAACAAATGTGATTTCAACAACATATTTTTGTTCCTCTTCAGGCTGATCAGTGAGCGAACAGTAGAGGAGAACATCTTGAAGAAAGCCAATCAGAAGAGGATGCTGGGAGATATGGCTATCGAAGGAGGAAACTTCACCACGGCCTTCTTCAAAGAGGTAGGAATTTACATTTTAATGTTTATTTTACCAACATTGGCCTTTTGTTTTAACATAATACCCCACTTTATTAAACTACATTTATGGTTTACTTAAATTATATAGTTTTATATAAGGATAACCTCTATTTTACCACATCTCACTGTTTCTACTACTGGCAGCGCTTCATATAATAGTGCAATTCAAGTGTGTTATTTCTCTCTTCTGTCTCATCAGCTGTTCACCATGTGATGATGAGTCATTTCTTTATGCAAACAGAAATGTGTTTTCATTGCAGAATCACAGGCTGTGCCCTCGTCTCCTTTAATTAAAAATGTTCAGATCTACGTTTCTAGTAATGCCAACTTGCCGTTACAAAAAGTTTGCATTCTTCAAATTAATTCATTGAATAAATGACAGCATTAGCATAACTGCTAATGTTGGCTTGTTGGCTGTGTTAACGTCAGGGCATCAAGCCGTTCAACTACCTCCTTATTGTTCAAGTACAGAGAACCATTTTCCTGAGGTGAATGCGTTTTTGTTTTCACTTTGTTCCTCAGCAAACCATCCGAGAGCTGTTTGATATGAACGAAGGGGAGAAGAGGGAGGTGGCAGTGGAGCTGTCGGTGCCCCAAGTGGAGGAGGAGGAGGCTGTCAACAAACAGAGCACCACCATTCTGGAGCAGGTCAGATGCATCACATTGAATTATATAAACAAACACTATTTTTGCAGCCAGGAGGCAACATCCTGTTCTGAAAACTGAAGCCAATGCTAAAGTGTGTTGAGGCTTTTCCAAAATATATGTTGGTGTGTGTGTATAAATAACGTGATCATCTTGAACTGACTCTCACAGGCTCTGTGTCGAGCCGAGGACGAGGAGGACATAGTCGCCGCCTCTCAGGCCAAAGCGGAGCAGGTGGCAGAACTGGCGGAGTTCAACGAGAACATCCCGCTGGATGATGGAGGGGAACAAGAGGAGGTGGAGGAGCTCTCAAAGGCCGAGCAGGAAATCGCTGCTCTGGTGGAGCAGGTTAGTAGTCTCAATCTGTTGAATTGTTATTTTAAAATCCAGGAGAGAACATTGGTTTGAGCTTTTGAATGGCTGGATTATACATCTTTGATACAAACAATAAATATGATAAAGTAACTTCTGCATTATATCTTTGGTTTATGCTCTGTTAACTCACCACATGCTCTGCCTGTCTGTAGCTCACTCCCATTGAACGCTACGCCATGAACTTCCTGGAGGCCTCGCTAGAAGACGTATGCAAAGAGGAGCTGAAGCAGGCGGAGGTAACGACACATCTTCACCTTTTTATGCTTTGTTTGAAATGACAGAACTGTGTCTCAACAGCTCAGCTTTCTAGAAGTTTGACCACAACTGTAACTCTGCTCTGCTGGTGTGTGTTTAGGAGCAAGTGGAGGCCGCCAGAAAGGGCCTTGACCAGGCCAAGGAAGAGGGCCTAAAGCTCCATGCTTCATCCGATGAGGACGGCGATGACCTTTTGTCAACGCCTGCCTCTGTGGAGCCTGCTCAGCCAGCCCGCCGTGGCCGTAAACCCAAGGACAAGGACAAGATTGTCACCTCGACGAGGACCAGTGGTCGTCTGCGCGGGGCGTCGCCCGAACCTGAGCCCGAGCCCACTAGAGAAGTGCCTGAAAGAGTCCGCTGTGGTCTGAGAGGACGAGGGGCTGCCAAAGACACTCCTACTGTGTCTACCACCCCGTCCCGCACAGACCATCACAAAACCTCATCATCAACCAAGCTTCAAGATTCCTCCAAACTTTCTCCTGCCAGAGATCACCAGACCATCAAAACCAGGACTCCGCCAAACCGCTCCCATACCAGTCCAGTGCCTTCCCCTCCTACAACCTCTCCCCCCGGAGGGAAACCACAGTGTGTTGGGGAGACTGACGGCAAGACCTCCAAAGCCTGCAGAGAGGACAAAGAGGGGGAGAACGAGAGGGGGGCGTCTGAGTCATCGCTAGAATCCAGCTGCCCGGTGGACCATCAGGCAAAAGATGATGACGGCAAAGACCACAGCGCCATGTCTCCCCCATCCACCAGCTCCCGATCTCCTCGCAAGCGTCAGTCAGCCGACGGTGAAGTCCTGCGGGGCCTGGTTGAAGACTCTCCGTCAGCCAAAGTCCTGCGGAAGCTTCCGGGGCGGCTGGTCACGGTGGTGGAGGAGAAGGAGCCGAGACGGAGGAGGCGGCGAGGAAGCGGCACTGGAGGTGGAGCTTCTTCAGAGGAGGCAACCGTGGAGGAGAACACTGCCGGATTTGTTGGCGAAACAAACAAAGACAACACATCGCCATGCCCCGACAGCAAAAGCAAAGGGGCCGTTACCAAATCTCCTCATGACCAGGACTCTACTCCTAGTCCGGCTGTGCACCCACCACCTGTCAGAAGTTATCCTCCATATTCTCCACCCCATCATTCTCCGGACATGCCCGTGCTGAGAAATCTTCCTGTGCGGCGCAGGTTGGAAACTGAATCTCGCATGGCTGCTCAGCTGGTAGAGCAACAGCAGCATCTGGGTCGAGGAAGGGGATGGAACCAGTCCAGAAAAACTGACACACCACCAGGCACTTCAACATCCACAGAGTCCAATTCTCTTGTGACACCTTTGAAAAGAAAGAGGGGCCGGCCCCCGAAGACCCCCCCTAGGTTACCTGACCCTGACAACTCAGTGGCCCCTTCCCCACTGCTTACCTCAACAAGTGAGGAAGGGAACCCCCCTCTCTCCCCAAAACGTAAGAGGGGTCGTCCTCGCAAAGACTCCACAACCACGCAAGAAACAGTCAGTGAAGGACAGAACTCTAAAAATGAGAACACCCCTACTGGTGTATCTGATACATCAAAAACTGAAGCTAGCACAGAGCCAACACCTCCGTCTCCAAACAAGTCGGAGACCCCGATAGCTGCTGTTGTCACTACAAGTCAGGCCTCCCAGTCTACCAAAGCTGAGGAAACAGACACTAAGACTGAGGTTTCAGCCCCGGCTCCAAATCCAGCTCAATCCCCCACAACAACAGATAAAGCTTCCACACCAGTCGCAGCTTCAGTGCAAGCACCCACTGCACCTGCAGCTACTGCACCTCCACCTACTGCACCTGCACCCCTTTCTGTTGCCTCCACATCAGCCTCAGCCCAATGCGTAAGTTCTGCTCCGGCTACAGCTCCAAGCGCAGACCCAGCATCAACCCAGGTGTCCTGTCCTGTTTCTACGTCTATTATCCCAGCTACCACAACTCCTTTGCCACCTGCCAGCACTGTCACAGCAACGCCTACCGGTGTACAACAGACACTTGTGGTTTCCACTGCTTCTAAAGCGCCGGTAGAACCAAAACCTTCAGTTTCTACAACTGTGAAAGCAACAGGACCACACAATACCACCACAGTTGCCACACCAGCTGCCACCAGGACATCGATTGTGTCATCTTCTGCCGTGGCTGTCAATGCAGTTCCAGCATCAGTCCCCGACACAACAATTACTTCTAATGTAATATCAAAAACAGTCAGCGTTGCACCAGCAGTCACCACTACAGTGAAATCAGTCACAACTAAAGCTACTGCTGTGAAGGATTTGCCGCAAGCCTCCGCTCTGTCATCTACAACATCTACTCCAGCTATTGTTACTTCTGTTCCGGCTTCCACCCAGAAGGTTTCAGCTACAGCTTCGCCGACCTCAACATCTTCCCCCACCACGGCAACAACTGTGACAACGACGGTAAAAACGGTCCAAGCTAGTCCAACTAGCTCGAGCACAGTTCCCACTGCAAGCCCAACCATGTCTGCTTCTACAACACCGTCGGTAACAACGGTCGCAGTATCTGCTGCAAGTACAGTTGCATCTTCTCCAAACCAAGCAAGGACTAATGTGTCAACTACCAAACCAGTCGCAACCTCACCACCAACAACAACGGCTCAACCGGCCACACATGGACAGGTATCTGCTGTTCCAGTGGCCGGCGCATCCTCAGCAGAACCTTGTGCTGTACCAACCCCAACCTGTAGTCCTTCCCCAACGACAACGTCTGTCAGTGTAACTACCACAGCCAAGGCTAAGACGGTTACAGTAACTACATCTCCTCCAGCAGAGAAAGTCCAAAAGACGATCCCTGTAGTAGCAGCAGCAGCAGCAGCAGCAGCCCCTTCCAAAGAACACACAACTTCAACTACCCCTCCGACAACCGCAGAAAAGACCGTCAAGATCTCACCTCCCGTAACAACTTCTACACCAGTTCCATTACCAACAGTCACCACAACTACACCATCCCCAGAAAAGTCCATTACAGTCGCTACAACAACCGTTGTCACCGCTACCATAGCCACCCCTGTGTCAGTAGCAGCTACCACAGCTGCCCCAACCAAAGCCGTTCCTCCGGTTTGCACCACACAAACGTCTGCAGTAATTCCCCTGCAAGTGCAAAGCTCTGCGTCCAGTGATGTGCCCGCACCAGCCCAGACAGAGGCCCTGCCCCAGATACCCACATCTGCTTCCTCTAGTGTTTCATCTGAGAAACAAACTTTAGAGCAAATGCAGAAAGTATCTGTGTCTAAAGGTGACCTGGACACGGGAACAGAAATGGAGGTAGATGCTGTCGAGGATGGCGCAAGGACTAGCAAGGAGGAGGAGGACGAGGAGGACGAGGACGACAAAAAGGAGGACTCGCATAAGTCTCAGCCTAAAAGAAGAAGGGTGGAGAGTTCCTCGGAGACCAAAGACCTAGAGTCAGGAAGGGAGGGAGCGCCGCCTGCAGCTGCCCCTCAGAAAGAAGAACCCAAGCAAGAGGAGGAGAAAACTACTGAAGATCAAAAGACTCCAATCCAGAAAAGGCCTCTTAGTCGCCAAAGTAGCCAGGAGTCAGCTCGCTCCTCTTCGTCATCGTCTGGGTGCTCCACATCGACACTCACTCGTCAAGCTCACCACAAGAGGACTTACGAGAATCGACTCCCGGCCAAGAAGAGGCGAATGGACGTCACCTCAGAAACTGGGAAGGAGGAGAAGAACGAAGAGGGCGGGGAGAAGGGAGAGGAAGGCTGCGAGAAGGAGCTTGCTTCCGCTACCTCTCGTGGAAGGCGTTCCAGGTCTTCCTGCTCCACCTCCTCGGACTCTGACAACAGTGAGAGCAGGAAGGAGCACCGGTTGACTCGCTCAGCAAAGCGCGGGCTACAAGATCACGAGAAGGAAAAGGGCAACGGCCGGCAAGGAAAGAAATCTGCGCACAGCGACAGAAATGCATCAAACAACGCCAACGCATCCACGGGTGGAGAGTCGGGCAGTGATACATCTTCTGTTAGGACCACCAGGAAGTCTGCAGGATCTCAGCCTTCACAAGACAGTAAAGCTCAGACGAACAGCGTGCCCTCGTTGCCTCCTGAGCCCGAAGTTCTGGGGAAGAGGTGCTCTGCACTCAATGCGGCAGCCAAGCTCCTAGCAATGAAAGGCAGGGTGGACACCCCCGGCCACACCCTTCGGAGAGACCTTGGTGCTAAGGCCTCCTCCTCTGACAAGAACCAAAAGCCGAAAAGCAAAAGTGTACCAGCCTCCCCTCAGAGTAACTCTGTAAATCTCACCAATAATAAAAGCGGTGGCAGCAAACCCTCAACGCCCAATCAGACAAGCCGCTCTGCCTCCCGCTCCACCAGACAGTGCCCTGGTTCTCTGGTTCCACCCATGGATTTGGAGTACAAGAGGTCTAGAGCAGAGGAAAAGGAGAGAGGGAGCAGGAAGTCGTTGAAGGGAAAGGAGGGCGAGGCCGAGGCGCAGTCCTCGTCCCGGGGCCACAGCGCCTGCAGCAGCATGAGCAGCGACGGCGAGGGCGGCGGTGGAGGACGCAGCAGCAGAAGCCGAAGCAGCAGCAGCAGCAACAGCAGCCAACGCACCCACAGCATCAGCTCTCAAAACACGGAGCACAGGGAATCCCGCGCCGCCTCCTCCGGCAGCGAGAGGGGTCGCAGCAGATCGGAGAGCAGAGACAAGCGGGGCCAGCACAGGGAGAGTCGGAGGGACAGGAGGTCCCAGAAGCTCTCGCAGGAGGTGACGAGCAGCTCGGGAGCGGAGGGGACGCCGGACAGAGTGCTGCGTAGCGTCGCCGCGCTCGCAGCGGTGCAGGCCAGGTCACCGGCCGCCAGCACCCGCTCCTCTTCTGGTCAACATCGACACAACAAGACATGAGTGCCAAAAGGGGTTAAAAAAAATAAATACAAACGGAAGCGGGAAGTGCTGTTGCAGAGCACGTTACGAGAGCATGTCACGACCTCCCCGGGTTGCTGCTTTGTGTGCACTCTTAATGAATGCAAGGAGGACTGAGTGCTGCACGAGCCAGGGACCTCCCTGCCTCTTGGGCCCTCTCCCTTATCCAATCGGAGCTGGTCCTCTCACCAGCTCGGCCATTGTCACGCTGGGGGAAGGCTCAGGGATGTCGGGTAAAAAAAAACAAACATAATAAATACAAAAAAAAATGTGGCGCCACGGTTCGTGCGTCCGCAAAACAGACCGAGAGATGGTACAGTGGATAAATTCACCACTGGGACTTTAGGGGGGACAAAGGTGCAAAGGAAAGTTAGTTCACATTATGTACTGTAATCATTAAAGACTGGAACACTCAGATCTTCTGTGTTAAGATGGGATTATACAGCGCCCTCTATTAGGGTCATAAACGAAAAGTCATCTGTGTGACGTTAAAAAGTTATGAGTGACCAGTTGTATTGTAAGTTGGAGGTTTTAGAGAGTTTGGTTTTGACAAATTTTGTCAGCTGTCCTGACTATTGTTTCTTTGTAGTCAGTTGATAAGTTATGCATATTTTATTTCTTCTTCCAGGGTATTAGGAGGAGACCAGATCTGTCAATGTGATCTTTGCTGCACTATGCTGGAGCTTGTCTTTGCTTGCCCCCCCACCTTTTTTTATTTTTGTCATGTCAGTTTCTGTTCATTGGATTCATTTTTAAATCCAGCCTTTTGCATTTCTCATTTGCACATCTGATATTGTGGCCCTCGGCTTTTTGAGTACGTTGTGGTGTAGTTCTAGGGTTTTTACATCAACTTCAGTCGATTAATTGGTTCCTGGTACCTCATGATGTATCGCTACGGTTTAAAAATGTATTAATTGAAGTTGCAAATTTGTCTTGGAACATCAAAAAAAGGTAATTCTCTCCCCCAAAAGGCAGTTCTAGTTACGGTCCACTTTGTCATGTATTTATATCAAAAAGGGGCAAGTTGTTGAAATTAAGAGTGCCTCTTTGGCCAAATGGGTTTGAACCTCAGATTGCCTTGTGAAGCACCTGAAGCACGGGTGTTGAGCTTCTCTCGTTATTAAAAAAAAAAAAAAAAAAAAAAAAAAAAAGCCAAACAAAAATAAAAACCCAGAGAATATCAAGAAAAGCACCCGGTGCATCAGTGCTACCAAATTAATGTTTTCTTTTTCACCTGTTTTTCTTTTGTCACCATCACTTCATGTAAAAAAAAAAAAACTAAATATGTGAATAAAATGACTGGTACAGTTCCAGATGACTGTAAATTGTCAATTTACTTTTGGACTTGTCGAGGTGATATTTTGGGGGGTGGGGGGGTAGTTTATGGTGATGGTCTTATTTTTGATTTGTCTCTCTCCATTTGTTGCATTCCTTTGATCCCTTGTAATTCCACATTGTTTTACTTGAACAATTAAGACAATTACAGTTGAATAAAAAGACCAAAAATTAGTTGCCATTTTTCATTGTGTTTAATCGTGGTGGAAAGAAAATATACTGTAAAAGTGTGAAGTGAAATATCTGTAACAGTTAATGATACAAGACAGAGGATAATGAAACAAGCCGGCGTTTTATTTTAAAGACAAATCAATTAAAATGAGTCACTTCCTGATTCCAAAGGACACTTTGGTGACTTCTAACAAACCGTTTTGGTTTATTCCTCTTCACACATCTGTTGTATCGTGTTCACAGGTTAGTAAACGCATCACTCGCTCCAGGATTTAAACAACGAAACAAGCGAGACACAATGTGACAAACGGTGGAAGAAAGATGGAGAGTGAATGTGTCGGACTAAACACTGCTGCGTGAATTCAAACAAATATAAACAAACTAAAAACTCTGTCCCTTCTTGACAACGTTAGTGCACGACGTCACACTCTCACATGGACATCAAGGAGAAGAATAATAAAGATTTCATAACGCGTGGCTGCAGCAGCTCATACGACAAATGTTTTAAATCATAAATACAAACTGGTAGGACAAATGAAGTCGGGCCTTTTACTGCAGTGATGAGACATAAAACGAGAGAGTGGGGCTGAACTATTTCACCGAAGAAGAATTATTTACATTTGTTCCATGTAGGCAGTTTGAAACAGCTTTAAAAAAAAAAAAAAAAAAAAAAAAGTCTTGATCACCAGCAATATACGGTTATGTACAATTATATTAGTCTATTTGCTTATAAAAGAAATACCTACTCTACTAAAATTGTTATTCTCGCCTCTAATTCCTCCAGAAACGACGACGTAACGAGAATCAACGCACAGTTTCCTGAGTACAGTACGATCAGCGCCACAGGGAGGGGGGTTCAATACTGCAGTGTGCTTTGCTCAAGGCCACTTAGTTCCTCTTTTTTATTTTATGTAGGAGGGGAAGGAGCACTGACGTAACAGTTCACAAATTGTCTTGGTTTTGCAGACCAGGAGGGGAGGGGTTTCCGTAAACCAGCAGCACTACCTCTTGAGTGGAAGTGGAAATGTAGGTGAGATTGAAGTCATTTGGGAGTAAAAAGCACATTTCTTCTTTAAAAAACAAAACAAAAGGGCCGTTGGGACGACAGGAGGGTTAGAGGAAGACGAGTGTGAGAAGCAGAGGGATGACAGCTGAATAAATTCACTGTGGGATGAACTTATTTACATGAAAGTGGATGATTTTTGTTTGGGGGGGGGGGGGGGGGGGGGGGGGTTCTCGGGGTTCTCCAGCCGACAGCTCACACTGTTTGGTGTTAGGTACCGAAGGCGGTGACCAATGAGATGATTAGGATGAGGAGGAGGATGCCCAAACAGATCGCTATCCACACCTTTTTCTGCATCGGAAGAGAGACAAAAAAAGAAAAAAGATTCATTAACCAACGAGAAAGAATTAGGAAATAATACGTCAGGGCAGGATTTGACACTTCAGACCTCCTGACAGTCTCAACAGCTAAATGTCAGGGGGTCTCTAAATTAATAAGACAATTGTGTACAGATGTTCCTCTCAGTTAAAGAGTCTGTGGCGTCTTTAAGTTGTACCTTGCGTGCTTTCAGCTGATACGTGACGGCTTTCTCTGTGTTGTCCTTGGCTTTCTCCACGTAGTTTTGCGACTGCATGACGTTGGCTTCGATCCGGTTCACCATCTCGCCCTGCGGGAGGCAGAAAGGCATCAGAATCAGACGCTCTCGAGTAACCGGAGACTTCAGACAGACTTTCGAACCCCCCGGAGCTGCTTCACCTGAGCCTCCACCTCCATGGCCAGGTACTGGAACATGTCGTGCAGGTCTCTGATGCTCCGCTCCAGCTTCAGGATCTCGTCGTGTCGGGACTCGATCTCGTTCAGAGCCTGCTTTGTGGCCTGAGCGTCGATCAGGATCTGAAGACCACAGTGAGGGTTACGCATTAGCTGCATCATCATCAGCAGAGAAAACAACCGCCAGGAGGTTTCACCTATGACCAGCGGTGGAAGAAGTACTCGGATACTAACTTTCCACCACTGTGTGTGTGACTGAGAGCACATCAAAGCCAGCAGGAGGCTTCACACTACGACTACAGACGTCAGAGGCCGCAGGACTATTACAGGATTATCTTATCTTAACTTAGAGGCTGAACATGGTTTTATTGCTCTGTTCTTACCAGCTCTTTTGTCCACATGGAGCGATTAGAGAGACGACAACAAAGCAGAGACGTCAGAATTTCATGTAAAACACTTTCTCAGTAGCGTTCACAACTACAACTAGTTGGTGGTTGATGGGGGGGGGGGGGGGGGGGGGGGGGGGCTGCAACTGTCAGTGTGTTTTTCTTCAGCAGGTAACGGTTGTGTTGTGGTTTTTCTTCTCTCATCTCACACGTACTCACATTCTGGGTGAAAACATCCGTCTGGCCGCTCTCGAGCATTGAATCCAGCTCCTCGTCCGTCACGTTGTTCCCGGCTGAAAGTGAGAAGTGCGTTAGACCACAAGTGTTGTTGTTGTTGTGAGACACTGAAAATGAAAATACAAAAAGCCGTCCTGTGAGTCTTCTGTGAAGCTTGTGTGAACGTTGAGCTGATGAAGATACAAAGATTACAACGTTCACAGATAATGAATATATTAGACAAAATAAACGCTGTAATAATATAAAATGTCTTCAAAAGGAGAAGTTGTAACCATTTATTAGATCTTTATAGAGCTGATAAATGTGACACGGTGGTTTAAAAGAGAAGTGAGTGTCGTAGAGAATGAGAGTGAGAGGGAGGAGACGACACGTGGCCGCTGTCACGAGACTCAGCGGAGGAGGAAGTGATCGACGCGGCCGTGAAGAAGACCTCAGACCACAAACCTGGAACCAGAAATCTCCGCTGTACTCACTGATCTTTAGCTGCCTCTGTATTCTCTCCACGTTGCGGTCTCTGTACTGGGACTGGATGGTGCTGCAGTGACCCATCAGCTCCACGAACTCCTTCGACAGGACGCCGTGCTGCGAGAAAGGAAACATCTCCGTCACTTTGCCGCCGTTTCTATAAAACGGAATAAGAAGCCTTCATGCAGCTGACGTCTGATGATAGAATCTGTGATATCCAACCTGGGTCCGCTGCATCCGAGTGTTTACGGGAACATATTTTCCATCGTCGTCTCCCTTCTTCGGTTCAATACCTGCAGAAAGATAATTAATAAGTAAAGAGTCACTTACACAAAAACATAAATAAACAAAGTTCAAGTCTCCTCCATCAATACTCACTCTTGAGTTTCCTCTGGATCTGAGTCGCCAATGTTTTGATCTCCTCTCGAAGAGTCTGGAGCTCTTTCTTCATACCTGACCCCAACAGGAGAACGCCACTTACAACCTGTTCCATCATATGATCAGTACTCCGACGGCCTTAAGGATCATACTTACTCTCCTCCGGCAGCGCCACCCCGAGCACCGTCTTCTGTTTGTTCTCGAGGTTCGACACCATCCCTTTGAGACTCTGCAGACCCTCATGGATTTCTTGCACCTACGATCCGTAAACAAGTTTTAAGTTTTGAAGTTCATAAGCAGAAAATTAATTTCACAAGACATTTTGTTGATCAAAACTCATCCAAACATTCTCTGGTTAGTTTCTGAATTGGGAGCAAAATGCTGCTTTCTCTGTTTTATATCATTTCATTGATTCTCTTTAAGTAGAGGACTGCTGGTGGGACCAAACAAGCAAAGTTATGATGACAACACGGGCTTTGTTTTCTTATTTCTTTACATTTTGTAACCTAAAAATTTCATATCTTTCATTTAAAAAACAACCAATATTTAAAATAACTTGTTAGTCTTAGTTCTAGATGCAACAACACAGGTTTGAAGTGAAACATGCCGTCATGATAGTGATATGATAGTATGTAGGGCTGCAACTAACAATTATTTTCACTGTCAGCTGATTATTTTCTCATTAATTTATTAATCGTTCGTAGGATTACTTTGTAACTGTTCAGGCTTTAACTCTGGAGCATTTACAGCAATATTTTTATGAATGTGCACTATCTCCCTCATCAAATAAACCAATACATAAAAGCTGCATGTTGATTGACACCATTATTAACACAAGCTTTTTTTTTTTTTACCTTTTTTAAGAAAGCATCGTTCTCCTTCTCCTCTTTGGCTGAAGAGGTTCCAGGTTTGATCACCAGAGGTTTGCCCTCCTCATCCTCATCTGAAGCCTCTGCATTCTGTCAAATATAAAGATATATATAAATAAAGATCTGTTTATGTTGAGAACACAAACAGACTGTCTCGGCCTGGCATCTCCTTTAAGGAGACATGGGCTGAACCGGAAGTTGAGAGTAGAATGTCTCTAAAATTAACTTTTAGAACCGTTAAACGTCCCACGTTGTTATTTCAAATCACGTTTACTGGTGTACTTTCTTAGTCAAAGTTGTCATAGTTGAACACTTAAGTTAGAGGCCGCTACTCGACTAGCTAACTATAAACACATTGAACAAGGCTAAGTTAGCATGCTAGCGCGCTAATGCTAACCCTGGTCGTTCACTTTGAAACTCACGTTTCCTAATTCTTTAGTTCGGTCCCGCATTTTTATTTCCAGGGGAGAAGCAGTCGGACTCTACGTCGAAATGTGGAGAGTTGTTCCCAAGCAGAGAAACTAACAACAACAACCTGTAAACTTTGATCAACTGTCATTCAACAAGTAAACTCCAAGTACAACAGCTTCTTCTTCTGGTGCTCCACTAAACATCAATGGACCACTCGTTGGCGCCCTCTGTGGCCAGATAGATAGATAGATAGATAGATAGATAGATAGATAGATAGATAGATAGATAGATAGATATATAGATAGATAGATAGATAGATAGATAGATAGATAGATAGATAGATAGATAGATAGATAGATAGATAGATAGATAGATAGATAGATAGATAGTTGTATTTATTCATTTGTGTTTCTTAAATTTTCTGAGCCTAAAATATTTATAATCACTAAGTCGAAAAACATGTTGGTACCTATGTTAGAAAGTCCCACAATATGTATAAATGTATACATATACAGTATGTGTGTGTGTATGTGTCTGAAGTTTTTGTATATTTTTATATTTATTTTTGAACTAACTGTTTGTCGATAAAATAACAAGATGGGAAAGTCTGTTTTTGTCTGATCTTGTGAATAAAACACCTGACAAATGAAGTACTTTATGAGTAGTTTTACCTTTTTTTATACCTCATAAACTAGTAACGGCGTGTATTAAAGCTGCACGTGAGCTTCACTGTCAAGTCCAGACAGCGTTGTCTTCACTGTTGCTGCTGCAGATCAAACAGAAGTGGAAGCTACGCAGGAGTTTCCTGCTTGACTCTGACAGCCACAAGAGGATGCTGTTCACCTGCACAAAGTGAATGTTCTCACCAAACATCACATCCAGCGACTGTAGTTAACGCTTTATATCTAGGACACATCTTAAAATCTGTCATCAACACTGAACTTGACGGTGAAAATTCACCTGGATGAGCAATAAAGCTTTTATGGATAATTAACAACGTCCTCATGAATATTGAGGTATACTGACATGTCCTTTTTGTGGGCTATAAATAGGCCTATTATATTACTATATGTGGGCCAATATGTCTGGCATTTGGAGTACAGGCCTTCAGATAATTAACCTGCAAAATACTAAATAATCTAGATGTTTAAAGCATTTTAAATGAATTGAGTTAGCAAAACGCATTATTTTAACCTTAAATGTGCTCAATTTCTTCATTAAATCAAGAACTATTATCAATTCAAAACAATGTAGGTTTAATAAATAATGGTTAGTATCATGGGCTTCAGAGGAACTATTCTGAGGCAGCAATTAAGTTTTTTTTATGTCTTTTGTGCAAAGCTCACAGGGTTATTAAGACCCTGCTGACCTTAAGCTGTTCTCACTCTGGTTATTAAAGAATCAATTTCTCTAATCGTTGATGTCCTCCTAAAACAAATCACTGTCCACTTGTGACCCCTCCTCAGGGAACAGCCTCAGTGTGGATGCAAGCTTTTCAATTAAAGTCAATCAATTTTCCTTTTCAGATAGTTTGAAGGGTTTTTAGACTTCTTAAGGGGTAAAAGAATATATTTTTAATTTCATTCTCATCCATTCAACCATCCTGTGATTCATGTTGGGGCCATTTTGGGGGCTCTGACAATAAATTGGAAACCATTGTGCTATGCCACCCTTAAAGTGTAAATTAAATTGCGTGGTTATTTTTTGGATATATATATATATATATATATATATATATATATATATATATATATATATATGTGTGTGTGTGTGTGTGTGTGTGTGTGTGTGTGTGTGTGTCTTGGCTCTGTTAATCACATGTCCTGTGTTCTCCTTATCCCCTTTCTGAAAACATAAAGAATTTTATATTTTATATTTTGGGTTTCATGATGGCTCCCCTTGTCTTTGCATTGATTTATCTGAACACTATTTAATGACTTTATTTTGAAAGACAGAAAAAGCAGTATTAATATCTATGAAAACAACAATATTGACAAAAATAAATAAGTGGAGTTTTAATAGCAACATCAATGCTGTATTGCTGAATTCTTCATTAAGGCGTAAAACAATGTTGAGTGATGTTTGAGTTCTAAGGAGATAGTGTGTTTATTATCCTCCTTCACTGATAATACTTAAACTAATACGTGGGTGTAATATCATTTAATCAGTTAACAATAAAAATGTGTCAAATAAAAAACAAGCAACAAATTAAAATGCATATATAGATATTTCTGTTTAATCCAGATTATGGCAATACATCAATGTAATTAATTAATGGTATTAATAAGTCAACTTTACTGCTACTGAGTCTATGATGCAACATAGTTGGAGGAACTTAAACTATAAAAAAATGGAAAAAATGGAAAAGCTGAAATCATCTTTTTTTTATTGAACAAATTGCACATTTACAGTTTCACAACTTTAATATAAAAAAAACTAAATGCACAGATTCAAACGTACATGCTAGGGGGACAACTGCAGATGATAATAAAAATAAATACATAAAAATATTAAAAAAGTAAGTAAATAATGAAAAGAAAAGGGGAAATATTTAAGGCACACAACAGGGAATGCATGCCGTTACAGTTGTTGTGTCCTCTTTGTTTGTACAGTATTTAATACATTTTATGTAAAGTTAAAAAAACACTAAAAAGGGGTCTTTGACAAATTTAAAAAAATAAAAATAATGAAAAATTATTATATAATAAATAATAAAAAGTCAATAATAATTTAGATAAGTCATAATTTTTAGAGTACTGCCTGCCAGAAAAGATGAAGCACAGTTTCCGGTTGAGCCTTGCAAAAAGTGTATATTTATAACATTTTTATTTTCTTGAAAAAATGCTTTGCAGGAAAAAACTTAACTAAACTACATTTCCCATAGTGCACCGGTTGGGGACGTCGTGTCGCCAGCGAGCTGTCAGTGTTGGGGAGGGGAGGGGGGAGAGAGGAGGAATCGGTCCAGCATCTCTGGAGCAGCGAAGCGACGCGGAGGACGGAGACACTCATCAGCTACAATGAGGAGCTTTTTTACCTCAAACACTGGATGCTTAAAAAACGTGGATGTTTAAAGGCTGACCCTCCTCGCCTGCCGTAGATCAGATCCAGACTTTATTCTTATCAATGAGATATGCGGAGTGGCTCTACCGCCCGGTGGTAACGCAGAAAAACACAAGATGAAGAAGCAGTTCAACCGAATGAGACAGCTCGCCAACCAGACTGTGGGCAGGTAAGAGCTGCATTTACGAAAACGCGTTTAATATCGCACGATATCGTGCGTTGTAATTGGCTGCGACTCAAAACAGCCACAGTAGGAATGTGTCGGCTGTGTTCGGCTGCAAGCTTTACAGTCACTCACTCGATGGAGCTGCTTTTTTTCTTGCAGCTCAGCTGGTTTGATTTGCACAAAGCATTAACTGTCAGTGGAGGTCACAGTTGCAGTGTTGAGCGTTGTGTGTGTGTGTGTGTGAGATTGATTGAGCCCAGCATGGGAGGAGCGTATATCTGCACACAGATGAGGAGGGAGCGGACATGGTACCCAAAGAGCAGGGCTGCTGCTGCTGCTGCACCCTGCTGCGGGGAGTCATGGCACAGATCACCCAGGGCCCATGTGTTTATTTTATTTTTAATCAGGGAAGTGTGTCATCATTGATGGACACAGATGTTTGATTTAAATGCAGTGGTTGGAGGACAATACAATGTGGATGTAGGATGCAAACATGGCATCCCATTCATGGAGCATAAACATGGACACGAAATTACTTATTGGTCAGAGAAAATCTGCAGAAGTATGATAGGTGAATTATTAATCTGTTTTAATGGAAGCATGGGAATAGTAATAATAAAAGGACCACGGATTGAGCCTTGAGGAACTCCAATAAATAGTGATAATATGAGTAAAAACGGAGTTTATATATGTTAATGCATCTGTATCCTTAATACAGATGCATTTTAGTGTCTTTCTCTGACCTCCTGCATGCATGCATGCATGTCAACAAAAGTATATATTGGCACATCTCTTGATTAATATTCATTATATATTTTATACAGAGTGACTTTTACTGTTCGGTGACAAGCTCATGAATGAGCTTGTCCAGGTTCTATTCAGCGCCTCGCATACTTTACCGCTCAAACGCGGCGACACTTCACGGTTGATGCATGTAGATGTGATTTAATCCTCGTAAATCCTGAGTGCACGAAGCTGCAATCAGATATTATGCAAATGAGATAATGCTTTAGATTGAGGTTTATGTGATTTACTTCTTATCAATGTGTGTCTGTTCCCCTGAGTTTGTTAATCTCTCAGCCGGGACCCGAGGCTCAGTAAATAATAGTCAAAACGAACATGACCCATTTTGGCTCCCATAGTTTAAAAAAAAAGAAGCTCTAAATGCCTCTTTTATTATATCAGGAAGTAACTTGTGTTGTTGCACCTTATTTTGAGCCTGCAGGCCGTTGTTGTTGTGAGGAATCACAGCCGAAGGTGCAGCCGCAGCTTAGTTCCCAATAGATGTTCAGTCTTTGTCAACTCCACCCTCAGCTCTTAACTGATAGTCCATGTCACATGTCAACACTGCGCCCTTGGGCAATTTGGATCAATTGTTGTTTAAGTGTTGCGCAACCTTAAAACCGAATCAAGAGGACCTGTCATATATCAGAAGACAGGTTGATTTGCAGCCGGAATAACTCGCTCCTGGGTTCGCTGCGGCGCACGCGTTGCTTAGGTGGTGTAAATGCACTACGAGCTTGTTTGTTTTTGCTTCGGGCCGACGGCGGTAAACGACGACGCTGGCACACCGAAAGGGATTCTGTGTCGAGCCATCTTGCACCTCGCTCAGACTGCAAGGCGGAGGCGCTGATACAAATCAATGAGAAAAAGGTATTACTGCAAGCTAATGCCCAGCAGAGTGGAGTTGGCAGAGGTATCAGAAATCCCCCTGGAGGACACTTACCCATTAATAAAAAATAAAAAAAATACTGGAATTGTGCCTCACTGGAGCTGGAAGGGACAAAAGCTGTAATGCACTTTAACAGATAAAACCAACCAATTATTTGTAAGTATATAAACATATAATCGTGTGTGTGTGTGTGTGTGTGTGTGTGTGTGTGTGTGTGTGTGTGTGTGTGTGTGTGTGTGTGTGTGTGTGTGTGTGCTTGTTTAATTCCCCTCATCTGAGCCGGAGCACCGGAGCCCAGTGAGGCGGAACATCCCAGTAATGAGTTCTAACCGGTATCATAAGAAGCAGAGCAGCAGGGCAATTAGTCATATTTAGAACGTAGAGACTTTAACCGCTGGCCGCTCAGGTAGTGTGTGATATTCACTCCCCGCATCACCCTGGTTCATGTTGCAGGTTCCTTATGTCCCACACATTTAAGAACAATACACAACACAAACCAAATGACAGGTGTGAGAAGTATTTAGCCCTTTGTAGGATGAACAGTGATCAGTATACTCCTCCCCTAGTCCTGATACCTGTATCAGAAATGGCTCTGGACCGGTTATCAGCGAGTCTCTGCATGCACAGATCTGATATTGCGTTACCGTATCATTTATCTGATTATGCACACTTGGTATTCTGTAAATGCCCAAATATAATGTTCATTCAGAGGTGCATCTAACTCAACTGTTTTGTTTCCCCTCCATCAAGTTTGCGGGAACATTTAAACGCTTTATCTGTTCTCTCTGCCTTTCTTTAACATCGGAGCGACATTTGGAGCTTGCAAAAATGTCCATCTGTCTTCTTTATAGCTTTCGCTCTCTGCAGGAGAAAAAACAAAACAAACCAAACAGGCAACATGAGCATCCTGAAACTAATGAAGCGTCTCCCTCCACGACGACACTGCTGCTGCCGCTGCATCGCTCCAGTTAAGGATTCAGGTCAAGAGAGGTTCAGACGCAGCGAGATTCATCTCTGGAACAGTCCGCCTGCACCAATAATCCTGCGTAATGCTGCGTAAACTGTGCGACTGAATGAAAATGTGTAACTGTGTGTGAGCACAGCAAGGTTATGGCAGTGGGGGGGGGGGGGCAGGCCTAATCCTCTTTTGGCTCTGTCACTTCTACTGCAGAGTATTTTTAACTCATCTTCTCATTCACATTTTTGTGTGTGTGTGTGTGTGTGTGTGTGTGTGTGTGTGTTGGAGATAAACGAAAAGAGGCTTGTAATTCGACTTCACGGTTTGTGGACAGAAGAGTCTCTTTAATAAAAATAAAAAAAACGTGTTTCATCCTGGAAAGCAGAAAATAGATGTTTGTCCCGGTTTGTCAATGTGAGATACAAAAACTGAAAGCATGAAAGAAATCTATTAAGGAGAGGTTGGAAAAATGGGTTTCTAATCTCCATCGACGGGCTGGGAAATTGTTTCTTTTTGTCACCGTGGAGCGTTCAGGCTGCAGGCGACAGCAACGTGTTGTTTGCATTCAACCTGAAACCGTTATCAACTGTCAAGTCTGTTAGCTTCGATGATTGAAGAGAGGCAGAACAACAGGCATGCCCCTTAATGGCTTCATTATTTTGTTTGTGTTAGTCATTTCATGCATTATTGTCTCCTACCTGTCATATATTCTGTGCTGCAGGAACAAATGGTGACTCTGATTGATGCATGAACCTTAGGCCAAAAGGACTTTTTTTGTTGCGTTTTCTCTGGTGTTGGCGTTGGGCTTTGTTGTCGCTCTGTCGGTGTCCCTTCGATAACAACCAGCCGCGGTTTGTTTGGCTTCATTCGATATTGTCACGGCAGGAGGGAGGAGGACGGGACGTGTCCCCCCGCGGTGCTCACAAACCTCTGCTCCCGTCTGTCACTCTGTTTAATCTGTCGCCGCTGCTCAGTTTGATGCTGAGATTCACGGAGGAAGGAACTCAAAATAAAGACACCGTGAAAGATATACCTCCAATTTATGTAGTTGTGTGTTTCACAACAGGTTCTTGGGCATTGATCATCAAGAGTGCTGAGCCCCGACGGGATAAAAAGCACTGAATGAGACATCAGACCTCGCTTGTGTTCATCGGTATGAACTTGACGATGTTTGTCCAACTCCAACATTGACTGCAAACAAGCAGAAAGAGTACTAAGAGTAAAGAACTCATATTTTAGTTCCATGCATTACAAGCCGACTTGGATCGATTGTGGATTTTGGAAGTCCAGACATTTGGATTCAGCCTCTGTGTCTGTTTGTGGGTTTGAGGGTCCTCATGGATGTCCTGTAATCCCCATCAGTCCCTGACCTCCTGCAGCCGGGACGTCTCTTCGTCCACTCTGCTGTCGTGACCCTGCTGACATCCCATCAGTGCTGCGCCTTCAGTGTTTTGCTCTTGAAGCGAGATTTGGGAGTATAAATACATCAGAATAGTACAAATGGCTCCATCGGGGCGGGGGACATAAATTATGTATAAACGTTACTCTACTCGACTGCCGGACCATCCGGCTGAAAGATAATGAACCCATTTGTCAAACACGGTGCTGTATGCGTGCGCTAATTCCAACAACATCCTCTGGATTTGATAATTGATTGGCCTTTATCTGGAACATGATTAGTATTCATAGCGAGGCTGCTGTTCATGCTGAATACAGTGTGAATAATGCTGTCCTGGGAGGGAAATCATTTAGTGTTAATGCTCAGGACTATAAGCCGGATGACTTCATGTTTACAGCGTGAGGTGTTGCACCTCTCGCTGATTCACACAGCGGGTGGGAGGGGTTTCTTTTATGAGCATCAGTAGAGGCATTACTGTCTGTGTGTGAAAAAGTGAAGGTGTGTGTGTGTGTGTGTGTGTGTGTGTGTGTGTGGGTGGCTCACCTACCTGTCCGAGTTGTCCTCATGAATCATGATGAGAGTCTGTTAATGAGGAGTTCTTGTAAGCAGTCGGAAGCTGACCCTCCTCCGCTAGCTTCACTGTAATTCTGAGTCTATGGGAGATGCTACAAAATTGCAACAAAATCACATGAGAGTTAGTCATCTTCTAGTTCTGCCGAGTGAAACCGATGCTTCATGTCTTAAAGCTGCATTCTCTCTAGTGTCCATCGGGGGTTGACTCCTCTGGTTGTATAGAAGTCTATGAGAAAATGACTCTACTTCTCTTTTGATTTATTCCCTCAGTAAACATTGTAAACATGAGTTTATGGTCTCAATCTCTAGTTTCAAGTCTTCTTCAATACAGCATGATGTTCATTTAGTAAATGATGGTCCATTTAGAGTCAAACAGACCATAAAGAGGAGTATGCTTTTGGGCGGGGCTACTGTGATTGACAGGTCTCTACGTCACTCCTCCACATTCCAAATATAGTCACTTCTGTTCATTGGCTGCCAAAAAACAACACGGTGATGGCCGTAATCCAAATCGCCGAACTCAAGGCTTCAAAACAGCAGTCCACGTATACAGTCTATGGGCAACACTGACATTCATAAAACTGGATCCTGTTTCAGATTTAAAGGGACAGTTCGACCCAAAATCATCAATCACTTTGAGCACCACAAGTCGAGTGTCATATAGTCCCAATATATTGGTGAGAACGCTGACATCTCCACAAAACTAGGCAACAATCTAGACTGATAAATAACAATAATAAAAGTAAGAGGATAAATATCTATTTTAGATTTTTGGGGTGAACTGTCCCTTTAATTACATAATGGGGTTTATAATCCGGTAAATCAGAAGCACTAGATTTGGGGTTTAAAAAAAAAAGAAGCATTGCTGACATGTTTTCTGGACTTGTCTGTCAATGTTCTTTGGGGTTTTTTTTTTTGGGGCTGAGACCGAGGGAGTCACTGAGGGAGATGTCACTGCCAGTGGAGCGTTATTGAAGTCACTGGAGTGTGATGATGGAGGCGCTGCTTCGGGTTGTTGCTGATCCACTGAGGAGCCGGCAGACAGACGCACAACCCCCTCAGCTCTGCTGCTGCTAGTGCTGCTCATGACAGCAGAGAAAAATAGTTTTTCTTATTTACTAAGTTTGGAAATATCCATCAACAGGATGTTTCCAAGTTGCCAGTTTACTCACTAAAATATTGAAGGAAGGAGGTGGTTTTACATCTTTAAAGCGTTATTCTTTGTCCTCATCTTTGCATATTTAAAGTTAAAGATATTCTTTTTTCAGTGGTGGAAGAAGAATTTTAAAGTAAAAGTTTAGTGTCGTGTAAAATACTTTGTGAATGTACAGTAACTTTAATGTAACTTTAAACAGGAAGTGACCACATATCTGGACTGAGGAGTGACGTAGAGACGCCGTATACGTCTCTGGTAGAGAGACCTGTCAATCACTGTGTAGCCCCTAAATCATACCCTGCTTTATGGTCTGTTTGACTCTAAATGGACCATAATTTACTAAATGAACATCATGCTGTATTGAAGAAGACTTGAAACTGGAGATTGAGACCATAAACTCATGTTTACAATGTTTACTGAGGTAATAAATCAAGAGAGAAGTAGAGTCATTTTCTCATAGACTTCTATACAACCAGAGAAGTCGCCCCCTGATGGACACTAGAGAGAATGCAGCTTTAACACATGAAGCACTGGCTTCACTTTTCAGAACCGGAGGTTTCTTCCTTATTTGAACGGGACCCCAAACTATGAACAAACTACTCAACTCAAACTACTCATGAGGCCTGGAGTGTCCACATACTTTCCATATATTGTGTATTTAACACCAACATGCATGAAGACAGACTGGCAGCATAAAAAGCAAGTTTCCCCACAAGCGTACGCGTTGATCACATGGCGTCCTGTGCCACACCCATGTTATGGGGACTACCAGGGTCCCTCAGTTCTGTCGTCGCTGACGTAAGTCAACTGATCGCCCGATGGTGCTCCACCTTTTTCCTGTGTGTCGAACACACAGCTGTCCTGGAAACATTAGCTCAGCTGTAACGGGGTCCCGCCTCACTTTAAAAACAACATACAGCCTCCGAGGACCATTAAAAACACCCGAGTGCTCCAGGGCCTGAGCAGGGCAGGAAATGACATCACACAGGGGGAATGTGTGTGTGTGTGTGTGTGTGTGTGTGTGTGTGTGTGTGTGTGTGTGTGTGTGAGGGTAACACTGCCAGAGCTCCTGCAGTATTTCTGCTGTTGTAATGGACACTAATTGGGAAGCCTGTTCTGGAAACGCCACTCAAGTGACCGCATGCTGATGCAGGCGTGCAGACGTCTCATTCAGAGCTGTCGGGTCGAGTGCAGCCGAGCCGGAAGTAACATCCTGTCGTCCACTGATGCAGACGAGGGTGCTCGTGTTGATGAGCTTCCAGTCCGCCGCCGGTGAACATTGTACTGAACTGTGATGGAGCGCAGCTTGAGGAGACGCTGTTGATCCGTTGGAGGCCGAGGTTCTCAGACGGGGACAGGTGCATGCAGGTGTTTTAAAAACAGCTGGAGGTCAGCACTTACAGAAGAGTCTGTCACTAGAATACTTGTAGAGGAAATTAAGGTACTTTAAGTTGGGCTGGGCGTTATGGACAAAATCTTCTATCAGGATACAGGTCATTTAATATCCCAACAACGATATATATCTTAAGATATAGCATCAAATAATCACATTTTAAAGCCTGTTTTTGTGTTTGACAAATGATAAGTAGAGTATTTTCTCCTTTAATTAAGAACTTTAGTGCAAAATGCTTCAAGTAAAATTGTAGAGAACAAATAAGGTAATATTTACAGCTATGCACTTCCTATGTTTATGTGCATGCGCACAAATACAGAGTGATCAGATTAATAGTCTGTCTTAGTTTGATCAAATTTTTTGTGTGTGCTTATTTTTGATCAATTAGACGACGTAATTGTGTATCAAATAACTCGATGTATGATTTCATCACAATATGATTCCTTTGAAAGATGAATAATAATAATCAGAATATGATTTATCATCATATTGAAGTATTGCAGAGTCCTAACTTTAAGACAATTAAATTGCGGCCTGATTGCAGAAAATTTCACCAAAAGTCGTACACTTTCTCTGAGCCGAATCTGATATAACACACATATTTTTACATGCAGTGTGACTTCCTGTTGAGATATCATGTGTCATCATACCTCCCATGTAAATAGTCATGAATATGTGTCACATAAATCTGCTTAGAAATCATCGAAGAAGAAACAGACGCTCCCTGTAAACCCAGAACTTGCCTGAGAATCATCACGTTTTAAAGTTTTCTTCAGTATCAAACCGATCCGGTGATAGTTGTCTGTACGTCTGTCGGTTCATTGCAAAAAGAAGCTGCTCATAGTTAATTCGCCGTACTTTTAATGGTGCCAATTTGCCAAAATGTAAACAGATATTAGCTCAAGTTGTAGCCCAAACCGAGCTGTTTTATTTCTGCCCACAGTGGCAGACCTTGGAAAGCCACTGATCTGTTTGAAGTCCTCTCTGGACCGTCTGAAATTACCGGTTGGGTTGATGGAGTGGAGAAGCCGTCCTCGTTATTTACACATTATCTCGTGGTGCCGGCCCTCTCAGAAAGAGCCAGACACATTTCATTTCCCACTCTAATGGGAGGGATGTTCTTCTTCCCTCTGCCTCAGCATATCTGTCTTCAGAGAGATCTCCTGCAGTGATGCAGCGAGTATTGTTTGCATTTTCTGGGCTTATTATTTCAATCAAACCGAGAACAATTCCACAGATAATTGAAAAGGGTGAGCGCTGCAAATATTATACAAATGACATCATCAGCTGTGGATGTAGGCATGTCCGTCCGTCCGTTCTCCTGAACACATCTTAAAGGGAAGTTCTTCAAATTTGGCGCAAATGCCCATTTGTGTTTAAGGAGGAAGTGGTCAAAAGTCACTGTGACCTCACAAAACACGCTTTTGGCTACAACTCAAGAATTCATACAGTAATTCTGACAGTTTCACACGTGTGTTTAACAGGATCAGATGATGAGGTGACGACGTTTTAGACAGATAAGGATGTAAACTGCAACGTGACTAGTTGGTGGAGGGATACAACCCCGAGGTGGTTATTCTATTATCATATTATTCTATTGGTGGAGTTTCCAACAGCGATTATTCTTCTTTGTCACGACAGTATGAGCTACTCAGCAGGGGGAAAGGAGATTTTCTTATTCTGCATTTCACCTTTGATTAAAACAAATGTAAATCAGCTTCAGTGTGACATATGACAGAACAAAGTGGCTTTCTTTACCGCCCTGAATATAAAAAGTCAAGTCAATGGAGTCAGAGGAAAAGGGCCATCTGTTTGTATCCACTGTGCAATACAAACAACCATACATCCGATTATATCATATTATATATATTGACAATTATCTATGATACCTTTACAATGTGATTACTTATGTATAAAACATATGTCTCTTGTTTGTTTGCACTATCCACTCTGCTGCTGTAAACCTGCAAATGTCCCCACTGTGGGACAAAGACGGGCTTCCTCTACTGTACCTGTTGCCTCGTTGCCACCATCTCGTCTCTATGTCTTTTAAACTTTAATGGGAAGTCAAACCCTCGGCGCTTCGGTGTCGATGTCGCTGCCTCGCCGACTGTGGTGTGAGACGAGGGGTATGGGGGTGAAGAGGACAACTTCATGCAAGTCAATAATGAATCTCACAACGTATTGTGTGTGTGTGTGTGTGTGTGTGTGTGTGTGTGTGTGTGTATTAAAGCCTGATATCTCTTCTTCCTCTGAGCCATAGAGCTCCATTAAAAACACATCAGTGAGCCTCACTGTCGCTCCTTCATCACCATGAACACACACGCTGTAGTTTATTCTGACTCGATCACACACACACCGTTCTTCTGCCACAAATACTCACTAGAACACCTTAATGTGGATTAATCCGCCGCTGAAAATAGTCCCCAAAACAAATGGGCTTTTGTTTGTTTGATAAAAAACTACAGTGGCCGGCTGTTAAAAGATTAAACTAAATATTTAGTCAGATGGAAGCGACGGCCTTCAGAGAGCCTCAGACCGGCTGGAGGGTTCTTGAGATGCGGACTGACACGTTGTTGATGTTTGTATTTTTATTAGATTTGCTGTCAATAAGACGTAAAGATGTTGACGGTCACAGACAGATGGATGGATTTGCGAGCTTCATTTGTCACCTCCGCCCCTCAGCGTACACGTTTCAGTGAGCCCCGGATCCTCAGCCCTAGATCCCTTCAACAGGCCTCAACCCACACGGGCAGGAATCCATGGCAACAGTTGAGTCATTTATTGAGGGAGCTGCTGAGACGAAGATGTAAACGTGCTTTAGGTGACTTAACCAAGTGTAATCATGATAGGAGGCTGAGTGAGCTAACTGCAGCTTTAAACTTCTGGCTTCATTGTTTCATGTTCCCCATGTTTAGTGTCACAAACACACTTAAACCAACGCTGACTGCGTATCAATGCTCGGAGCTTTAATCATCAGGTTGTTCTGGATCGGCAAATGCGAGAGCCAGCTGCAGTTACTACTCTTTCGGGGTTTTTTTTCCAACAGTCAGGAGTCTCTCCTCTTCTGATGTCTTTAGTCGACACACCTCGACACCAGCAGTAAAGCTGTTGATCTGCTGAGCGGAGCTGTTCAGCCCAAACCGCAGCAGCTGTCCACAATAACCTGCTATTTTTGGCCAGAAGTGGGTGAACGGAGCTAATTGTCCTCATATAAAATGCAAATGCATTCTGCTCCCTTTTTTTTTTTGGAGAAAGTGGGACAGAAACTCTCAGTTAGCATTCGTCTGGTTATGATCAGCTTCACCTTTTAAATCCTTCTTTTATTAAATTAGGATGAAACTACATAAAACAGTATTTACTTGCTTTTTTATTGAATATTGGTTTTGTTATAAATATCCTGTGAGCAGTTGCCAAGCTGCAGCAGTCATACAAACAAAGGACTAATTAGTGGATGGAATCTAAATTTCATGCATGAAGCGTCCAATCAGACTCCTCTGGTTGTATAGAAGTCTATGAGAAAATGACTCTACTTCTCTCTTGATTTATTACCTCAGTAAACATTGTAAACATGAGTTTATGGTCTCAATCTCTAGTTTCAAGTCTTCTTCAATACAGCATGATGTTCATTTAGTAAATTATGGTCCATTTAGAGTCAACCAGACCATAAAGCAGGGTATGCTTTAGGGCAGGACTACACGGTGATTGACAGGTCTCTACCAGAGAGTATACGGCGTCTCTGCGTCACTCCTCAGTCCAAATATGGTCACTTCCTGTTCACTGGTTGAAAAAAAACAAGATGGCGACGGCCAAAATGTTGAAATCGAGGCCTCAAAACATCAGTCCACGAAACCAATGTCATGACGTCACAACGACTACATCCACTTCTAATATAACGACTATTTCAACAACAGATAACTGTCTTAATGAAGAAAATAAACAGTATAGTTTCATGTATTTTTGCAGCACATTGTTTGTGTTCACATCAAAACACACATTGTCAGTCCAGTTGGTTTCCACTTGAATGAATTCTGCTGGCAAAAGGTTTCTTTGGGAGTGTGTTAAAGTGCAATGAATCACACATCTCTGTGTCACCACCCTGCTGTAAAACATTTCAGGAGACCCACAGACGGGATTCCAGCTGTGAGCCTTCAGGTCCAGACCGCTGCACAAAGTGACAGAGTCCAACACAGTTTGACAGCAGACAGACGAGCAGCTTCAGGTGGGATCCCTCACCTGTTTGTTTTTTTTACAAACGGAGAGGGGGAACCTCAGTTCTTTTTTTAGCTCCGTGCACTCTGCTTTACGCTCTCTTCACAAATTAGTTTTTGTTCTGAGAGCAATCAGCAGAGCGGCTCTGAGATAAGACGGTTTAGTGGCACATGAAGATGTCGCTGCCGATAACATGATGCCTCTGTAACGAGCCGTTCGCACAACAGGGGTGCCGTTTGCCCCCATCCTGCTCCCTGTTGAGCCTCTGGAAATTAATCTGACTCGGTGTCTGTTTAGTTTAACGTACGAGAGGAGAGCGGCTTTTTGCTTGGCATTGGCAACTGATAAGGAAAGATTGTTTTTCATATAATAAAAGAAGGGAGATGTCTCTAAATCTCAAAATAAATGGCTAGTAAATAGATGAGGGGACTCGTATCATAAAGGCTTGTTAAGTGGTTGTTTCAGTGACTTGAAAAAAAACACCAAACATTTGCTGTATTTAGTTTCTCAAATGTGAGGATTTGCTTCTTTACTATTTTGCATCAATGAAAATTGAGCCACTTTGCGGTTTTTGGGCAAAATAAATGAGCTATTTTAAGACATCAATGCGTTCTAGAAACAGCTGATTTTTGTCATTTTGTAGACTAAAAGATTAAATTGTTCATCTACAAAATGATCTATAAGCAACAAGACGGCTTTTACATAAGAATATTTACATAAGAGGAACAAGAAAGTACTAAAAGAAGACGTATAAATAAGTCACTTGCTTCCTTTTTAAATCACATTCAAATTCCACCTAAAAG
Organism: Cebidichthys violaceus; assembly: GCF_023349555.1. NCBI lineage: Eukaryota > Metazoa > Chordata > Actinopteri > Perciformes > Stichaeidae > Cebidichthys > Cebidichthys violaceus. The sequence continues at coordinate 452,626 of NW_027176950.1, read as the reverse complement.
TAACTGAAATGTGCACACAGAACTGTTGATTCTCAGTGGGATTAGCAGTCCGATTGGTTCATTGTCAACACCAAACAAAAAGATAAACAGAGCTTTAAACGTCTCATTGCATAATCTGCATTGTGTGGTTTAGAATTTGCATATCCGCAGAGAGGAATGGCGTATTTGTGATTGTTTAGCAGGTACTCTATGACTCAGCAGCTGAGTCATGAAAAGGGAACTCCTACTGAATAAAACTGGCTCCAGGAAACACCTCGACTCCAACTCCTCTTTCAAACATTTATCCACATGCAGGTTTAAAGCTTAAAGCTAAAAGAGTTCATGGTTTGTTTACCTGTAGACTACATGGGCTGCATTAGTGGGAGGTTTTATATATGTATATATATATATATATATATATATATATACTAGGGACGTTGCGTTGCCGGATGGCGTTGCAGCAAAAGTTGAATAAACCATCCTACAGGAATTTAGTGGAACTAATATCTTATCTTGTCTGAACTTGTCTTATCTTATCGCGACTCGTCTCGTATGTCTATTCTATCTCTTGATCTCTTGATCTATTGATCTATACTAGCAGACCTGCCAACTTGCATTATTGAGAGTTAAATCTCACCAAAGGCTCTTTCTTTGTAGTTTGAAATAAACATACATGATGGAAACTTGCTGTGTCTTTAATACAATTCATTGTTGTTTAATTTAGTCCCTCCTATTGTACTGCACGTGTTGCCTTTTGTAACTCTGCTACAAACAGGTGTGACGGTTAGAAACTAAGAAAATCTTAGTTTTAAATTAATGAACCCCTAAATTGAAGTTAGGATTAATTAGACCTAAACTAAACCTAAAAAGTTTCAAAGCATCCCAGAATTCTCACAGATGTTAATTAAAGTAGATCCTTTGTTTTCAGTGTATTTGGCTTAGAATTGAACAAACTATTAAACAAAGACTAATGAGAGTTTATTCACATTATTCACAACAAAAAGCTCCCGTGGACCTTCCTCTTCCTCTCGGGGACGACAGGTCCGTGCAGTAGCTGCTGGGTTACATGCCGTTCGTCACGCATAGAGGTTTTCATGTCGTTCCGTCTGGCTCTTTGTCAACCTTTTGTCTTCGTTGAGCTGATTTACTGTCATCATAAGTCGTCTCCAAGGTCTTTTCTGTGTACGCGGCGGCTTAGGCGGCGCTGAGGCGTTCGGGTCATTATCGATGTGACGTCGTGGACTGAGTGGGATGTTAGCATTTATCAGAAGGCCGTTCAGCGTTTACAGAACGGAGCCTGTGGGGGGAAAGGAAAACTCCTGTGGCTGAAGGTTATTGCAATAATTAACATGTTGAATCATGATTTGATGGATAAAGTAGACAAATCTATTTCCTTTCATAAAGTTTACTCAAAAGTATCCATGAGTGAAGGATTCAGGCGGCTCCTCTGGTGCACGTTACAGAGCTCTGACCCAGTTTGTTGACTAAGTGGGTTTCTCTGCTTTTGGTTTCCTGCTTATCGACTCAACCTGCTGGTCACAACAGCTACGCACTTTGAGAATTAATCAAGTGATAAACTGTTTATTCTGTTTATTTGTTTGCTCTGTCAAGACGTCGTGGGGTTAAAAACAATAATGACACTAAATTTGATATTTGCAGGAGGGAAAGGAAGCCAGCGGTCCTCCAGAGTTTGAGGAAATCTCAAATTCAATCGAGTGTAACCATCAAATCAGGCAGACAAGAGGAAGCACACATGCAGACACATTTCACGGTTGTAGGATAATTTAATCTCTGACTTTATTTACAGCCAAAACATGCTGGATTTGAACATCAATCAGATATTGAATATTAGAGTGAAACTACATTTGATTTAAAGTTGCACTGTGTTTTACCTTCACAGTGTTTGTTGTTGAGTCCAAACCTCAACATTATTACGAATACATTCAAATTATTAAAATAAGGAAAAACAGCAAAATCTTGGCATTTGAGAAGCAGGAACCGTGAAATGTTACCGCATGTCATAAGGCAAACAATGATTATCAAAATAGCCAATTTGTTTTTGTGCTCTACATGAGTAGTGTGGTGGTGGAGTGTCCCTTTAAATCCATATAACTGCTTAAAGAATGTGTATTGATGCAGACAAACTAAGATGGCATCTTGAAGTCTGTGGGTTATCCTAAACGATGCAGGTGATGACTCACACATTCAGGCTTCCCCCTCCGTCTCGTCTCAAACATCTGAGGATGGATCTCTGCAGAGCTGCAGCACACCCGACGCCACGCTCAGCCGACTGAGGCTCGGCCCGAATCATGGAAAATGTCATTTTATGTAACGCTGTAAATAGTAATTACTGTCGGGACTCCAAACAAGAAAGGTTTCTGCACATTCACGTCAGTTTAATCTCAGGTTCTCACAGATGATTGAGAATGTTAAACTGTTAAACATTCACAGTTCACAGTGTAGATAAAGACATCTTAAAAACAAGTAATTCTGGTTTGTATTGCAGTTGGATACATGCAACTGCAATACAATGAAACCAGAACGACTCACTTTCATGCACATCTTGGCCTTCACTGTGTGGCAGTTCTGGCAGAGGAAGTTGAGTTATGATTCGAGCAACCACACGTCCGTCTAACAAAATCTTTGCCGAATGCAGGTGTTCCCAAACTTTTGCATTATACCTAACTAGGACAAAAACACATGCCGATATGATCATGCAAGTTGTCTTTTTTTGTCGGCTAATGACGTGTTGTTCACGGTGGTGAAGCTTTGGGAAAAATATCACATCAATCTACAGCTCTAGCTCTAAGCATGAAGCACAGCTGAGGCTGATGGTAGAGATATTCATTTTGCAGGTATTTGGCATAGATTTGTTACACAAATTGGATACCGGACCCCAAAATGATACTTATTCAGTCCAATGAGAATCGCTTGCCTGGTGCAAACGAGAAAACATTCTTTTGGCACTCAAGGAAATAGTCATCGGATTCATCCTCTGGGGACCATGAATGTTCGTGCAAAACTTCATATCAGTCCATCCAATAGGTGTCTACATATATCATTCTGTATCAAAGTGGTGGACTGGCATTATTTCCATCCATAGAGCCAAAACACAGGTGATGCTAAACTGTGCTTATGTAGTATTGTTTGTAACTGTTACTCTTTTATTCCCATCAGCAAATGTAGTCGTTCAATACGTCGCTGCCTCTTCTATTTTTTTGGACCCTCCTGTAGTGAAGCTCCCTCGATGACTTGTAGCTGAGAAGAAGCAACATATGCTCCCTAATAACATAGCAGGTGCTCTTCCCAGTGCATGCGGTGAAGCAGACTTTTCTCTGGTGTGTTAGTCTTCAGAGTCTTCCTCCCCCAGATTCTAATGCAGAGTCTTCTAATTCTTTTTTTCCTGCCTCCGCCCATCAGCTCTGCATTTTGTGCTGAATTGCAGTAACGGTAGCTCCAGTAACTCATGCAGCTTCACCTCATGAGCCTTTTGTCTCATGTCGTTCCAGTGTTGAACAAAGTGTGTGTGTGTGTGTGTGTGTGTGTGTGTGTGTGTGTGTATGTGTGTGTGTGAAGACAGATGAGGGGGACCAGGTTATGCTGCCTGAGGGGGCCTCGCCTCTAAAGGCATCTGGTGCCCGCTCGGAGAGCATTATGATGCCTGATGAAATCACAGCTGACATTTTGAAAACAGTAGATGAAGCGTAGCGACTGAAAGATTACGTTTGGTTCAGAGGCAAACGCGCTGAGATTTTCTTTCTTTCTGTGTCTCCATATCTTTTCTTTTTTGTCTCCCCCTTCCTCCTGCATCAGCGGCCTCATGATACGTGCATGTTTCACACGGTCATGCTGGAAAATTGACTATACGGTGAAGGGAGATTACACTCCAGAGGAACATGGCACACACACGTATTGTTTTGCTGTAAAAATATTCAATGTTCCCTGCATGCTGCATTTTCCAAACAACACACGGCCTCCATCCTGATCAGCTGCCTGATAACTGCGATGAATATTTCACTGTTACAGAAAGTGGAATGTGGGTCGCAACGAGGAAGCGAGGCCTTGCGGGGAAGCTCCATAAATATCTCTCTCTCTCTCTCTCTCTCTTCTCTCTCTCTCTCTCTCTCTCTCTCTCTCTCTCTCTCTCTCTCTCTCTCTCTCTCTCTGTGTCTCTCTCTCTCTGGTTTTAGCTTTATTAGGGGCTGTGTGTATTGGTGCAGCTCGCAGTAACAGGTCCAAGGGAATAACCCCAGAGGAGCTCAGAAGAGCCTGAGGCAAGTTGTTGCTTCATCTGCTGTGTGAGGAGCAAAGAGGAATTTTTGGTTCTTTGTATTTCATCAGGCGTTGTGGGGTTCCTTAAAATGACAGTGAAACGCAGAGAGAATAAGAGACGAGTGAAGAAATGAAAGGGAAAGACTCGTGCTGTGCTTGTATGTGTGTGTTCTAGTGTTAGAAAGAAAAATCGGTGATGGAAGACAAAGACCTCCTTCGACACGCTGAGAGCACAAAATGGTTTAGTCACAGCTCTTTCTATGAAGGTGAAGCTCACGATGCCTGTAGGGTTTTTTAACCTATGAAATCTACCTCATTAGTTAATGAGGTGAAGGGACATTAATTGCCTTGATACACGTTAATCTTCACAGATCAACGTCAGGAAGGTTTACCAAACACTTCCTCTCTTACGGAGCCTAAATCCAGAGCATCTGGGACAGTTTATCTTTACTACTTCTCTAAACCCTGCGGGTACGGAGAGTCAAAGTGAAACTGGAACTTCCGGGTTCTGTCCGGGAAGACAGAAATTGTAATATTAAAAATAAAAAAATAAAAATCCCGCATTGCTCAACTGTGTCATGCAGTTGTTGTCCAGAGGGGGATGGCACCATTTTTAGTCCAAGACTTTTTCCCTATAATTCATAATTTTTTAATGCTAACCGAAAATTGTTTGAAGCATGGCTTGTATATAAGAAGTACAGATAGTAATGGTGACGTCACCCATCGGTTTGTAAACTACAGTTTTGAAGCCTCAAGCTCTGCATTTTGTCCGTCGCCATCTTGGATTTTTGAGTAATTTTCTCATAGACTTCTATACAACCAGAGGAGTCGGCCCTCAGCTTGTGGTTGCTAATGCTAATATTTGCAAACATGTCTGTTTACATATCCAGCAGAAAAGGAAACAATATTATCCTTAATTTGAAGTCAAGTCAAGTCACACACCCAAACGCGTGTATACACACACACACACACACACACACACACACACACACACACACACACACACACACACACACACACACACACATCCTTAGCTGTCACACACTTCCACATCTTGCTGTTATCTCTTTATCTCCTCTGTCAACAGCAGCGGATGTAAAACCACATTCTCCTCGTAGGAATGCAGCCTGCTTGTCGTTGTCGCTGCCCTCCGTGACTCTCTTGTCACTTTCTCTGATGTACGCGTAGTTATTAGAGGCCTCGGCGAAGCCTCACCCTCCGGCCTCATGACTCAGAACAAAGACATGACACACCTCTGTGCTCTCATCACGAGCCTCCTGTAACCATCGGTGCACACTCATTTCACACGATGAATCGATTCACTTAAGTTATTATTACCAGTTGTTGCAGCGATGGAAAGCAATTAACCTCCTCCTGCTGTATGCTAACTACTGTTTCCAAGAAGCATGTTTACTCATTCTTATTTGACATGATTAGTGCTCATAATGGCACCTGGCAGGTACGCATGGTGTTTAAAACGTATTCAGATCCATTACCTAATACCACAATTTAAGTTTATTACATTTATTTGTTTAGCTCGTGGTAGTGCACAATAAAAGGAAAAGTAACGTATTCCTCGTCCTCTAAACTAAAAACAAACAACTTTTGTAAATGTTGTGGTAATATGGTAAAAAAAACGAGAGTAATCGAGTAATACAACAATTTAAATACTACTAAATAGAGGTAGCATAGTGGACTTAAAGGCCTTACATACCCACAGTTTTATTTATTTATGACATCTATTCAGGATGAACAGGACTAACCTGACAAGAGGGAGTGGAAAACACACCTGTGTGTGTGTGTGTGTGTGTGTGTGTGTGTGTGTGTGTGTGTGTGCAGGGCCTTTAAGGGCGAGAACAGCCAGCGAGGGTTCATCCTGTTGGGATCATGAATATGTGCACATAATTTGATGAAAATCCATCTAGCAGCTGCAGAGATTTAGCTAAAATGGCAAATCTCCCTTTAAATGTGGTGTATTTTGAAGTATGAAAGTACCGGACCCTTAAAAGTGATCACATGCACATCTTCATGCATCAGTCACCAAAGAACCATATCATAATAATCATATGAACCAGAGCCATGCCGCTCAATCTGAGGCCTCATGAATATACTGAATCGCCTATAACTGGATTCCAGCTGCAGCGTGTGTGTGTGTTTGTGACAGCATGCACGGGTGTGGCCGTGTGTGTGTGTGTGTATACATATGTATTTATGTGTGTATTACTACTACAGAGCGCCTTGGTTTTACTGCTGACAGATTCAGAGGATCTCCCAAGGCGGCTATTAGCCAGATGTACACGAGGAGGACACATCAGAGGCTGAATGCCACCACATATTTTATGCACATGTCTGCAGCATCAGATGGGAGGTGCTGGGTGTGTGTTGTAGTGTGTATAAATGTCTGGTCTTGTGTGTGTGTGTGTGTGTGTGTGTGTGTGTGTGTGTCAGAACGTATAGATCTATATTTGGTTGATGCCCGAATCTCCATCATTTATAGAAGAGGATGGAGAACTTGTAGTGAATGTTCTTTATGTTGTGTGTTGATTGTCACTCACTGCTATGAGTTTACTATAACATCAGTCATCTTAAAACAGAGACTGTATAAGAAGTGGACACAGTCATTGGTTTGTGGACTACAGTTAAAGCCTAGAATTCGGCATTCCGGCCATTACCATCTTGTTTTTTAGCTAACAATTAGCGAACATCATGCTGTATTGAAGAAGACTTGAAACTAGAGATTGAGACCATAAACTCATGTTTACAATGTTTACTGAGGTAATAAATCAAGAGAGAAGTAGAGTCATTTTCTCATAGACGTCTATACAACCAGAGGAGTCGCCCCCTGATGGACACTAGAGAGAATGCAGCTTTAACACATCGGCAGAACCGGAGGTCTGACTTCAACCGTCCAACACCTTCAGGAACTGCAACACACACCGAATGTAAAACCACACATTGACAGAAAAGAGACGTATCAGTGTAGTGTACCACATATCTATAAATAAACATGGTGTAACGTGCAGAGACGACACTCTCTCTGAGTCGCTTTGTGTCACAAGATGCTTTTTCTCAGGATCCTTGATTTCACGGGTTTCTCCTTCAGTCTCACTGCTTCCTGTGTTTCTCAGTACTGAAGTCCACACATGACTGATTTACAGTAAATAAGACCCGTTGTTTCTCTGTGGAGAGAGGAGCATCGTAATGTCCAGAAGCTGTCTTTGCAGAACCATGTGAATTTTCATGAAGCTTGAGGTTATTGATATAATTCACGCAGTCTAATCTGAATTTCACCTGCCAACTATTTTTGACTCTGAATGGAACATAATTCACTAAATGAAAACACCTCGCACCGTCGCCTTCGTTGCAGTTTGGTTGAATTGTGCGTATTCTTGCTCTGCTGTTAGTTAGCAGTTGCCTTTTTGTCTTTTAATAACTGATGACTGTACATTTAGATTGTATGGAGCCAGTAGAAGAGGTGAAATGCTGCCCTTCATTTCTTTGGAGCATGTGGTCAGATCGTACACATCGCTGCTTTAGAAACAAACCTGCACACAGCTGCACATTGTGTATTATGACGTTTTATGGTAAAAGTATCACCAAACTGTCAGTTTTAAACAGCAACACTGACTTCTAGTTCAGCTGTGACCTGCTGAACAAACTGTAGTTGTGTGCACACACAGCTTTCCTGACAACTCATTTAAAACAAGCCTCTTTATTCCTGTTTCTTCCACTAAACCTACAAAAATACGACTCGGGAATTGTCCGTGTTAATGAAACACTTTTTGAGGGAAAAGGTACGAGGATACGAGTTGAAGGTTTTATTAGTCCACTCATCAAAGAGAAGCTGTCTGGACTTGTCATCAGTGTGGCTCTCTGTCTGAGCTGGAAACAGCTGCTTAACGGCTGATTAATGCGATCTGACGGTAGAACGTGACATCAGTGTTACAGTAATGCCTGGATTCACGCCGGCTGTCTCCTCCCTCATGTGGGAGTCTCACATGTGTGTGTTTGTGTGTTTACTCATAATTAATGTGTACATATGCTGTGTGTGTGTGTGTGTGTGTGTGTGTGTGTGTGTGTGTGAGACAGTTACATATGTTCAAGTCAAAACAGATGCGGTTCAGACGTACTTTAATCCCTCCTTTACAGTGTCAAAATGTATACATTCTTATGGTTAATTTTTCTGGCAAAACATCATTTCTTTTGTGCGATTTAATATTTAACAGTGTTCTGAAAAGTTTAGAAGCAATATTATTTGAATTTGTAGCTCATTGTAGCTCAATCTGCAATGGAGTACATAAGAAACAGGTCTGAAGGGTGTATGAATATTGGGAAAAACATAAATGCATTAAGAGTTAAATGTATTTCAAACCTTTGCTGCAGGTGGTTGTTTTGAATGATAATAATAATAATAATAATAATAATAATAATAATAATAATAATAATTAGTGTCAAAATGCAAATTTCAGCTTGCATGTTACAGATTTTACCAAATGACAAGAAGACGGTGGAGACGATGGAGACATGCTCTTACCAATTTTAAAGTGCTGCCGTTCCTGTCTACCACTGTTTATTTATTTGACTTTATTAAATTACTTTTGGAACGAAGCTCTGAGGCTCAGTGAAGCTCTCGGCTGCATCGCCAAGGAGCAAAGAGGTCGACCGGTATCCACAGAGACGGCACGACCTCACTCCTCTGAAGACGTGAGAGACGCCATTTGTTTAGCCTTTCAGCAGGACGAACAACCAAACACTGTCACCTGCTTGAGTTATTTTCACAGCGACGCCGTCGTGAATACAAAAGGGCACTTTTGTTTCTCGCCCCTCGGTGTGTTTCTCTGACTTTGTGAGCTGCTTCTTTTCTCTCCTCACAGCTATTAGTCATCCTGTGGAATTGTTGAGGATATGATGAGAACTTGGCAGGAGATTCTCCTGCAGAGACGAGTCCAGCGAGCTCCTCCTGCCAGATCTCTGGGTGTTTGTTTCCTCGGCGAACCGACGACGAGGCCAGGAGAGGTTTTTTTTACGTTTTTTTATGTGTGAGGAGCAGAACAAAAACAAAGTACAGATAAAAAACAAGCGAGAGCATCGACCGGTTTGCCAAAATATGTGAGACCCTCACACACCCCGTCGCTGGCTCTGACCCAACGCCTGTCGAGGAGAGAGAGGATAAACACAGCAGCCACTTCCACCAGATGTTCGGTTTTCTCTGGGACCTGCAGAACTTGTTAACATGGATTTGCATTTAAAACAGCAGCTATTAGCTAATTGGCCCGACAGGGTTTTACCTGCGCAGTCCCTGAATCTTTAAATCTAAATGATTTTGTTGCTCTATAGAGAGCAGCAGCTCCAGAGGAGTCCCATCATAAAGCTGAAAGCCAGGACGTTCTAGACCTGTGAATTAGGATTTTTTCTTAATTGTTATTTTCAATAGTAGTTGATCTGTCAGTTTCTTTATTACACAGAAAATACAAAAAAAATACCAAATTTGCTGTGTTTAAACTGCTTGTTTTGTCCGACCGTCAGTCTAAAACTCAAAGGTATTCCAAATAGAAAACGTATCTTATCAAAGAAGAAGAGGGGCTTGAGGAAAACCAAAACTCTCTCTGGACCACAGATTGTTTATAAGAAGTGCACGTAGTCCTCGTGACGTTTTGAAGCCTCAAGTTCGGCGATTTTGCTGTCGCCATCTTGGATTATGGTCGTCGCCAATGAACAGGAAGTGACCATATCTGGACTGAGGAGGAGTGACGTAAAGACGCCGTATACGTCTAGAGACCTGTCAATCCCTGTGTAGCCCCGCCCCTAAAGCATACCCTGCTTTATGGTCTGTTTGACTCTAAATGGACCATAATTTACTAAATGAACATCATGCTGTATTGAAGAAGACTTGAAACTACAGATTGAGACCATAAACTCATGTTTACAATGTTTCCTGAGGTAATAAATCAAGAGAGAAGTAGAGTCATTTTCTCATAGACTTCTATACAACCAGAGGAGTCGCCCACTGGTTAGAGTCCGGATGCATCCGGATCACTTTCTGTCATCTGTCTATAATAAAGGCTAAACATGACCCAAATACTTCAGAAATGTTCATCCTGACATAATAAGGGATCACAAGTAGATCAAACTTCATTTTAATCGGTCACAAGTGAAGAAGTTTCCTGTAAAGGAAATAATAATAATATTATCTTATCTTAGACAGAAACAATATCCCCTTTGAATACGCTGAACAACAACTGGGGTTTGGTGTGTGGATCTGGGGTCGTTGTCCTGCGTCCGAATGTTTCCTCACGTTTCAGTGTCTCTGGTGTCGAGCAGCATCATCAGAGCAGCTGTGTGAAGACGTGAAAACACAGTCAGGAGGTCGGATCGCATGTCGACACGAGGGAGACTCCACGGGTCGAGTGAGGGAGAAATCGGTCATGGAGGGCAACGCTGGTTACTGTGGTCTCACGAGAGCATCACGTCATGTGTGTGTGTGTGTGTGTGTGTGTGTGTGTGTGTGTGTGTGTGTGTGTGTGTGTGCAGGCTCAGAGCGAAACACTTTTTTTTTTTTTATTGTAAAGTTTCATTTTGATTGTTAAGTTTGATTTCTTTTAACTAAAAAAATATCTTTTACTGAAGTAAAAGTAGCAATAGTACTGTATAGAAATACTTTGTTACATTACATTACAGTCATTTAGCAGACGCTTTTATGCAAAGCGACTTACAATTCAGTATCTATCTACTGTAGGCAAAGCTACGGGAGCAATTTTTGGGGTTAAGTGTCTTGCTCAAGGACACATTGACATGAGACTAGTGGAGCAGGAGCCGGGGATCGTTGTTACACGTAAAATATGTGCTTTTAAAATAAAACTAAAGTAAAAGTTAAAAACTATAAGTACTCATTATGCAGAACGGCCCATTTTTTATGTTGCTGCTGGTAAAGATGGAGCTCATTTAAATGACTTTACATACTGCTGGGTAGTTTAATCTATTATAATATATATCATTTATTAGTTGGTTTTATTTTATATCAATAATCTGAATCTGCCAAAGGTTGTCAAATAAGTAAAGTGGAGTAAAAAGAACAATATTTCCCTCTGAGATGTAACGAAGTACAAGTATAAAGTGGCATAAAATAGAAATACTCAAGTAAAGTACCTCAGAATTACTCAGTACTAATGTAGAGTACAGAAATGTCTAAATTTAAACATAATATTTTGGGTTTTGTGGCTGTTAAGACAGTAGAAGGTGTCCACTTTATACATAAAACAACAAATCAATGAACAGAGAAGATGATCCGCAGATTAACTGATGATAAAAGTGTTTGTAGCAGCACTCTGGCCTCCATACTCTTACTCACGACTGTATTTTTAGCTGTACTGAAATATTGATACCATCAAACCATGAAGCATTAAAGTTTCAGTCAGAACCGGAATCCGTCCTCAGTCTTTAAAGAAACATTCAAATCTGATCTCAGTTCTTCCTCTTCTGTCCTTCGTCATCAGTCATTAGATCAGCTGGTTTAGACGTATACGGTTTGGAATAAATAACAATTACAAGTTGTTCTGCTATAGATTCTTAAATGATCTGCATTTAAAGTACAAAATTAGAATTGTAGCATCCCATAGTCCCAATAACTTTGAATCTTAATCTGATTTTCATAACAAAACAAATGTCTCATAATTAAGTTATATGAAATAAATGTTTCTACTATAATTAAGATAAGTTTAAAGTTTAAATTGTTTCATTATCACTTTCAGTTTACAAAATATTCCTTGGATTGTTTTACTTTACTCATCAAATTAAGTTATTTAATACAATTGTTTGCTTGTTTACATATACTTCCTAGCTTGTATTGTATAAAATACAAAATATATATTAACCTTGTGTGTTCATTGTGATCTCATGATGAAACAGAGCTGACCGTCTTCCTTTGAAGCGTACCGACACCTTTAATATATAAGCGACATTATTCCACCTTTGTGTGTTTTTCTGCTCTTTCATCCCTTAAACAGAGGACGTATATACTCGTCTTTTCTTGTTACAAATATTCGGTTTGGTGTTCTGGGCTATTTTCAGTCCCAGGAGGTGGAACGTGAATCTGTGTGAGGCTTTAAAAAAAGAGTGCACGACCTCCTGCGGTAGATTTTTTTTATTTATTTTTCCAGGCTCTGCTCTGTTTTGTTGCCTTGTCAATCGTTGCGGCCTACGGGGGGCTGAGGTACTCCGGGTGAATCTGGAATGAGTCTGGAATTGTATCGAGCCGAGAACAAGCCGTGGGATTTAGTGCTCCTCTGGAGAGAGCCGAACCCGGACGCTCGAAACCTTTGGCTTGTGAGCAGCATGTAGATTTTGGGGGGAGACAGGCTTCAGCCCTCCGGGATGTGTTTTGTTATCTTGTGTTGAAGCTGTTTACTATGCAGCGTGTGCTCTGCATGGACATCAGCGTCAAGGTGGTCCGTTGTAAATAGCACGAGGCTGAATGTCGTCACGTGTCTCAGGAGCAGAGTGGATCTGTCTCTAAAAACAGATCGTTGAGACGGAGCTGAATGTTTTAATTATGAGTAATTTGGTCTCAGTACACGTTTTTGATATTAACCAGCAATTCCTCTTTTTGACAGTTTTCTTTCTCAGAGGCAACACATTGTCTGCTATAATTACGTTTTATTGAAAGACAAACAAATCAATGCAACCAACATACAATTCAAACCATTTTAAATTGTGTTATTTGTCTTTAAGGTCCATATTAAATTAAACTGCATGATCAGAACTGCTCTGTAAATTTGAAAAACGTCCTGCACACTTTCTTAAGAAACAAATCAGAAAATGGAGAAATTTAAATTTGTTCTTCATGGAACCCTTAGTCTTAAAAAGTCTTGAAAAACAGAAGGTATTTCAGAAGCAAATGGTTCTGGGTGGAACCTCAGCCCTTCAGGGAGAACCCATTTGGAACCCTAATTTCTAGAGCTACAGCATGTAACTCAATGTAAAAGCATAACTATAGGCTAGCTGTTTGTTTCCCCTTGCTTCTAGTCTTTATGCTAAGCTAAGCTAACCGCCTCCCGTCTCTAGCTGTGTTTTTGATGCACAGATACGAAAGTGGCTTCAATGTTTTCATGAAACTCTCAGCTAGAACCTGAACATGTTCTAATTAAGTCGTATAAAGCCGTAAAACGCTTCATGTCATGCAACTATATTTCACTTCAGTTTAGTTGCTGCAGTTTATACATCCAGCTCTGTGTTCACTGAAAGTTGTTTGTCCTGCGTGCAGTGTTGTAGATTCAGGCTTTGATCAAATTGCTGAAAAATAGAACAATCTATAAATAAAAAAGATATTTTATATCTGTTCATGTGCAAAAGACAGAAACACTTGAGAAGCTTATCTTCATTACATGTGCTCAGATCTACGATCTTCTGAGAGAGGATCTTCTCTAAAGGCTGCTTCATGATTTCTCATTCCACCCCCACTGCACACAGCCGCTGAAGTGAAGCAGCACATCACCTTGAAACTAAAAGGTGTGTGTGTGTGTGTGTGTGTGTGAGAGGAAGATATAAAGATCTCATCTTCTGCTGCTCGGACACCGGCGTCGTCACCTCAGGCCGCCGCTCCGAGGGAGCACTCCACTTTCCTCCGCCGCTTCATTCATTCATCTTCACCCGGCGTTCTCCTCTTTCCACGTTTGATCCGTCCATCCTCTCAAAACCTGCTGCCATAGCAACCACAACCTACACCCCCCCCCACACCCTCCCCCACCGTCCCCTCCCTCCGTATGTGGTGAGAGAGAAGCATGCTGGGTAATCTGACTTCACCTGGAACATTTCTCCTAGGGGGATTTTTTTGTCCTTGAACCGTTTTTTGTCCTCGTCATACACCGATCCCCCTTCAGATGGACTGAATGACATGTTTAATACATCAGAGCCGTTAAAATCTAAACCTGCTGATTGTAATAATGCAGTCAAAGCACATTGTGTCCTTCTGTCGTCGCGATATAGAACAAGACTGCTTCTGCTTCTCCACACAGTCCGGGTTAAAAGAACGGTCTGCAGACATATAATGAATATAATAACGCAGACAAAGATAACAGGTCTGTCGTCTCCTGCTGCTTGTCCAGAAGAACGCATCACTGCTGCTGTATTGATCGTGGCAGACAGGCTCGCAGGCAAAATAATGGTAGAGTTGAATAGTTCGAGCAAGAGCTGTGACATCTGAGGTTTGAGTTCCTTTTATTTCCTTTTTAGAAAATAAATGCCAAATTTCTATATACAATACATATATAGAGTATGTTGTGTGGAGTAGTAGTAGTAGTAGTAGTGGTGGTATTAAACATCGTAAAACTACTTTAAATATGTTGTATATATTAACAAATATTCTGAGATATAAAGAAAAATGTTGACATTGAACTCCTGGTGAAATTCATAATCTTGCTTACTTTTTCTTAAATCTTATAGATCCTGATCAAAACCTTTAGAGTAATCATTTAATCTTTTTTAGCATTCGTAGCTTAATACCTAAATATCCTATGAAATAATTTAGCATGTTATTCACTGAACGTAACCAAACAAACAGCGTAGACTTGTGTTCCTCAGTAACGGCACACAAACTACAATTTCTTCCTCAATTTCTTGAGGCTTAACAAACGTTTTTTAAAGCCACGTCTTTGAATATTTAAATTATTTTAATGATTTATTAGAGAAATCAGCTGGTAAAATGTGGGGAATCTTGCTGTTTATGATGCCATTTCTGTTTTTATTGTTCTGAATGGCTCTGCCAGATTGTTATTTAACGGTCAAGCTTCAGTAACACTGATGGGGAAGGATTTTAATATGGTGCAGACAGATTTTATTTTATTAAAGGGCCAGTGTGTCACATTTCATTTATTTGCAGAAATTGAATATAATACTCATATCTATGTTTTTATTAGTGTATAATCACCTGAAACTTATTATAATGAGCAATTCATATCTACATATGAGGAGGCGGAGTCCGCCATGTTGCACCACCATGTTTTCTACAGTAGCCCAGATTGGACAAACCAAACACTGACTTTATAGAGAGACTTTAATGTTTTTACACCACCAGAAGGCCACCGTAGTTCTCCGACACGCTTGTGAAGCTGGTACGGTGAGCCGCTATAGTGTTATTATGGTATGGATTGCATCTGAGCGACGTGCACGGCGTTACTGTTGGTTTTGCTCTTGGTGGCTCTCGTTGTAAAGTGCGGAGTGAGCAAATACAGATATACATACAAGGTCAGCATCGTTGTCTTCGCCGATGTAAGGCTGAAGGCGATCATGTGTTTGGTCATGTGTGTGCGTGAGTGTGTGTGTGTCCGTCTGTCACGAGGCCCGACTTTTTACTTCCTTACTTCTGATTAAGAACTAAATAGTCAGTCGATGTATAAAGTGTGTAGAACGTGTGCCGTGTAGCAGTAATCATGTGGTGGCTGTTTGCGTATGAGTGATTGTCGAGAGACACCATGGGACCTTATTTCGGAGAGCGAGAGACATAAATACTTTTTTTATACCGTTTGAATCATGCCATGATCACTCATACGATGTTTGTCAATTTAAAAGATAATTTTGTACGTTAAGAAAGTCTCAGTTTGTCGTAAAACTGTTAAAAGTATGAGACTGTGAAAATACGGAATTAAAAAGACGACACACCCAAAAGTCTAATCTACATACTTTTTCCAAAATAAGGTCCCATGAGGGACACCAGAAGGGGCGGGGCTTAGCCTCTCTATAGCTCTACGAAATGAGGTTTTGCTCCTCTCATGTTTGCAAAAGGGGTGTACAAAATATTAGAAACACCACCACTCACTACGACAAGTATGTTTCTGACAACTGAAAATGTGTAAAGTTAGTAAAAGTAGAATTCATTGCGTGACTGTTGCATTACAACTTTTAAGTTATGAATCTTCTCTAAGCCATCAGTCATAATTCTGTGCAGTAACCACAGTCGACTGGATGCAGTCCTCACAAATCACTGCCAGTCTTTGCAGTCTTTTTAGTCTTTGAACCCTTTTTTTTGTTTCTGGTCTTCTGCCAAAAGTTTGGACCCGAGGAAAAGGAAAAACAAAAGAGAGCTGAGTCATTTTACAAGAACAATCTGTGGTCTCACCCTTTGTCGCTCCAGCTCCTTTTCTAAATCTCTCAAAGGATTTATCACATTAAAACCCCTTTTTACACATTTATTATCTCGTTATCGCCCCCCCCCCCCCCGTTCTTCATCACTTCCTCCTCCTCCCTCTCTCTTCTCACCGTGCCAGTGGGAATCCCGGCTGTGACGACAGAAGCTGATGCTGCAGCAAAGCCCTGACTCTGCTGCTGAGGCTTTGATTCGGGATGCTGAAGCGTCCTTGATGTGTCAAACAATTAACAAAAAAGCTGCAGAGAGAGCAGCATGTCGGGAAGATGGAGGACCTTCAAATTAATATTCTCTAAATCAAAGGCGACCATTCAGTTTCTTGCGAGCGTTCGCTTTTTCCCTCTTTGATTTCTATCTTCTTCTTTTTTTTCCCCAAAATATGAACCATGTGTTGTTCAGCCTCTCCCTTCCCCAGCTGTGACCTGCCTTCATGCTGCGTTACGAGGACCAAATCCCCCGAGTGGAAAAAACGTCAGCGCCACAACATTAACAGCTGACCTTCTCTTCTCTCCTTACTCGTGCAGCTATGCAGAGACTCGGCAGCAGCTTGCATGTTTTATTTAAAAAAAGAAACATTTTCCAGGCACAAGCTGGGAGGAAAAAGCAGCATTAAAAGCCTTTAGTTTGAGATATTTATGCTTACAAATGCAAACTTCTTATTCAAAATGTCTATTTTTGCATCAGAACATTGCGCCCTGTGTGTCGATATGTTCTCTCTACCTCTGATATTCCCTGAATACACACTTTGTCCAGTATTCAGCTGCTTTTCTTATTACAGAAAGCCACTGTGACATTTGTGCATCCAGCAGCACTGCAGGTACATTATGCTGCAGCTACGGCTTCAAAATACAGTTGGTATCACATTAATTCCCTTCGGTGAGACGTGTGGAATCTTGCCTCCTGCTGGTAATTGAGGACATGACATATTTGAATCATCTGCTGTCTATGCAGACATCGTCCCACTCTATTACGCAGCAACATTTGCAAATGTAATACTCACAGGACTGTGGGGTCAAGAAGTCAGAAAATAACTCAACTCAACTTTAGCAGCTGACAGCAGGTTGTTTGGTCATACCGTGATGTGTGTGTGTGTGTGTGTGTGTGTGTGTGTGTGTGTGTGTGTGTGTGTGTGTTTGTGTATGTGTGTGTGTGTGTGTGTGTGTGTGTACCTGTATGCAATCTAAACAACTGTCACAGAGGAAAGAAAATGAGGAGCAGTCTTTTGCATTGTTAGCATTTTTGAATGACAGCAGCACTGGTGTTGACAAGCTGCTAACCTGCTCATTTGTGTGTGTGTGTGTGTGTGTGTGTGTGTGTGTGTGTGTGTGTGTGTGTGTGTGTGTGTGTGCTAGCTTGAGGACCATCATCCCTACTATAGTTTAATTCACTGAGCCGCTAAATGTTAATCACATGTACTTGTTGTCAGAGAGGAAATTAATCAGTGACTTCCTTCAAACCTCACAGATAAACAAATCCTGGATCAGAAATGAATGAGGTTAAATCAACACACAGAGACAAACCACTGTGACTGTGCAAACAGAAACTCTGTCATTCTGCTAAAGCTACACACACACTCAGAGCCACACACAGATGTGGACATGATCAAATACCCATCCATCAATCCAATACACCTAAACAGGTTGCTGATGTCGGTCGGTCCGCCACTTTTGTTCAGCCTGAAATATCTCAACAACTATTGGATTGATCCTCATGTCATTTCGTACAGACAGTCATGATCCCCAGAGGATGAATCCTATTGACTTTCGTGATCCCCTGACTTTTCTTCTTGCGCCACCATGAGGTTGACATTTGTGTTTTTTTTCTTCAACAACTATTGGATGAATTGTCATGAAATATGGTTCTGACATTCATGTTCATGTCGTTCGTATATGTTCATATTTTTATTCTATTGTTGTTGTTTTTTGCTCTTCTTCTGTTGTAATCTTTAATGAAACTCTGGCACAAGAATCTTATCTAATCTGAATCATGTTTTGTTGGTGGAATATTCCTTTAAATGGAATAAAATTCCAGGACACGAGGAAAGAGAAGAGCTCTTCCTCTGTGTCCTCCTGCTTCCAGCTAAAGATCAAACCATCTGATAGTTTTATATCTTTTTCTTTATTGCAAACATCTCTGAATCCATTTTTCTGCACCTCTCGACAGAAGTGAATGATAGAAAGAGAGAAAACCCATTGCAGTGAAAGGACCAGATAATCAGGTCTCATTCTTCAGGCGGCCGCCCCCCCCCTCTCTGTCCTCCCTCTCTCTCCTTTCACTTCTCTCCCACCTCCTCATTGTCACTCGGCTCCTGGCTGAGAAGGAGGTGGTGTCCCTCCTGTTGTATCGGGGTTAAGGGGGATGTTCAGAAGAAAGCTGCGGATCAGCAGGACTAGATCCTCACGCAGGATCAGTTCTGCTCTGTGAGTTTTATTTTAAACTGAAGTCTGTTTGTTGTTCAGGAGGTGAGGCCGACTTCCTGGATGTTTGCTGTCGTCATAAAGAACAGAGCTGTCGTATGTTTTAGATTCTTAAAAACATCCATAAATGAACTGAAACGTGGTACGTTTTGATTATTTGCACCTGTTATTTGTAGCATTTTAAGCAGTTTTGTTTATTTATCAATCTCTCGTTTTGTTCCATAGTTTGTAATACCTTTGTATTTAATGGCTAATGATTACTTTGCTCTTGCTTTATTGATTGTAATCCATTAATGAGGAAGGCTTTTGGGTCAAAGGGCCCAGGGTTAACAAGTTATGATCAATTCTACGGGATGAAGAAGAGTCGCTGACATGACTTCCTGTCGTTGTCAGCTGCTGTGAACAGGGGTGGTTGTAAATCACCGTTCAGGTGCTTTGTTTCCTGTTTATCGTTGAGTTTTTCTTAAAACCACATAGATTTCTGTGTCTGCGACTGCTCAAGCTTATAAAGTATGAAACCAAACATGTGAAGAGACAACACAGCAGTGAAGAGAATCTGAAGATGCTTCTGCAGCTTCATGTTTCTAGTTTTGATGCCGTCGCTTCTGGTTTTTGCTCTCCTGAGCTGCAGCGTTTAGGTGTTGGTGCTTCTCTGTATTGTTAATTGTTAGGAACAACTGTTATGGTAACTGTGAGGAAACTATTCTGATAGTTGATTTATTGATTTAGTTATTTTTTAAGCAAAAACACAAAACATTTGTTTGTTTTCAGTTTCTTAAATGTGCAGATTTGATGCTTTTCTGTGTCATATGTGATAATAAATAAAATATCTTTGGTTTTTGGACTGTTGGTCAAATAAAATAAGGAATTTTGAATAAATCGCCTCAGGCTTTTGGAAGCATTTTTCATAATTTATGAATTTTTGTGATATAATTATTAATAAATAGTTCTCAGATTCATCAATAATGAAAATAGTCTTTGGTTGTATCTCTAATGAGAATTAGGATGAAGTTAATATGTGTATTTTGTTGACTGGTGGTTTATTTATTTATAGTTTATTAATTATATATCTACGTATAATAGAGAAACAGATGAAGATGAATTATTCCTCCTTTTCTTGTAGACCTTGACTTTCATATCTTGATTGATGGTGTGTGTTTGATTTGACTAAATCAAACACACACCATCCTGCTGCCACAAATACCCACTAGAGCGCCTAATGTGGATTCAACCGCCGCTGAAAATAGTCCCCAACAAATGCGCCATTTTATCCTGTTTGAGTAACGTTAGCTAACGGCCTGATCTGAGATGGTGAACATGAAACATCAGCTTGTTAGCATTGTCATTGTTAGCTTGTTAGCATTGTCATTGTTAGCGTGTTAGCATTGTCATTGTTAGCGTGTTAGCATTGCTGACGTTAGCATGTAGCTCAAAGCACCGAATCACAGAGCTGATAAAAATGGCTGAAAACTCGTGTTTCATCAAAACTGTTTAATTGATTTGTCCAGAAATTAATCAACAAGCTTTTTACATCTGTTCATCCAAAGTAGAGTCCCAGCTTCATCATGTTGAAGAAAGTACATTTCATCATGGGGTCGGTTATTATATGACTGCATCTATAGCACAGTTGTGTGCAGTGAGATTGTCTCTCGTGTAGAGCAGTTAACTGCTCTCTGTAATCTTTAACTGTTGGCCTGTGGAGGCTGTAAAGTGTTGACTGCTGAGACATTTAAACACCGGGAAACACTTGTTGCTTTAAATTCAAGTCAATATAATTTTGGCAGATTTGCCTCGAAGGGAAGCGTTGGGGAGCGCGAGTTCCATGAGAACCATTAGTGCAGATTTAGGATTGTCTCTACTGAATTTAATCTATTAACGGATCTCTCTTTTTTATTTCTCTCTCTATTGTATATTGAGCCTTTCCCTTCTGTTTTTTATTCAATTTAATGTATTTGTTCCATCTATTTATTTACTTGTTTAGTTTAGTCGACTAACACTCATACGATATTGTCAACTTATCAATTAGTCTAATTTAATCGACACAGTTTCTCCTTAAATAATCATGAAAAAGAATCACTTCAAATCTTGTGTTTACCAGACTACACAGAACGACTAATCAACTAAAGTTATCTTAGTCGACTAAGACCGAAATTAATCACTGAACCAGGGAGAGACTTAAGTAAAAGGACCAGAGGAGGATCTCACTTCAAGGATAAATAGACTTGAAATTGGTGTCACATGCACAAAGAGATTAAATGAGTCAGCAGCTTGTTGATCTCAACTTCTAGAGACTTTATAGTTTTACTCTTATTAGCTTGAAACAGATGAAGAGTAAACATTTTAGCTCTGGGCTGCAAAATAATTTATTATGTGTGCAGAAATTCAGCAAAATGATGTGTGTGTGTGTGTGTTGCTCAGTTATGTAATTAATTTGTTCTAACAGCCTCCTTTTTCTTCTTCTCTTCTCTTCCAGGGCTGAAAAAACAGAAGTATTAAGTGATGACCTACTACAGGTACTAGTCAATGAAGTGTGTGTGTGTGTGTGTGTGTGTGTGTGTGTGTGTGTGTGTGTGTTTTGCTGCCTCTCACAGGAAAAACATCATCATCCGTGCAAAGTATTCAGCGTGCATTAAATGACTTTTCACAAATGGCTTTCTGAGCTGCCTTCAGGCGCCGTTAATGGGCGCTGAAATTGAAGCTCTTTGAGAGACAAAAGGCAGAACGTCCCCACTGATTGACTCGGGGCGCTGCGCTGTAATTGATCTGATTAATGCCGCCACATCGTTTCCACTGAGTTGGTTTAATATTGAAATGAGAGACGTTTAGGAGCGACAGGTGATGGTGTTCGTATAAGTGTCACCCGGCTGAGGAGAGGCAGCCGGCTGCTTGCTGCATGTGCATGTCTGTCTTTAAACTGACTCAATCATGGAATGTTTTCCTGTCTCATGCGGTTTCTTTCTCTCTGCGACAGGTGGAGAAACGTCTGGAGCTCGTCAAGCAGGTTTCCCACAGCACACACAAGAAGCTGACCGCCTGTCTGCAGGGCCAGCAGGGCGTGGATGTGGACAAGAAGTCTGTCAGGTCGCCCTCGGTGAGGATCAAACCCGAAAACATTTGAATAATAATGTCATTTGTTAATGGTGGAGAAAGTGAGAACAAAAAGCCTAAAGTTACTGTGAGGAACTTTTATCTGGTTTTGAAACTGTCTCAGTGTAGTCCTGATCCTCTATGTGACCTCCATCAGTAAACGAGACCATCAGAGAGAAGATGGTCTATTTCTATATAGTTATTCTTATTGCTCGTCATCGGTGCCACCGGGTCGGATTCTGGTGAAATAAGATGAAATCATGCAGGTTCACCAGAAACTCCTTCAGCTCAGACTCCAGCAGAGACCGGTCCACCGTGGACAGACCCAGATCCTCGAACAGAGACCGGTCCACCGTGGACAGACCCAGATCCTCGAGCAGAGACCGGTCCACCGTGGACAGACCCAGATCCTCCAGCAGTGACCGGTCCACCATGGACAGACCCAGATACAGCTTCACCTGCAGCTTCGGACCTGCAGTCAGAGCTCCGGAGGGAGGAGGAGAGCTCAGCTCCCGGCAGCAGCAGCAACAGCAGCGTCTCCTCTTTAATTATATAAATGTGATTCATGTGCTTCATTACAAAGTATCTCCTTCATCACAATTAACAGCAAACGAATCGATGACTTTGAACCATTAGAGAATAAAAGGATGGATTTTTCCTTCGGGTTTGAGTCTTTGTGTGAGCGTGTTGCAACTCGTCTGTTCGTATCGATGCGTTTCGGGTTGAACGACACATTCGTCAGATTGATTCATCGATTGTTTGTGTGTGTGTGTTTGTGTGTTTTTCTTTTTGTGCAGAAGAAGCTTCCTCTAACAACACTAGCACAATGTATGGTGGAGGGAGCGGCAGTGCTCGGGGACGAGTCTCTACTCGGGTGAGAACACACACACACACACACACACACACACACACACACACACACACACACAAACACACCAACACACACATCATTGATCATCTGTAACATTGGCTGCATTTTCTCTCTAAAAGCGGCGACATAAAGGAACGTTTTTATCACCTAGAGCTGATTTCACATTCAATAGCATATCATTCAACCGTTTCTTTCTTTGCTAATACAAAAACTTGCACACGAATTACGTCATGTTTTATTTATTTGTATTATTTCAGGTAACTGAAAGAGAAGAATACAGGAAATAAAAGTATTTTATATGTTGATGTTGAGCTGTATTCACGGCTGTATTGTGAGTTACTCAGTGTTACATCACCTCGCTGCATTAACTCAGAAATGCATCAGTGTTTATGACAGAGTGTTGAGAGAAAGTGCATGAGTAGATAAACATGGTGTCATCCAGGAGAACTGAGACTGTTCTCTGATGTTTTCCTTGTTTTTCTGCTGCAGGAAGATGCTGAAGCTGTGCGGCGAGACACAGGACAAACTCGCTCACGAGCTCATGTTGTTCGAGCTCACCATCGAGAGGGACGTCGTCGAGCCTCTGTACGACCTCGCAGAGGTACAGAAACACTCTGATTTTCATATAATCCATTAGTGAAAAAAGACATCAAACTGTAGTCCCTGTGAAACAAAACACAACCCAAGACAAGACAGTAATACATTAAAGAGCATAAAGAGTATAAACAGAATAATTTTCATTATAAAAGTTATTATGTTATGTTTCCAGAGATTGAACCAAAAAACAGAAAAGTACCTGCTTCCTTTTTACATTTTTAACAGTAATTATCACTCACAAGTCACATTCTTTTGGTTAAAGTGGTCTATAATACGTAATAACTGTGTATATTTATTCTGTTTGTATGTATATTTTTCCTATATGTCCTCCTCTATGTTTGTATTCAGATCTCTTTCCCACATTTTTCTTAAATTACCTTAATGTAAGACTCCCAATGCAAAAACATAATTGTTCATGCACGGGTCAGTTTTGAGATTTTGGTCTTGTTTCAGACTAGAGGAAAGAAAAGATCAAAAATACACATTCAGGTGTTTATTTTACTATTTTGTCTGTTTGCATCTGTAGATTTCTCCTAAATTCACCAAAAGTTACCGTTAGATAATGCCTAATTTGCATATTTAAACATAAGATTTCAGAAAACTTGTAATACAATAAATAATTGTCTTAATGTAAATAATCAACAGGGGAAGTTTCTTGGTGATATCTAATATATATATATATATATATATATATATATATATTTTTACCTGAATCACCTGAAGTGTCTCCCCTTAAGTTACCATACAGAACAATTTTATTAAAGACTGAATCTGCGTTTTAACCCCCAGACTCTTTATGCAGCTCCTCATTTGAAGATACGTTAGAAACTATTACTTTTATTTTTATATATTTAAAAAAATACAGGACTTCAAAATTCTCTGTAATCCGACAAACAATGAACAGCTCTCTGCTCCGTCCTCTCAGGTGGAAATCCCAAATATCCAGAAACAGAGGAAACATTTAGCGAAGCTGGTCCTGGACATGGACTCGGCGCGCACACGGTGAGTCTGTCACTGCGTTTCAGACAGAGACGGAGTTATAACCATGAATAAAAACTTCAAAGATATATTACTTAATAATAAGTAGCAGAATTGTTGTCTGTCTTTGTAGCGTAACCCAAATATGTTATATCTTCAATTACATTTAGATTTTCCAAAAGCACCAAGACATATTGTAACTGTTAATATATGATACACAATAATGACTTCATATGTTCTGCAGAATATCAGTGTTAATAATTTCTCTCCAACTTTGTTTTTTGTTTTTGAATGTTTGAAAAAATGCCAGATTGTTACTCTCTTGTTCCCCCATAGTCTACTTTTATTCCACTGTATCTACATTTAAGTACCAGCAGTAGTTTTACAGAATTACACTGTAAATTGTTAGCAAAAACTCCACATTAAGTAAATAATAGTTTGATAACTATAGATAAAAACAGTGGTCTTTCTGGCTCAAAAAGCTGCTAAATTTCCACCATCTTTTAAAGTTGAATAATTTCTTATTTTTAAACTTTTAGGTGTGAAAACCTCTTGAATCATCACGTCAGTGCAGATTTCTCTCCTGTCCAATCAGAATCTGTCTCTGTGCTGATTCACTGTCCTCTCAGAGCAGTGACATGGAGAGAAATGTGATTTTCTTTAGTTTTTTTTTAGTGACCTAAATCTGACAGAGTTTTTTTTTCATCATCCTGCTTTGAGCTGAGCTCCTCTGGCAGAGCGGCACATTATCTCAGACAGAGAGGGAAGACAAGGGTTTAGGTTAGAGACGAAGATGAGTTCAGTGAAAGAGGATATATTTATATTTATGTACACAGTCAAGTGTTAGATGGAGACTTAAGTCTGCTTGTTGTGTTAGCTTCAGATTTTGTTGTTGCACATTATCACTCAAAAAAACAAGTCTGAAGCTGCTGAAGGCAAAGAAAATGTCTTCGTTTAGTTGTATTCATGTTTACTGAAGTACAAGTTCAAGGTACTTGTACTTTACTTGAGTATTTCCATTTCCTGCAATTTTATACTTCTCCTCCCCTACATCTCAGAGGTACATAGTGTACTTTTTACTGTACTACACCTCAGAGGTACATATTGTACTTTTTACTGCACTACACCTCAGAGGTACATATTGTACTTTTACTGTACTACATCTCAGAGGTATATATTGTACTTTTACTGTACTACATCTCAGAGGTATATATTGTACTTTTTAATTCAGTTTACATAATCGGTTATTAATACTTGTAATATAAAGGAGCTGAATACCTCGTCAGTCAGTAGTAATCTTGACTAAACATATTGAATAAACAAAGTTAATGTTGTGTTCTCAGGTTTTATCAGTCCACCAAGTCTTCAGGACTCTCCAGCAACCTGCAGCCAGGAGCGAAGGCCGACCACCATAGGGAGGAGATGGAGGAGGCAGCCAACCGCATGGAGATCTGTAGAGTCAGTGATCACCTTTATTCTCAGTCCATGAACTGCTTATTCACATTATGCTATAAATGAAGTGTCTTTATCATTCAGCTATTCTTAAAAATTAGTGTTAGTGTTTCTACGCGATGATCTATGTGAGGCTCATGTAAGTGAATATATAATAAATAAATTCAACAGGGATTTGGAAAAATGTAATTGAATATTTTATCTTGCTGATCGTTTACACACTTCATTCACACTCAACAGAAACTGAATAAAACTCACCAAAACCGTGTTTGTTAGCTTTTCTAACTGTTCCAACTCTGGTTTGAAAGACAGACTGAATAAGTAACAGATATAGAAAAGAAGTTACCATCGTAACATTTTGCATGCAAATGCATGCACACACTAATTTGTGTGGAAAAAGGGTATTATAATAATCACAGATTTTAAATATTATGCAAAAATCCACAGTGTAGAACAATAACTTCAGAGGGATTGTGGCTGTTTTCTAGTTCTTTATTTTTTTAATTTGACAGATTTTTAATTGAAAACAGTTTTGACCTTAATCAGACATTTTGTCTTGAAACTCACAGCTAATAACTAATAACATTAACGAAGGCTCAGCCACATTAAGTGTCCCAGTGAGCAACATTTACAATCCAAGAGCTTGCAGCCATCGTCAGTGTAATTCAAAATGTCTGCTTTAAAAAAAAGGTCTGTTCAACACATTTTGTTTTTTTATTAATACGTTTTTTTGTATTTACTCCTCCAGGATCAGTTATCAGCAGATATGTACAGTTTTGTGGCCAAAGAAATTGACTATGCAAGCTACTTCCAGACAGTAAGTACGACGTCCCTCCTGTGACTTTGGCTGAAGAAATAGAAATGTTCCGCTCGTCCGTCTCAGACTCTCTGATCTCTTCTCTGTCTAGCTGATAGAAGTCCAGGCAGAATACCACAGGAAGTCGTTAGAGCTGCTCCAGAGTGTGTTGCCCCAGATCAAAGCTCATCAGGGTGAGTTTCAGACCAACACACTCATTGATGCGGTGTGCTTTTTCCTCTTCCTATATCCTGCTCAGACTCTGCTGCAGCGCCCACGTGTGCTAGTTTGCATGTGTTTATGAACAGTTTGGAGTCCTGCTGTTGTAATTTAACTGATTTAATTACAGCTTCAACACTGAAATATTATACAAAAAATATTTTTTTTTTTTGTTTATTATTAGTGTTACTTTTATTTATAGTCATGTCATTATTATTCTTATTTTTATTCTTATTACTTTTTCTTCTTATTGTCAATATTATTACTTATTGTATTATTATAAATAATTAAGTTAATTTTATACATTGAATTATATGATTATTATTATTATTATTATTATATTATATATATATACACAAACAATATGTACAGTTTATGCAATATCTGTTTCCTATAAGTAATATAAGTTAAAATAACTAATTAATTACTGATTAGTTAATTAGTTAATTAGAAATATGTGACATCACCTTTTTCTTTTTTCTTGTTGGCCCCTTTAAACCAACAAGAAGAACACTGATTAAAAAACAAAACAGGAAATCTCTCATTTTAAAGAGCGAGTGTCGTTCTGACTTTGACTAATATCAGTTTGTTCATTTATGACGTCATCACTTAGAGAAAGAAGAGCCCTTTAAGGTCCTCCAGAAAATATACTTCCTGTTTGTTTTGGAGAGGAAACGTTTAGCATCCTTAGCTGCTACTGTATTTCATGCAGGTTTTGTGTGTGTGTGTGTGTGTGTGTGTGTGTGTGTGTGTGTGTGCGTATGTGTGTGTGTGCGTGTGTCTGACAGAGACCTGGGTGGAGAAGCCGTGCTACGGGAAGCCATTAGAGGAGCACTTAGCGCTCAGCGGGAGAGATATTGCCTTCCCCATCGAGGCCTGTGTCACCATGCTGCTGGAGTGTGGCATGCAGGAGGAGGTCAGACTAACAAACACACACACACACACACACACACACACACACACACACACACACACACACACACACACACACACACAGTAAACACAGTGGTGATAATAACTTTGCAGAAGTCTAACGAGGTCCAAACTACAGTTTGGTTTCCTCAAAGAAACAAACAATCCTCGACTGTTTAATTATTGCGTGACGGTAATTTTAAACTGTTATCAAGCCAGTGAGCTGTGCAGCTTTAATTGCTCAGAATGTAATGATTGTTTAATGAAGACACATTGAGACTACAGTAAATGTTTTCCCAGAGCAAACCTTTATGAGATTACAAGGCAAATATATCATTATGAATAACTTAATTTCCAATCTACAGTCATTAGGCCTAATGTGATGTTTGTTGAACATTATGGATAATGTTTTGAGATGTGCTGCGGAGAAATATTTGTTTAAAATTCATCAATCAAATTAGTTCAAAGTGTTTTAAGAGCTCGCTTTGGCATTTTAAATGAATCGACACACAAACAGTCTGCTGCCGACTCAGCTGTTCGTTCATTAGCAGTCGAGTCTGATGTCCAAAAAGTTCTGCAAATATGATATGAATCAAAATCAGCCCCTGTTGGAAAAAGACCTTGAAACTCTGTGAATATGTAAAGATTTGTATACGTGTGACGCTATTTATGTGCTATTTATATACATAAAAACTACGTAAATATTCTGTACAAGTAATATTTAAGAAATGTTTTTTTTTAGCATTTTGCTGAAGTAGAAAAGTATTATCTGCAAAATGTGCTCATTATGCAGAATGGCCCTTTTCAAACTGTTATTATATACTGCAGATACTACATTATACGATTAAACATCAACACATCTGGAGATACGTGGTTTTACCTGGACAGGGAGGGGTTGTACCTCTGAGATGTAGAGGAGTAAAAAGTACAATATGTACCTCTGAGATCTAGTACAGTAAAATGTACTACGTGTACTTCTGAGATGTAGTGAAGTAAAAAGTACAACATGTACCTCTGAGATGTAGTGAAGTAAAAAGTACAATACGTACCTCTGAGATGTAGTGAAGTAAAAAGTACAATACGTACCTCTGAGATGTAGTACAGTAAAAAGTACAACATGTACCTCTGAGATGTAGTGAAGTAAAAAGTACAATACGTACCTCTGAGATGTAGTGAAGTAAAAAGTACAATACGTACCTCTGAGATGTAGTACAGTAAAAAGTACAACATGTACCTCTGAGATGTAGTACAGTAAAAAGTACAACATGTACCTCTGAGATGTAGTACAGTAAAAAGTGCAATATTTACCTCTGAGATGTAGTGAAGTTAAAAGTACAACATGTACCTCTGAGATGTAGTGGAGGAGGAGTAGAAAGTACCATGAAATGGAGATACTCAAGTACAAGTACAAGTCCCTATTAATAATAATAAGACGCTCTTTTACTTCATGACTGAATTGGAGGTTGAAACTCGTCTCGTCACGTTTTGTGTCTCAGGGTTTGTTCAGAGTCGCTCCTTCGGCCTCTAAACTGAAGAAGCTGAAGGCGTCTTTGGACTGTGGCGTGTTGGATGTTCAGGAGTACTCTGCAGACCCTCACGCCATTGCAGGTACCCCCCCCCCCGTCTCCTAGCTGCACCCATCTGTTGCCACGCTGGACCTGATTACCGTCGTCTAGAATGACAAACTGGCCGTACAGCGGTAGATTTATGAATTGGCACCAGTTCAGTTGCTTGTTAGGAATCTTAATTTACGGCTCGCACATCTGCCCCGCCGACTTCACTTCCACACGAACAACATAATTAAGCTGCTAAACGATGTTTCCCTCATCAGAGAAGCCGCTAATATTTAGTTTTATGTTTATTTCTCCTGCACACGTGACTGCAAATGTCATTCGTCAACCTCTGCAGTGTATTTTCTTCTGTAAAGGCCACACGTGAGAGTTAAAAGATTCCTTTAAGACCTGACGAGGATTCAGTTTGCAGCTAGAAAAGCTGAAATGTTTTTTGTCAGTTTTTGCTTCTGTTATAGTTTTTTGTTTGTGTTTTTCCTTTCAGAGATATTCAATAAACTATCCCAAAAATCATCTGGAAATAAAATCCAAATATAACTGAGATTAGTGTCAGACAGATCCTTCATCTTCTGCACCAAAATAAATAAATAAACCACGATAGACTACAAAAGAAAGAAAAGCCTTTATGATGCTGTTATTGATCTTTTGTGAGAATGCTGCTTGTCTTCACTGGAGCCGACTGCTGCATAATGCTGCTGTCAGATAGAAAACCTTATACCTTCAAAATAACAAGCTATAAATATTTTATATAGATCCTGAAAAGTTAAGAACATTTTATAGATTTAATTTCAAACAACTAACTAACAGCAGGGCAAGAAAATACTCAACATTGAGCCAAACTGATGGAACTCTGAGAGACGGTCAAAATAACTCCGGAATACAAAAAAAAACGTCCTGTATTTTCATTTCATCCTCCAGAAGACCACTTCTCTGGGAGACGGAACCTTCCGTTAGCAGTTAGCTCGAGTTTAGCCAGCAATGCAAATCCCCCCCCTCAATCACAGTGTAGCCCCGCCCCTAAAGCATACCCTGTTTGACTCTAAATGGACCATCATTTACTAAATGAACATCATGCTGTATTGAAGAAGACTTAAAACTAGAGATTGAGACCATAAACTCATGTTTACAATGTTTACTGAGGGAATAAATCAAGAGAGAAGTAGAGTCATTTTCTCATAGACTTCTATACAACCAGAGGAGTTGCCCCCTGATGGACATTAGAGAGAATGCAGGTTTAACACATGAAGCTTTGACTCCACCAGCCCCCTCTGACCGCAGATGCTACAGCTAACCGCTAACTGAAGGTTTCGTCTCCTGGTGGCGACAAAGACAAAACAAAAATACAAATCGTTTTCTCCTTACTTTAACTCCGGATTTAATCCAATAAACAAACCAAGAAACCTGTCAAACTCCTTGGAAACATTTTGTCCCTTTTATTAAACATGAAATCAGTCAGCTGTGTTCACTGCAGCATGTGGACAAAGAGAGAGAGGCCTCTCTAATGATCCCACATTAAACTGGGTTAGCTCCAACAGCAAATCTAATCTGTGCCTCCGTCCCACTGGGAGTGGTGGTCATGATGAGGTGGGTGTGTGGGGGGAGGCTTTGTCCTCCATCAGCATCAATAAGAGGCAGCAGGATTTTTCTTTGTAAATGTAACAGACTAGAGCTGCATCTACCGTAGTTTCAACATGAGTATCTTTAATGTGTTTATTTAGCAGACAACAGGCCTGTGCAAACACACACACACACACACACACACACACAGACAGAAGCTGTCTAATACTGAGGAATGCCCTGACGTTGTTGTTTGTCATCCGTCCCACGCACTCCCCGGGGGAAATGAACGCAGCATCCAGAGAAGAAGAAGAAGACGAGTCAGCTGTCGCTTTCCTCCTCAGCACTAAAAAAAAATCACATTCGTTCTGATCAAATAGCAATGACTAAACATAGTGACGAGTCTGAGACACTTTAAGCTCATGCAGGCACATCTTCATTATAAATGCATTGTTGTTTGCTCAACTATATACATGCATATATGCATAATTCTCATTATTTTTGTTCTCTCCAGGAGCTTTGAAGTCCTACCTGCGGGAGCTCCCCGAGCCGCTAATGTCGTACGAGCTCTACAACGACTGGATCCAGGCCTCCAAGTCCGTATCGCTTCAATTCACCACGATGTCGTCAGATCAGTGATGATGATGATTTGTTGAACTTTATCTTTAATTTCATACTAATGTTCAACCTCTGTTTTTCTCTCTCTGTCGTCCTGCAGCATTCAAGATCAAGACAAGAGACTGCAGGCTCTCTTGAACGCCTGTGAGAAGCTCCCCACGGCCAACAACAACAACTTTAAGTGAGTCACTGTTTCCGTGTTTCCCTCCTTGTGGTCGTTGTTGGACGTCAGGCGACTGAAATGATTAGTCAGACTTCAGATAGCAGCTAAATTCATCACAGCACAAAGCTGTCTAGTTCTTGAGTTTGTTAAGCAGGACTGATACGCCATGAATTGTGGGTGAATTAAGACACTTTTTTAAAATTAAATGTCTGACTGAGTTAAACTGTCTGGAAAAATTGCAGCTGAAAGAACATTTTTACTGTAACAAGACAGATTACTTAAAGTAGCATAACATCAGATGAGATGGTTTGTCTTCTAAACTCTTCATCAGTCAGGCTCAAGATAGTTTCCAAATGACGACTGATGATGTTCTCACTTCATCGGGTTTCTGCGCTCTATAAAAACTTCTAATTTCTCGCTTCATAAATTATGAGTCATGTTTTCCCTTTTTTTAAAATGACTGATGACTGCATTCTCTATTGCTCCTTCTGAGGTTTCCTCCATTTTTTCCCTGTTAAGAAACTTTTTTCGGGGGGTTTAAGGACGGAGGGTGTCATCTGATGCACAGATTGTAAATTTGGGATATTGGGCTTTATAAATATAATTAATTTGACTTGAGCAGGTGTCATTGATTGTTAGCATGGAAACTCCAAGCTTCCATGAAACGTTTTGTGCTTCTGATCCAGGCTCCGGTTCAAGTGAATCCAATACCGAAGTGTGTTAAAGCTGCATTCTCTCTAGTGTCCATCAGGGGGCGACTCCTCTGGTTGTATAGAAGTCTATGAGAAAATGACTCTACTTCTCTCTTGATTTATTACCTCAGTAAACATTGTAAACATGAGTTTATGGTCTCAATCTCTAGTTTCAAGTCTTCTTCAATACAGCATGATGTTCATTTAGTAAATTATGGTCCATTTAGAGTCAAACAGACCATAAAGCAGGGTATGATTTAGGGGCGGGGCTACACAGTGATTGACAGGTCCTCTACCAGAGACGTATACGGAGTCTCTGCTTCACTCCTCGTCAGTCCAGATATGGTCACTTCCTGTTCACTGGTTGCAAAAAACAAAGATGGCGACGGCCAAAAACCAAGATGCTGAGAAAGAGGGCTTAAGGCTGAGGTGCTGCTGTATTTGCTGCTGGATCAGGGCGAGCCGTGGATATTTGCCGAAGAGCATATCTCATGATCAAAAGCCGCGGCGAGGAAGAAGAAGAAGAGAGGAAAGTGACGGGAGGGAAATTGAAGGGGCAGAGATGCTGCAGCACTTGTCAGTGTTCGACATCGAATCGCACAAAAAGGACGTATTTTTAGACAGTCGTCCTCCTGAGGAGACCTGTCAGACCTGTCCAGATGATCGCCGCTCGCTGTGATGAGCTGCCTGATGTTCATTCAACAGTTCAGCTCAGGATGAGTCATTCAGCTCAGCTGCTCCCACAGAAAACACACTGGACCTTTGTTGTCTCTCAGAAAACCCACGAAGAGAAGGAGAAGGGAGAATAGTTTGAAGGAATAACACAAAATAAGTACCTTATTTAATCATAAAGAGGGTGGGAAACCTTGGATATTGTTCTGCTATTTCCCACGTTTCTCACTTTACACGTCTCATTTCACTACTACTGAAAACATGACGGGGAAGTAGATCTGTGGGAATGTGTCTTTACATTTGGCCCAGTATCAACGGCTGCCAGACAGTGAGTAATTATCTGACTTAACTGAGCTGCTGAATTCATGCATTCCCCGAAATGTTAAGCCCTTTTGCACTGATGCACATTTAGTTTAGAACATCACAGCTGTCCAGTGAAAACTATGCAGTAGGAGTGTGCAGATCTATAACATATTATCAATGCAACAGATACCTACGTCTCGTTTTGAAGTCCCATTCTAGCGTTGATAGGATCAATACAAAAACAGGCATCAGTTGTTTCTCTTCTACACTCATTTATATTTCATCAAAGAGCAGAGCTGTTCAAACAACGGCCTGTACTCTCAGCATGATGTCTGAAGGAAAGAGGAGACTCGCTTGGAGCATTTTCACTGCTGTGAATCATGATTGATGGTAGTTTGTGCTTTTGTTTAGTTATTTTTCATTCTCAACAAATACATGGTTGCAAGTACGTTTGTTATTTGCCTTTAAAAACTGTCCTTTTAACGCATGTGATAAAATACTTAACAGTTGAAAGCAACCTGAAAAAACAGAAGCTTTTATTCCGCTTTTATTAATAAAACATATCGATATTGATATTGACAATTCTGGTCTTGTTTTACTAAATCTTTGCAGTATCATCCACCCTTACTATTGTAGCTCCAAATGTAGTGATTTTGTATTTTTCCAATAAACTTTACTTGAGTTAAATAAACCATTTAAAAAAACTGTTGGATTTGCAGGAAAAATGCATTCTCACAAAGCGGAAAACTGAGCTGTTTTTTTAGAGCGTGAGAGAAGTTGCTGTTTTAAACATACGTGGTTTTCACAGGACAGCGACAATATGGAACCTTTAATTTATATAATTAAGTCACAAAATCATAAATAAATCGTGTTTTTCTTCTTCCTAAAGAAGTTGAATTATTCCTAATAACTTGCTTTGACAAAAGCTAAATTCATTTTATTTGAACCTATTTTTCTGTATGTGTATTTACAGGTATTTGATCAAATTCCTCTCCAAACTGACCGAAGACCAGGATGTGAACAAGATGACGCCTGGAAACATCGCTATTGTCCTTGGACCGAATCTGCTGTGGATGCACAACGAAGGGTGAGACAGCAGAGATGCATAGTTTTATAGAACAACATTAACAAGTACAACTTTAAGTGTGATCTCACACTGCACGTTTGATTAATTTTCATGGCACTAATTTTCAAAATCTATGCATTCTTTATCGATGACTATTCTGTTATGAAAGTTATAATGTTTTAATTTCTACAGCTGCTTAAATCTTTTAAGCTGCTTCGAATGAGAAGTACAGTATTGAGTTTTGATAATCTTACAATCAATCATTGGCCCTTTGTAACAGCTCAAGACAAGATCATGATTAGATTTAACCTCTTAACATCCAAGTTTCCTCTCTTTATTCCCCTTAAAGGTCACATAACCTGCTCATTTTCAGGTTCATGCTTGAAATTTGGGGTTTCTACTAGAACATGTTTACATGCTTTAACTTAATGTTCGAAAAACACATACCATTTCTCATATTGTCTGTCTGAATATATCTGTATTCCCCCTCTGTCTGAAATGCTCTGTTTTGGCGTCTGTCTCTTTAAGAGCCCAGTCTGCTCTGATTGGCTTGTGAGAAAAATATTGCGCGTCTTTGCAGAGGTAGTTCTGAAGTCATTAGTGGAGATACTCAGATGGGGAGCAGTATATTCTAATGAACCTGCATGCGACAGAGGAAGGGGGGGCCAAATGTGATTCGCTTGTTAAATCACATGTTTTCTGATTTAAGCAGACCACACAAAATCTGACTGGGTTTGTCTTATTTCATAGTTTGTGGGCTGGTGGACACTCCAGATACACAAATGTATGTGCACAAGCACTGAAAAAAGCAAGTTTTTCATAATAAGTCCCCTTTAAACTCGCTCTAAGGTTGTTAACAATCATCCATTATCATCCAATTATAGTATCAGAAGCTGCCTCAGTGTATAATCCTCTCTTCTCAAATTTAAAACCACTGCTCATCAATTCAGATCTCAGGCCCGTTAAACTCTAGTTCCCTCCCTCAGGAAAATACTGAACTTTGGAAAACTGCCTTCCACAACATCGCATCTTATAAATAGAATGAATTACGGCGGATTTAAAAACTTGAATAACTAATCCCACTTTTAAACATTTAAATATGTTTAGTGATTCTGGGATTGTCTCTGATGAGCTTTTTTTTGTCTTGTTATATTTGTGTTTTTTCTGTCTTCTGTACTCTGAGATCTTTATCGTGAAGGGATTAAATAAAGGTTATATATAATATTATAATTGACTGAATCTATACAACATTCACACAAAGTGGAATAATTAGATCCAAGACGCCATGTTTTTTTTTTTTTTTATGGCTTTGTGCATCATTTTACACATTTCCCCTAAATCCAACCTGTCATATTTGGTATCTTTTGAAACTGTGGGATGTCCACTAGAATGTAAACTGAATCATGAGGCTTTACAAAAAATCTGGTTGAGCTCGTATTAATTTCTGTGAGGTTTATAGTGTTTCCTATGTTTAGTCTACCGGAGTTAGTTTTCACTTCATATGGTGATTTCATATGTGAACAAATCTAGTTTTCCATGTGTTTTATATATACGTTAAATGCTCTACATGTGTATTTAAATTATTATACCGTTACATGTTATATATTTAATTAGTGCACTGTTTAATATTTTGTGATATTTTTTAAAGACAACCCCCTATTGAAATCACCTGTAGGTGTAATAAATGTCTCTGTGACAAAGGTTTAAAAGGCAGGAGAGCTGGTTCTGTTCCTCAGTTGGCGGTCCAAGAAGTCCAGCCGCTCTCTGAACTGAGCCTCAGAATAAAGTCATCCTTAAAATATGTCACTGTGAGGATCTCTACTTCATAAGTTCAACACATGCAGAAAGAAAAGCCGTATAGAAGAGAGAAGGTCTCTGTATCCACAGGGGGCTTCTCAGTGGAGAATCTGAATATCAGCTAATATTTATGATGCTGCTTAGAGCTCAATGTGCTAAAAACAACTTTTATCATAAAGTACACTCATGAGTAAGCAGTTTGGAAAAGGGTGAAGTTACATATCTGTGTAAATCTCACAAACTCTTTATTCCTCTCTAACTTTTAATTAGTATTTTAACAGCCAACATTTCCAAAATGATTCTCCTTTTTAATGCTTCTGCAATATCATGAAAGTGTGCTAATCACCGCCTGAGTGTAAATCCTGATACGATGCTCTACGTCCCACCATTAAAACAAACAACCTCTCCTCTCTGTCCGCTGCAGCAACATCACAGAGATGATGACCACGGTTTCGCTGCAGATCGTCGGCATCATCGAGCCCATCATCCAGCATGCCGACTGGTTCTTCCCCGGAGGTGAGGAGGGACGACACGGGAGGAAATCAATTTTCCAGGAAATAGAGAATTGACTTCTTCACAAAATGAAAACACTGAATTGTGTATGCGTCTCGTTCCTTTCTTTAGAAATCGAGTTCAACGTCACGGGGAACTACGGAAGCCCGGTCCACACCAACCACAACTCCAACTACAGCTCGATGCCGTCACCGGACATGGACCTGATGGAGCGGAAGCAGAATGACCAGAGTCGGCGGCCGCTCAGCGTCGCCACGGACAACATGATGCTGGAGTTCTACAAGAAGGATGGGTACGAGCCCTCTATCTCTGCTGGGAGTACATTCTCTACACATTTAGCTGCATTTTATAGGGATTACACGGAAAAAAAACTGAAAAAAGTGAAGCCGATGCTTCATGTGTTAAAGCTGCATTCTCTCTAGTGTCCATCAGGGGGCGACTCCTCTGGTTGTATAGAAAATGACTCTACTTCTCTCTTGATTTATTACCTCAGTAAACATTGTAAACATGAGTTTATGGTCTCAATCTCTAGTTTCAAGTCTTCTTCAATACAGCATGATGTTCATTTAGTACATTATGGTTCATTTAGAGTCAAACAGACCATAAAGCAGGTTATGCTTTAGGGGCGGGGCTACTGTGATTGACAGGTCCTCTACTAGAGAGGTATACGGCATCTCTACGTCACTCCTCCTCAGTCCATATATGGTCACTTCCTGTTCACTGGTTGCAAAAAGCCAAGATGGCGACGGCCAAAACGTCGAACTCGAGGCTTCAAAACATCAGTCCACAAACCAATGAGTGACGTTACAACGACCACGTCCACTTCTTATGTACAGTCTATGTTCATTACAGTACTTATAGAGATGTCTTCCAGTTGACCAACATGCAACCTTATTTATGAAAGAAATATGAGCAATAGTCAGCAGCGAGAGACAAATGATTATTTGATCCTCTTTAAATTGTGCCATGAATTACACATATGAGGTTTGTCATTTTAGTGACAATTGCATGTTACAAATAATTGTCTTTCAGGGGGTCTAAAGTGTCAATCAAGGTGTCTCAGACCCCCGCGAGACCCCCCCGTATTTCTGACAAGTTAGCTTTAAATATTGTTTCCTAGACAAGGACACTTTGAGGCGCGTAAAGTTTCCACATGACTGCCTTTTTGACAGCGTCGGACATGCGAAGTAAGAGTGAAAAGAATTCCCCCTTTGATTGCACAAGTTCCATGTGAGAGGTGACCTCATGCTCA
Source organism: Cebidichthys violaceus (assembly GCF_023349555.1). Taxonomy (NCBI): domain Eukaryota; kingdom Metazoa; phylum Chordata; class Actinopteri; order Perciformes; family Stichaeidae; genus Cebidichthys; species Cebidichthys violaceus. The sequence continues at coordinate 414,706 of NW_027176950.1, read as the reverse complement.
GTTTCACTGTGAGGTGGACAGAAGGGATACTGTATCAGTCTTTATCTGTAGCCCAGTGAGAGGGAAAGAGAAAGATGACATTTAGTCTGTGAAATGAGGAATCAGGCAAACCTCAAGCTGTGGAGGAGGATTAGCTGAAACCCAGTCAGAGGCTTTCTTTCTCTTTTCTCTGTCTGTCTCCGTGTCTCTTCCTTTAATGCTTTAATACACCCTTGGTCTTATAAGGCCCTGCGGCTAGACTAAGCCCTGCAGCCCGGAGACCACAAGTAGCCCAGCTAATTAAACCTGGACCCAGCGTGTATGTGTGTGTGTGTGTGTGTGTGTGTGTGTGTGTGTGTGTGTGTGTGTGTGTGTGTGTGTGAGTTAGATCTGATCAATAGAGATCAGCTTTCAATGGAAACACAGAACCAGCAGGCTCAGCACAGTGAGGCTCCCTTTGAATTACAGGTTTTTATGTAGAAAAGATTTTAGATTTCGCTCTGTGTATGGTTGTAAAGTTGGATTTTAAATTTCTACTTAGTGCACACATCCCTTTTAAAAAAGTGAATTGATGTTCAGACACTAAAATTTGCACCTCCGGGGATCTTTGTGCTTTCATGTGAGGAATAAAAATGATAATAATTTACCATCATTCTCTGTACCGAGCAGGACCAGTTGAAGGACATACACTGCACTTAGCCTCTACATTAATCTGTCCAGTGAGAACTATTTATAGCTATAATCTCTGGCCATACAAAGTACATAGTGTGATATTTTGTGTTTAGAGATTTCTATCAGAGAGAAATAGTCATTTCACTTTCAACCTTAAGCTCTATATGGGCCCAAAAACGTGGAAGCTGGTGGAAGAGTGTTCACTTTCTTTCTCTGTGTGCAGCGATAGCGGTGATGATTGCATATATTTACATCTATAGAGACATCTATTTATGGAAGAAAGAAAATAAATCCACCGGCCGTGATTGGTTGTTCCTTCCTTCTTTGGCTGCAGCGTAAAATACTATTTTGTTTTATACTAATTAATCAAAAGAGATATACTGTGTTAATTAGTGACGTTTAGTTCTTAGATCTTTATGCTAAGCTAAGCTAACTGACTGCTGGGTTTAAAGCTTCATATTTACTGGACAGAGTGGTATTAATCTTCTCATCTAACGCTCGGCAACAAAAAAAGCTCCCTCAGACGTCCCTGTTTTTGGATTTAGGATGCACATTAGGCTCCTCCTCTTAAATTCAATGAAATCATTCTTTTGTTATGATTGTGTATAGGAAAGAAAAAGTCCTGTAGGCCCAGACTGTGGCCACAACACCAAAATCAACACACAGCACTATTGCTTTTTTTTAATCCCTGTTCATCTTCAAGGTGTTACATGGGTTGAGGTTGAGTTCTTTCACAAGCTATGGACCTATGGACCTGGCTTTGTGCACAAGGTGGAATCATCACCGTGTAACATGAGAGGGTTTTCCCCAAACTGTTGCCGCCAAGTTGGAAACTCATTATTGTCTAAAAAAAATGTCCTTTCATTCAAACCATGAAGAAAGGCCAAAGACCACAAACTACATACAAGAAAGGTGTCCACATACCTTTGGCCACACTATTGTTGTGGTTGTACCACTGCATTGGAAAAAACAACCTCTCACATTAGATTTTTAGGGGGATTTTCTTGAATCCATTAGGGAAACTTTGACCTAATTAGCGCTAAAGGGAACTGTAATTTTCTCTCTGCGTTTTGAGACGGGGCTAAAGCGCTTCAGAGAGAGAAGATCCCCCCCCTCCCAGGACAATCTCCCCATTTCGCTCCCCCATCTTGGCTCTCTTCTTAAAAAAGTTCATCCTGCCAAAGTTCCTCTGCTGCTGTTAATGAGTCCGATGGGGGGGACTCTGTCCTCCGTGATCCTTACTCTCTGTCCTCATTGTGCTTGTCTTTGTCTTTAACTACGCAGCATGAGGAAGATACAAAGGTACAGTATAGATCCTCCACACCCTCCTCATCCTCTCATCGGTCTATTCATCGTCTGTCCGTCTCAGCTGCACGTTGTTGACAGGAAGTGTCGGTCGGTTGTCGTGTGTGTGTTTAACACTTCCAGTCAGGTCTGTCTGAAGTGACACACTTGGATTCCTATAGTTCATGCCTCCAACAGAGAAGGGTGACAAATGGGGGGGGGGGGGACATGGACAAAGCAGGCCTTTCTTTCTGTGTTTACATAAGTAGCATCTTTTCAGGCACTGGATGAATTTGTTCAGCCTGTGAGTACAATAGCCTCTTGTTGTTTAACCTTAGCTATAGTTAAGGTAGTTCCTGTCTTGTCCTGGAAGCAAAGAGAAACAGCTAGCCTGGCTCTGGCCCAAAGTAAGACAATCTGCACCTCTAAAGCTCACTAATCAACACAGTAGAGTAGTCAATAGAGTGCTGCAGGGATGACGTCATTTTGTGGGCCAACAGGAAGTTAGCATCACACTGGTTCCCTTGACAAAAATCGAATGGGATTATTCCATTAGATTTTGGTATATTGTAGAAAATAATCTCTGTAGCAAACAAACGTTATTTATTTATTTATTATGATATTTACAGGTTTTCTTCATCAAGATAATCTTTACCAATGAACTCCACTTTTATGATTTTTGAAGCAGAAGTAAGAAGCTAACGTTAGTCTATAAAGGAACTCCACCACGGTCACATGATTTCACGTCACCACTAAGCTAAAGGAGGACTAGTTTTCTAGTGAGGACGTTTAGTCGTCTCATTTACACTCTTTTTAAGACATGTAAGAGCTTCTAAATTCACCAGAGGGGCGTTTACTGACCTATTTTAAATCTTAGAACTAAAGTTAAAATATTTTGAGCTTGTGTTAAACACATTATTTCAGACATCTAACCAAAAACACATTCAGAAAACACATTGACTTTGAGACGGGGGAACAGGAAGTGAAAAAATTATGACTCATTTCCTGGTTTTAGGACTCATTCCTGCAGCTCTCTATGATCCTGTTTGAGCTTTTTGCCAACAAGGACGTGCCCCGAATTTTGTTTATATTGTATTGTATATATTTTCAGATGTGGGAATGTATGGGGTTGTGTAGGTCGACATCTGCTGCTAGTGCTCACCTTGCACATGCATTTTAGCAAATATCTGATCAGTTTTATGATATAAAGTTCAGTGTTAATGGTGGAAGAAAAATGTTCCCTATGTAAGATATCTCTAGTTTCCAGTCTTTATGCTAAGCTAAGCTAACTGGCTGCTTAATTTTGAATGGACAGACTTGAGAGTGGTGTCAATCTTCTATTCAAACTCTTGACTAGAAAGTGTCAAACTACCTCTTTAGTTTATTTTTATTTTAATGCCAAAAGGACCATAAAGTCTTCATCTTGTTCATTTCATCCAAACTGCTCTCGTCTTGCAGTTCTCAAAAGATTTAACATCTCACCTTCCTCATGCATCGTGATCAGGAGATTGTCATTAAAAAAGGAACTTAATTACACATTTAAGCGGGACAATGTGTAGGTGGAATGTTGTTCTCTGTTCCTGCATGCTCAGGATCGCCTATACAAATCCGTGTGGGTGGAGCAGAGTGACCCTAGAGGCCTCTTTCAATAATGGTCCAGGTGAAGCTTGTCCCGTCTCCTAGCAGCCCTGATGACCCCACTTGAACCACACACACACACACACACACACACACACACACACACACACACACACACACACACACACACACACACAGACACACACGCCCTCCCGTGATTTGATTGGCTGTGCATCTCTGTCCCACTGCAGCATGGGTGTCAGGGTGATGGACACTACTTGGGTGTCGCGCAGGGGCTCGTCTTCCACACGTAAAACCTCTTCCACGCCACCGAGCGTGCACCCCCCCGTCCCTCCCACTGACGCTCTCGTCCCCGAGCAGCCCGGGGATTTCTCTGCCTCCCCCTCCCCCACCCCTCCTCCCACTAACAGCGACCGAGCCAGGTAAGGCTGTCGTGCCCCCCCCCCCGGTTCTCCTGTTTCACCCCCCCCCCCCCCCACCACCACCGTACACACCTGCTGCTGCTCCCCACCCCCCGCCACGTGTGCTGCTGCTGCGCCCTGCAACTGACCACGCTGCTCCACGTTTTTCTTTCCCCCCACGAAACGCTCACCATCACCTCCATGTCTCACTTCTGATGAAGCATGACATGTGGAACGTTTGTGACTGCTCTTTAAGTTTCTGTTTTTTTGTTGTTTATTTTTCCTTGAATTTTTTATTGCAGCCATGTGTGTAGATTAATTCCTGTATTTTATGTGAATATTTCCACTCCTCTTTTTACGTAACATGTGGAAGAAGTTGATCCATGTGTTCAGTAGTTCATTGCTGCATGTGCATGAATTATTTATGTTTTGTTTTTTTGTTGTCATTAGTCCAAGCATCATTAACAGCATAACAGTCCATTGTCGCAAGGCCCTGCAATGGATGAGGTGACTTTTCTGTTTAATTTCCTTTCTGTGATTTGAAACCCAAAGAGCACCTCTTCTTTATTTCCTCTGTGCTGCCCCCCCCCCCAGAGCCCTCACTTCTCCCTCCTGACACAATAATTAATATTACTCCCAAACTTAACCTGACAAATCGATACATCCCACTGCTCTTAACCTCCTAGATATGAATGAATTCCTCCACTTTACCTCCAGCTCTATCCCCCAGGAAACATTGACATGTTTGTCATTGCAGCTCGGATGATGCATCCTCCAATTGGTCGGACTCCTGTTACGCCTACCCCTCCCCTGAGGAGGAGAGGCTGCCTCCCCCTTACCCCTCTTCCTCCTCCTCCTCCTCCTCTTCCTCTTGCTCCTCCTACTCGCTCCCTCACCACCATTTCTACACCCGAGCACCTCCGGGTATGCGTCCTGTCGCCCCCAACCCTGAGTCCGTGCCCCCCGGCCCGTCCCCTCCCCCACTCCCCCACTCCCTCTGCCCGTCCCCTCAGGCTCTTGACGTCAACTCCAACCCCAAACCCAATTCCTTGCACCTGCCCAAACAGGCCTCCCTGTCCGACTCTTCGCATGCGGCCCTGTCCGAAACAAATGGCTCCACCCTTTACATCAAACCCCCGCTCGTTCTCACTCGCCACGACCTGTTCCTGGGCTCTCCCAAACCCCCCAACACCCCCCTATCTGCTCCCCCTCCATGGGCCGCCTGTGCCTGTAGCCGGGAGAGAGGAGCCAAGCTGACTAGGTAAATACCAGAACGCTGCTTAACTCGCCCGTATACTCCCAACACCACTCACACACAAACGGGAGAGATGGGTGAGGGATGGGTGAGGAGAAAAGGGGGATGGGTGAGATTAAGATTACCCCCCCCCCCCCCTTTCTCCTGTTCTTTGTTCTTATTTATTGTGTATCCGTCAATCATGGAAATCAATTCTCTTTTGGAACGACATTATCAGATCCATCTCTTTTTTTAATATAATTGCCGTGAATGCAATCCAGAACTTTCCACGTTGCCAGGATATTTCAGGAGGCGGTTGCCAGGCAACAAAGGAAATTCAAAGCTTTCAGTGCATGCCATTATAATAAAAAAAAAATAAAAAAAAAAAGCAGTGGGCGTTAATGAGTCATACCAGTGGGCCCAGTCAGCCCCGAGTGGTAGACTGCAACATCAGAACTTGAGAATGAACAGAAACAACACCATGTGTGTTAATGTTTTTGTTATGTTTTGTTATATTGAGCCCCAAAAGATGCTTGTGTGCTTCGCCCCACCCCCGTCTCTAAATCACCGCAGCTTCAACCATCCATTCATGCCTCATCTGCTGAGCGTCGGTCATGAGTGTGAAGTGATTATGTTTCGACCATCATTGGCATTCTGGCTGCGCTGCGCCGTAAAAAGTAAAAATCCATTAAGCCATTTGGGTTTATTTGGGATTTTTGAACTGCTTTCTGCTGCACGGCATTATAGACTTCATGTTCGCCTGCAAACAGTGGTCATTCTGGCAATTTGACACGGAACTATGGGTGCTCTCTCTTTTTTATTATTATTTGCCAAGAGATTTATGGAAACACGGTCGACATGTTATTAAAGAGAGGAGAGACGCATGAGGCAGCATGTCATTCCTGTGTGTGTGTGTGTGTGTGTGTGTGTGTGTGTGTGTGTGTGTGTGTGTCCTCAGTACTCTGAAGAACAAGGAGCTGTCTCCAGTGATCGGACAGAAGGGACTCCAGGGACTCCAGGGGATGACTTCTTGTGGACAGTCTGACCACAGCCCTCACACCCTGAGGAGAGGTAACGAGGCAGTGAGATCAGTCTGAACATGTCAAAGTCTTATTTTTAAAAGCTCCAGAAACATGCACATCGATTTGTAAATATGCTATCAATCAAACATGTCTCCAAAAGAGGCTAAATCTAGCAAGTCGGCAGCCCGTCATGTCAAGCCTCCCTACAAAGCCACGCCCCCATATTTATCATAATGAACATGAACAACGAACGTGGCTATTGTTAGCACTTAAGTTTTTATTTTGCATTCATGTAAACTGCTTAAATATCACGCATAATGTGAGCAAAAAGGAGTTAAGAAAGTGTCATTTTCTTCTCTGCTTGGGCAGAATTATATATTCTAATTAATGACAAAAGTAAATGTATTTAAGGATCTGCAGAGTTGATTAGTCAGAAGTAGAGGCGAGCATCCCTCGCTTCCATAATGATCATTACATGATCATTAAACGGGCGAGTTTACTCATCACGGTTAGAGTTACTCGGCCTGTGAAAACAGCTGCGTGATGTCTGAGAATGTTTTAGGAATAGTTATCTCAGGTTGGGCTACTTGTTTTTAAAAGAAAACAGGGAAGGTCTAATGAAATACATTATTGGAGTTGAAAGATCTCTGCAGGTTGACTCTAAGAACTAAAACATTTAAGAATGTATCTGTCTCTTGCAAGCCTCCCAACTTAACCAATGTATAATAGAAGCACTGGAGGATCCCTTTAATAAAGCTACAGAAACTCAGTCATTTATCACCCAAATACATTTTTAAATCCTCTAAATTGCTCTGCAAGTGTGAAACATCACTGCAGTTCTTACAATATTCATGTATTTTGATTTGCAGCAAAGAAGCTGGCCCCGATCCCCCCCAAAGTCCCGTACTGCCAGTCGGGAGCCATGTCCGACCAGTCGACAGGTCAGCCGTCTCCGGTCAGCCTGTCGCCCACTCCTCCCAGCACCCCGTCCCCGTACAGCTTCAGCTACCCGCAGGGATACGCCACCATCGGCTCCCCGGGGCAGATCCAGATGGCCACCGCCCCGTCCCTCTCCTCTCCGCCCTCGCTGGCCGGGACTCTCACCAAGGCCAGGCCGACCCCCAAGCCGCCACGGACGAGGCCCAGCTTACCTCCCCCTCAGCCCCCCAGCACGCCCGGCACCAGTCCCCAGCCTCTGGACCATTCAACAGGCCTCCTGGACGGTTTGTCTCCCGGGGAGAGCATGTCCACAGGTGAGGTGTATGAAAGCGATCACAACACATCACTGCATGTCGAAATATACATTTCAATTTGTGCTTTTACTTTATTAGATTGCTTTTTACTCCACTGGATCTTTATGAACACATTAATTACTATAATAATAATATTGTATTTTGTAAAGATAATATGGCATCATTGCAACCAGTCAACCAGCTATTACAAGATAACTGTAACAAACTCTTATCACTTAGTTACCAGAAACTTTTGGTAACAAAGATTTCCACCCAGCAGTGTACGAATATTTACATGTCAAGGTAACAACATGTTGTTCTCTAGACACCACCGCTGGTTGGAAAAGAGCACATTTACAGAATATTAATAACTGTGACGCTCAATAAAACGTCAGATTGAGATGCGGGTGGCCTCCAGATATTTATTCAACAAAGAATAAAGAGGCAATTTACCCCAAAATCCTCTTACCTGGAGAGCTTTTTTATCAGTTTAGATTGTTTTGGTGTGAGTTGCCTCGTTTCGTACATGTCTGCTTTTCTCCAATATAATAGAAACATATGGCACCACAAAAAAAACACATTTATATTTAATACAATAAATCTGTTTTATGTTGTCTATTTCTGGACTTGATGCTCTTATCTATTCTATTCGTTTACCTCAGCGTTCTTAGTGTGTTTTCGTCTAATTTTCCCCTCTTGTCGACTGCTCTTATTGTCTCACTTACAGCGGTATGAGCCGAGAGGTTCAGTGTGATTCTATGTGTGAGAGGGACTTTTAGGGTAAGCAGGAGTTCCTGTGCTAAAGCCTCCCCCACCCCTCCCCATCCCTCCAACCCCTCCAGACATTTGACTTCTCCTCATTACGTTTACACCGACACACACAGCGGCTGTTTTCAGTCCAGCTTTAAACCGTTTTGTCGGCCTTTGCATGGCGGCTGAGACTGACGCATGGCTTACATGGGCTGAACAGACCGGGGGTGGGGACCCTAAAAACCTCCAACCTTCTCTGCCCCTAGGATTCCCACCCATAATGCCCTGCTCCAGCTGGCTTTGACAGTCACTGCCCCCCCCTCCTCTCACCCCATACCCCCCCTCACACTCCACAGTGTTGTGCCCACCGCTGCTCCTCAGTCAGCACACTTCCTGTCTGTGCAGTTGTTCATCACACAAAAATGCATTAAACTGGGGTCAATATATTAGTTCATACATCAGTATGACTAACTACATTGATCGTGGTTTTGGGGGTTTTGTTTACAGAGTTGATCAGCCATTGATCACGTCTGAATCAGGTGTAAGCAATGGGGATGCACGATATACACTGTTTCACTGATGATGATGGTAGATATTTTTTATTTCATCGCCACTTTATCATTAACGTTGCACTCCACGGATTTCACACATAAAACATCTGTAGGACAGATTAATAACAGATTAAGGCCTCTTAGATGTTTAAAGTAGCAATCCTTAAAATATCAGTCCGGGTTTATTTAGAATTTCTGTTTGAGTTGAACAGTCTGAAGTCTGTGCAATTTTTTTTTAAAGAGTTTGGTGCATAGTGTAATTTTTTGGAGTGTATACAAAACTGTAAAAACTGTATTTTTTTTTCTGGGAATAACACCACAGACACCCAGTTCATAATACTACAAATATATATATATATATATATATATATATATATATATATATATATATATATATATATATATATATATATATATATATATATATACTTTTGTTAGTGGGCCAATCAATTGTGTCCACATACTTTTGGCCATAAAGCGTATCAGATTTGATAATTTATTAATACTTACTATAATAAGTCTTGTATATCGTGCACCCCTATCTTATTTATTTATTCCTTATGATGACCCGCCTGCTGTGTGTAACATCATCCAGCATCGATGAAACCACATCTGGAATCATCTGTTTCACTCTACTTCTCTCTTTTTTATTTTGCTCATCCCTGTGTGTGTGTGTTTATTGCCAGATTGTCTCTGTAACTTGGACATCCCCATCATCGACGTGGACCTGGACGGTATTTTTGACTTGCCCCACATCTCCCCCTTCAGGAACTCATTGGCACTGTTTGAGTCGACCGACAGCAGAGCTGAGCCGGAGGAAGAGCCTGAGAGCACAGTGCTATGATGCCACTGAGAACACCCCCTCCCCCCCTCCCATCAGCTGATTAAATGAAACACAACAACCCCCCCCCTCACTCATTTATTTACCTTTCACTTCTCCAGCTGGATGACTTCAGCCTTACCTGTACTCGATCCAGAGGGGTCCACTTGTAAAAACTTTAAAATAAACAAAAAAAACACGCCCCTAAAAGAAATCACATGAGGGAGCTCTGACACTTAATTTGTCATTTTATGTTGGCTGTTTTTTTGTTTTTATTTAATTTAATGTTTTGCCTTATTTGACTCACTTGCAATATTGCCTTTAACTTCACACTCGAGACTGGAAACAGGCTGCTGGGAGGATTGAGTGCTCTTTGCTGCTGCTGCTTCTCATGAGTGAATTTTTAACAAAAGGAAGAACAACACAGATCTGTACATCCGTCCTGCCAACACTTCCGTTTATCTCCCATCTCCCGTTCCTCCTCCATTCCTCAGAGGTGTCAGTTTGTAAAGCATCGCTCCGGCGTGTGGTGGCAACAACCCCCTAAAGTCCCGTCCCACTGTGAGTGTGCCAGTACGTCGTTTTTGGAAAGTGTGTATGTATGTGTGTGTGTTTGTGTTTGGTAATTGTACTATATGATGTTGCACTGTTGGTGTTCGTGAAACAGGAATGCATGTTTTTAGAGAAATAGGAGAATAACTACCAGGTTGAACGCCCAATCACACTTTTCTCTGTATTTACATCAATCAGGATACAAATCACTGAATATTTATTGTTTATATTGTACATTTTTAGGATATATGATACATTTATCATTTTAAATCAGATCATATTTTGTATCCACAGGAGAGCTATAAAGACACTATTTCCTCCAGATAGAATACAGTAGATGCTGTCAGGGAGCTGATAAACATATGAGATATGTATAGGTACAAAATGAAAGCGGCGGGATGGTTGAGAATACTAAAATGAAAAACTCCATGTCTACACGTTGCGTGGGATTTTTCTTTTTTTTTCATTCGCAGAGAGACTATGATGCCTGGAGTGTGCCACCAGAACATTTGCTCAAATTAATCTCAATTATTATTGATTGTCCAGCTTGCTGTGTACTAGCAGGAAGTGCGGCCAATCAGAGCTGCGGCTGCTGCTCTATGGGTTGGACTTTGATTAACGGTTCCCTGTGGAGTTTTCTTGTAAATGAACAAAAGTTATGTTTACGTTCAGTGTTCATTCAGACAAAAAAGTGGTAAAAGTGCTAGTGGTCAAAAACTCCACAGGATGCCTTTTAATGTTTAAGTGTCACTGCTTACAATTAAAAGAGAGCCGGCCTTAAGCAATCACAACAGAAGCTGAAAACACCGCTGTGAGACATTATCACCTTTTAAAGTTAATTAGTTGTTAGCAAACAGTTGCTTCTTTACTCATCAAGCCGTTACTGTCGATATGATGATTTATTTGGACTCTCACGATAAGTCCAGTATTCGCTCTCCTTTTAGCTCCGTAGTTGGTCTCCACCACCTAAGAAGAGGAATATCTGTCTCTTTAGCTGCTAAATGCTCCACCATGTTCACCAGCTAGCCTCTAACTGTGTCAGTCTGCTGTTTGCTGCTGAGCAGGTAGAGAACAGTGTAGTTTCTTCCACATACAATTACAATTACAAAGCCGGTAGAACTGTACTCCGTTGGCACACTTCAGGCTCCGTATGTGACGTTCTGTTACAAACATCTGGAATCATTCTTGAGAAGTCATCGTTCAGTCCTCTTGCCCTGAGGTAAAATAACATCCCATCATATCATAACAAAGAACTGAAAACAGTCACACTCACAGAAAAAAAAGGTGCTATTTTTGTCAACAACAACAAACAAAAAAGCCTCAGTGGCAAAACAAGCACACTTTTCTTTCTGACGTTGCAGTTTCAGTTTCTGCCGCCTCCCCAAAGCAGTTCATAGGAACCCCGTCTGATGATGCTGATATTTTTAGTCTATATAAGTGAACCAGAGGCAAGTGCAAAGATATGTGTATATGTGTTTATTTTGATGAGAGTATTTATACAGATATATTTCTGAATACTTTTTACTAGGTCTGAAGAGTTGTGATTGTGAATCTCATCTGAGGATTTAAAAACAAACATTCAAACACGGGACCAGAGTTTCCCTGCTGTCGCATCGAAACCTTTTTCAGGAATCAGGAGGTTTAAGAGAAAACTTGAAAAATCAATAAAACTGGAGGAAGCAAGGTTTGCATACGACAGCAGCGGTTTTGTTATTTGCCTTGATGGTGGGTTTTGTTGAGACCTGTCCAGATTTGAAAGACTTCATTTGGTCCTGAGAACATCCACTACACATGGCCTCAGAGTCACTGTGCTGCTCTGCCATCTTCTTTTCTTTAAAGATATTATTCACAGGACTTGTGTAAATAGCAGCACCTCTGTACATATGTGTTCTGTATAAAGTGGCAGGGGAGAAATCTCTCTCTCTATATATATATATATGAAAATGCTGTATTGAAAAATATAAATGGCGATGAACATTATATAATATAATGTTGCTGGTTGTAGCACAATATTGCCACATTCACACGAAATAACATCAAGTAAAATGTAGATTTTATAAACAAAAACAGCTGTTTGTGCTCTTGTTGCAGAATTAACCTCTTGAACCCTGATTTTAGCTCTACAGTTACAAAAAAATGTCCACAGAGTTTATTAATGTTGCTTTTTTAATTCTTTATTTTGCTTGTTCCAACACGTCACTGCAGCTACGTGATGCTACGTTACATTTAATGGAAAATTCAAGATGGCCTGTGTGTCATTTCATATATTTACAAACAGTGTTTGATATCTAAAAAAACAAAAGTTGGGATCTTGTTAATAATTTAAAATAATGTTCTGTTTGTTTGCAGAATGTTTGTCCACCTGCAGCTGTAATGACGGAACAATCACATGGTCCAGCCGGGTTTAAGAGGTTACAAGAGACTCTCGTCACAACGTGACTAAACACAAAGATCTACATGGTTATTCCGCCCCACATTATAAATATGATAGATGTTATTATAAACAATGGAAAATGTAAACGTTCAGGGGAATTACAGGACGGTTTCTAAAAATCTAGGGCTGCAACTAACAATTAGTTTCATTATCAATTAATGTGCTGATTATTTTCTTAATGGTTTGGTCGATAGCTCAAGAAAATATATTTAAAAAATACATTAACGATTAATCAAAATTATCAGAAGTTTCTTATAATTTTCTGTCAATCAAATAATAATCTACTAAAAGTCTCGGCTCTACTACAATTCATACCAATTATTCAATCAGATCCTTCAGCTGAGTTCAAATCACGACAGTCATGAAATGCTATCGCCGGTATTTATTATTTTAATATTTAAAGAAAAACTTTTTTCTGTGCTGAGGTGAATGGTGTGTCCTGTCTTTGTCTGGATTTCTGTGTTACAACGTGCTGCTCTTTGTTTTTGTACTAAAGGGTTTCGGATTAAGGATTGTACAGAATCCATAAAACACAACTTTATTAACAATAAGCCTGTCGAGCAGAGACAGCCGGGTGAGAGACAGTTTCCCGTATTACAGCTTTTGCTAGCATGCCCTTTGAGCACTGACATACGAAGGCCTTTTTTTTTTGTTTTTTTTACACAAATAGGTGGAATGTATCGGTGATAGATGACGTTCACCTCGTCGGTCGTGATGAAGGGGGATTGTGTGTGTTGTGGACATAGTTTCAAGTAAAAGAGGGTGGTGGGGTATCTGATAAAAAGTTATGACCAATTTTGGGGAGGGAGGTTGGGGGTCAGGGGTTGTTTGATTCGACATTGTCCTGTGTGAAACTCAGCAGCATGCTTTTTTAACCATGCCTATGAAATATGTCTCATCTTTGGTCCTATATAAATGTGCTTGTATTTATTTTTTATAAGTGAATAGATCAACCTTTATAAAAGAGGAATAATTCCGTGCTGCCCTCGAACCATTTCTTAAGTCAAACTCTCCATCGACAGTTTGTTTGAAAACAATCATGATTTTTACAATTTTTCTTCTGTGTTCCATTAAAACAGTACGATTTCACCTTATTTATCTATAGCAAATATAAAAAGCACATCTGGCTCAGAACAGAGGCCACTGTCAGGAAGTCTATCGGCTAACATGTTGGGAGAGAAGACTGCTTTAAAGGACTAAAATGTGACTTTACACTGAAATCATACCGCAAGCAAGAACAAAAGAATCATGCTGAACAGGTTTGTTTTTACTCGTACAGTTTGTAGATTACACTGTGGTGCATGCAGCCATTGCAATCCAATCATCCTTATTTTTATTTTTTATTTTTTTCTTAAGTAATGGGGGCCAAAATAAAAAAGGGAACATGTAAGTGATCAAGGAATCTTTAAAGTTCTTTGTGTCAAACTGTTGTGATGCTGTGGACTCTTTAAAAGTTTGGAGTGAAGAGGAAATGCCTTTTTCTTGGACACGCTATCTCCCGGTTACCAAGAGGAACACAGTGTAAAGTAAGATAGAAATAAAATTAACCTCATCCGAATGTTGAAACTATTAAAAAACGTTTTTTTATATTACTTGGATTTTCTGTGCTTTTGTTGTGAGCGTGGCGTTCAATGTTATTTCATTAAAAAAACATTTGGAAGAGAAAGAAGCATTTTGAACAATAACAAAAAAGAGAACCCAGAAAAGTGCTACAGTATTTTTTAAATGTTGGTATAAAACTGTTGCAGCGATTTCTTCTTCAGTCACATCTGAGGTGCTTCAGTGAAGGCCGAACACATTCTGCAGAGACGTAAAACACTTCATTACGTCTCTGAATTGCGAAGTAAATCACAATTTCACAAGGTGTCTTATGGTGACGGCGCCGAAATGCACCCGAAATGCACCCGACATGCACCCAACATGCAGACCTCTGTGATAAATGTTCTGCTAAACATCAAACCCTAAATCCTCAAACATACAGTGGTCATGTTAAAAACATGTTGTGCAAATATTCATTGGAGCATGCAGAGAGAAGTGCAGTAGGAGTCTGCAGTCATGCTAACAGCTCTGCGAGGCTGTACTGCAGCCACCGCAGTGCTAACAGCTAAGTGCTAACATGCCGATGTTTAGCAGGTGTAATGTTCACCACGTTCACCATCTGAGTTTAGAGTGTTAACATGCTAATAGTTGCTAATTAGCACTCATTAAAAGTACAGCTGAGGCTGATGGGAATGTGGTATTAAAACATAGATTGTATGAGGAGGATATGAATGTATGTATGTTGTGCCACTAATAGCTAAAAGTGTCAACCTGCTGGGGGCGCTACAGGAAAAAAAAGTCAGAGGATCACCAAAGTAATTTAGATTAATCCTCTGGGGAACATGAATGTCTTTTCAAAAATAATAATAGATAGATAACGAAGATAACGTCAGGACAATCTTCCAATAGTTGTTGAGATATTTCAGTCTGGACCAAAGTGGTGCAGCGATACATCGCTAACCCTTGAGTCATCACCATAGCAAAGTATAATGTAGATTACACTAATCTATTCTATAATAATAAGATTCCTTACCTCTGACATTTTGTCCAAAAAGGTTAAACTGTAGTGAGGCAGCTGCTTCGTATGACGTGTCCTGTGAAACGATCAGAGTATATAACATAACATTCTTTCTTTTCCACGACTTGATTCATTGCAGTAATCAACAGAATTATCACAAAGTCACTAATATATTCTCATAATAATATATGTTGGATAACTCTCTCAGTAAACACCTTCACCGTACGCCTCTTACCGGCGTTCATGGTGATGTTTAACGGTGAGTTGTACATCTGCAGGTGTCGTCGAGGAGTCTGGAGCTCGTCTCGAGTCAAAAGCTTGTTGAGAACCGTCTGAGAGACGATCAGCTCCGGAGCCTTACCCAGCACTGACCCAGGGACAGCCTTAGAAAGTGTACATTCAGAGAATAAAAACCTTTATTTTGTGGTCATAAAAACCAGTTAATGTATATCTATAAAAGTAAACTCACCTTAGATACTTCAAGGTGTTCACTCAGTTTCTGCAGCGCTGACAGGACGCAGCAAACCAGAGACTCTGTGCTCTCCTCCTCTTCCTCAAATCTCTTCAAGTCGCCGGCCATCTGATCTGCCTCGAGCACCTTCAGTCAACGACATCAAACACTCAAACAATACTCATGCATACAGATTATAATTCATGAGGAAAACTTAATGAATGCTTCTGAAGGCTCACGGAGGAACACCACATGACTACAACACTTTAATTTGTCCCCCAGCTGGATGTGCCTCAAGTTAATGAAACCCTCAAAGACCAGAAGATTAAAAGACAACTACAGACCTTGTAGCTCCACTGTTGGAACAGCCTGCTTTGAGGGTTGTGTGCCATCAACACAACCTTTGGAGCTTCCATGAGGGCACTGACAAGAGATGTAGAAATAATGTGTATGGTTTCATAAACAGTATCAAACAATAACAGGCTGAATGTTCTCTATTCTACAGTGACAACATGAGCATGTATAGGGACATAGTTACACATGTAAGAAAACAGAAACAGAAGTAAGTCGACAGTGATAATTGTTGACCGGTGATTGAAATCAAACTTTGGGCAATTATAATACAATAAAGAAGAAAACTTCTACAAGAAAGCATCATTACCCGTCTGGCTGTTGTTGCATTTCTGTGAGGTCTTTCAAAACAGAAACCAGGACGTCCCTAGATGACTGGAAGAAAGAACTTTAAGTGCACGATATCACACTTCACATCTTCTTTATAGACAAACAGTAAAACTTACTTCGATGACATGCAGCAGACAGGACGGATAAATCAACAGCAGGCCCGTCATATTATCCAATATATACCGTTTGCTGAGCTGAAAGTTGAGTTTTTCGTAATGAGCTGTGTGGAAACAAACAACAGGACAGCTTGTTGCAGTAAACTGAGAAAATGAGTTGTCAAAACATAGCCGCAGCATTTTTACTGGGGCTTTTATTGTGGAATTCCTCGAGCAAGAACCACAAAAAGCTCTTACAAAGAAGCCCAACAGACTCATTTACACAAAGAGGTGTGAAAGCTATGAAAACGAGGGAAAGAAGACAGCCATTACCTGCTCTGATGGCAACTGCAACACATTTTTGTGATTTTAATAGTTGGAAAATGTATGTTTCTCTGTATATTCTACCGTTTGGTCAGCAAATAGAGCAGATCAATACATTTATAACATGAATTACCATCACCCTTTCCCCTGAAGGATAACTGGATTAATGGTGATTGGTTCATTGATTGGAATGAAGGGATCCTGTCAAATGGGAAAAGCACTGCCCTGTTTTCAAGCGTTGAGCTATTGTGCTCTCGCTGTTTGTAGCTCTAAAGGTAAATTGCTCGCTGACCTCCCAGTTCTGTCCTGTCAGCAAGATTGCGGGGGAGCCGAGCAATCAGTACCAGCCGCTGTAGCACGATCCTCTGTAGATGAGACCATGAAGGAAAGTCTTAGAAAGACCTGCAGAGTGACAACAGGACGTCCTACAGAGTGCTCTGTCACATATTACACACATACAGGTGGGAACATGGATCATTTCAATGAATATTGAGTTATTTGACATATTACATTCTTAGATCTTAGACTTCAATAGTGACACAATTATCTACAACTACAATAATCATCTGTAATTTTAAACAAACCGCATCCTCCTCCACACCCGTCCTCTGTGCCATAAGCTGGTGAAATAAACTAGTCCCAGTTTCCTCCTCTTTCTGATCTTTTGCTTTCATTTCGTCCATCTTTCTTTCTCTATAGGTCCGATTCCAGCCCTGAGTGAGTGGAGCCTTAGCGAGCTGCGAGCCTTCAGTGTTTATACAAGCTTATATCCTAGAAACCTATTGTTCTCCCGGTATGCTATAAAACAAAGCCTGCTGCACTCTGATGCAATTAACAGGTATATGTTGAGAAGGCAAGAGCCAATCACAGGCCCGGGACAGCCTCGTATTTCAGGTAATGGAAGCCAATAGGAGGAGGAAGTGTTGGTATGGGGACGGCAGAGGACACAGAATTAAGAAGACAAACTTTATTTAATCTAAAGCTTGTTCCTTCACATGACAAGAGAACTGATTCGAGGGTAAATTATACATTTCTGATTTGAAAAATAATATGAAATCTTAATTTCAATGTCATCTAACCCTCAGAGTGTCTTCTTCACTCATTACTTGCATGTTCACATTTGCTATTAAATCTAATTAAATGTGATCCTTCTAGAAAGATAACTTTCATTCAAATATGGGGTCAAAAGTTACGAGTGTAAAACGCTGTTGTGCCATAAAAAAACAGACTTTTATGCTCTTCCAAAACACCCATGAAGCATCTTCGTTAACTAGGTTATACACCAAAGCACTAATATATATATATATATATATATATACACACACATACATATATATATATATATATGTAATACATGTATAAGGAGGATTATATTATTATTTATAGAATAAATAAAAATAAAATAATAAATCGGGAAATAATTGAATAAAAAATAACTAAATTAGGCCAAAGGAATTTGTCAAATACATATATACATTTTGTGAATTTTTCTATTTCTGTACATATTTATTATTTTAAAATCATGCACATTTATTTGATAAGTTAGGCTTTTATTTCTTCACTTCTTTCTTTATTATTCAATCTATGTATTTATCGAGTCATTTCTTTAACTATTAATAAAGCTGTATTTTATTTATTTTATTTTATTAAATCATTTTATTTCCAGTTATATATAGCTAGTTGTAACGTGCTATACTTACCAATTTCAATGTAATATTTTGTATTTGAGAGACGCTGTCATAATATTTCATAAAAGAAGTATTCCACAAGATCAATATGGCTACTTTAATGTTTTTTGGCCTCGTCACATAACTCTCTCTCTTCTTTTGCGGCGCACTCTGATGACGTCATCTCACATCGCCGTTAACTCCCGTTATTGTTCCACAGGTATCTTAACGTGAACTAACCTCTCTCATCTCCCCGTGAGACACATCGAACATGGTCACTGAGCTGCTGTCTTCCTCCTCACTAGCGTCTACTCTGTTTCTTCTGGTTTTCTGTGTAGAAGCCATGATGCTAAAGTTAGCTTAGCTTTAAGTTAGACCTGCTGGACTGTTTGGATAGAGAGAGAGAGGGGGGTGGGGGGGATCTCTGCTCTCTGTGGGTTACCACGGTAACGCGTCATCAGAAGACGGACCCGTACACGTCACTGTACAGTTCCAGTAAAAATAGAATAAATAAAGAAAAAAGGTTCATAAAAATCCCCAAAATGCTCGTGGTAAATACAAATTATGAGACATTTAAAGACAAAAATATATTTGACTTTTTTTTATATATATATATATATATATATATATATATATATATATATATATATATATATATATATATATATATATATATATATGTATATATATGACCAGCAGGTGGTGCTATTTTAACTGCAACAGTTATTGCTCGTCGTCATGCGCAGTTTGTGTGCAGCAGTGAAGCTCATGAACACAACAGAGCAAGTGAATACTGAGGAAATCCACCCTAAAATATGTTCGCTCTCACTGTGATATTTAACAACTTTTTACTGTAATTATCCACCTTTTTTTATCCCCAAGCTAGAAATCCAAATATCACAGCTGAATATTTAACATTTTCAATAAACCTGAGCCCCACACATCAGAAGTGATAGTATTCATATTTAGGGTGTATTCTCCTTTAAATGCCCGCTGAGAGGAACCAGCAGAGATCATCTGACATCAGAGACGGTCGGCCTCAACAGCTCACATCAGCGGGCAAAATGGACTGATAAACACTACTGTTTGGGGCGATGTTCAGGTACTAAATACAATATAATTTATTGCATTTTATCTTTGTTTGCAAACCAGTAAAGATATAAAACACTAGAACCAACATTCTGCAGGTCGTTTGCTCGTTTGCTTGATGTCAGGATATTTATATAAATATCTTGTATATTTATATAAATTATGTAATTTATCATATAGATTACAGTATGGTCAATGGTCAACAGGGTCATGCATTAGGCTGATATCAGCATGTCTAAAATAGTCAGATTTTCTATTATAAAGCTTTCTTAGTTTACACCTGTACTTAATCCACCCATTAAATCATAGAATATATTAATTTTATTTTATAAAGTCTTAGTCCAACATCAAGCTTGTGCAGTTTAAATGGCTATATGAACTATATAATTGTGTTTTTTAATTTAAAATAGCCCACATAAAATGGCCTGTGTTGCATTTTCCTCTGCTGTGATAACATTTGAGTTTTCCTCTATAGGCTTCTCTTTGAATCTAATGTGAAGCTGAATTATTCAGTGGGATCACAGAATGAGATTTTTTACAGTAGAAGTCAGTGACTGTAAAAGCAGCCATGCTCTATTTATGGTTATTTGGAATGGTGTGTGACTTAGCTGTTTAATTCAGTTTGTATCTCCTCGGCCTCTGTGTTGTTGTAAAGTGTGTTTATTGAATGTCCAGAGGACTCACATGCTTTTTAAACGTGATGCTGGAGGTCAGCGTTGTTTACTGTGACACTCTGTGTTATCTTTCTCAAACCATACCTTTTTAAACCTCACTCACCATTCTGATTCAGGTTCACTGACGTTTTTTGGATGCTGGAATTCAAGTGGATTTGAGGATTTGTGCAGCACTTCAAGGGCTTTATTGGGGGGGGTTTTAAATGTGGAAATTTGTCTCTCTACATTTCCATAATTTTCCACAACATGCCTTGGTGCTTATTTTAGATATCCAAGTTTTGTCTGTAAGATATATATATATATATATATATATATATATATATATATATATATTAAAGTTGAAATTATCTTTTAAAATGAACGAGGACTTTCCGAAATCTTACTGTTTTCTTCTGTCAGATTTTGGTCGTGTTCCCATCTGCTCCTGCTCACGACTAGTTTAGTGTTCAGGGGTTCAGTTCTTGTTTCCTCTCCAGTCATGAGTCGGTGTGATGATGAATGAGGCTCCTTCACGTACAGATACCTCTGGGATTTACTTTAGTATGTAGGTAGATCAAGGGCTTTTCAAAATAAAGCTAGTGAGACACATTTTCAACTAAGTTACAAATTTGTAGTGTTGTATAATGTGAGACTGCTCTTATTTAATGCCAATATAAGATTGAACTTATGGAAGGGCATTAATCAAATGTAAAATGCTGTTTTGTTGAAACTCTGTAAAGTTCACAGCTGTGTCTGTTTTTGTGGACTAAGATTTCAGGCCGAAATCTGAATAAATAAGGGAGTTTGTTTTGGTTTCAGAATCACTCTTGTTTTCTTTTTCACTCCTCTACAGATTTGTTTGCCATGGAAATGGATATGACACCAAAATTCTCCTCAAAAGACGAGGAAATTGACTTCTGGAAGACTCTTTCTCTCAAGTACAAGGAAAGGTACGTAAACTGGTCCTTGTTCTATATGTTTGTTAGCAAGACTCTAAACCTAAACCATCAACGTCAAATTGCCTGAGTAGCAAAGGCCAAACTATGTTGTACAATGCTGTACAAATATACAGCATTGTTGAGAGACGGATAAACACGTTATTGGTTAGGGTCTTTTTTCATGTTAAGAGTAGAGCCAGACGTATATTTTAGGAATAATTGGCCAAGTTTAAGCCCCATTTTTCATCTTACTGGATAATTCTGATCAAAACCCCATCACTTATCTGCTTGTCTTGTTTGCGACACCAAAGCCATCCTACAGATATGCCTAAATCTGTTGCGTAAACTGCGGTAACTGATTTAAAGTCCAGCTGAAATCAAACCTTGTTAAAAGCAGTAGTATTTATAAGCGGTGACCCCAAATAGTCGATTATTCAACGATTCGAATCCAAGCAGCCTGATTGGATATTCAACGTCTCACAGTCAAATCTTTGCAGTGAAGGGAAAATGTGGTAATGATACAAAGAATCACTCATAAATAACAACATGGCTATTTAAACATTTAAAAAAAAGACCCCCCCCCCCCCCCCCCCCCACACACACACACACACACACACACACACATACACGACAACCCATGCTATCCATTAATCTGAAACAACAGCTAATGTCAGCCAATAATGTTGTTTTTACGAGTTTTCTATTGAAACAGATGGATCAATGAGCACAAAAAAGACGCAATTTGACAATCAGTGGACTACAGACAAGACTTGACCGATCAGATTCGACTATGTACAATCTTAGTCGGGGATGCATGTCATTTTTATTATTATTCAGAGAAAGACCAACTCGTCAGAATATGATGTTCATAAAAGGCCCATTGTTTTTGGACCATATCCATTTGAGGTGTTCACATTCATAACTGGAGCGTTTTAAGAGTTTTAATCTCATAATGTTGTTTCTGATTATTTTGAAGATATGTGTGTCCTTCTAGTGCAATGCATGAATACATTACTGAGGAAAACAAAAATTTTACAGCGTCAGAAGATTTCAGATATTGTCTTTTGTCCTCGTACGCAATACGCCAAAATGTAGACGCACCGGTTTGTGATCTGGGTTAATCCCTTTAGTTCAACAGTTCAACAATAGGGGTTTTCCAGCTTTGTGGCCACAGTTTGTGTTCATGTTTTTCTGCAAGACAATACCGCTGTACACAAAGCCAGGTCTATAAAGAAAAGGCTTTGACAATATAAGAACTTTATTGATCCCACATTGGGGGAATTCAGTTGTTACAGCAAAGGAATAAAAGTGATGAGGTGATAAATAAAAAAAATGAGGTAGGATTAAAAAAAACAACAAGACAGAAATACAAATATTACATTTATACACCTTCTACTCATTGATGTTAACTTGACTGGTCTGCACAGAGCATACAGCACCTTTGGGATGAACCAGAACTACATTTGAACCACAGATTGTTCCTCTCAGATCACGAGCTCTGATAATAACACTGCAGTCTCTTTGTGTCTGTGGGAACCACCTCAGGAATGTTTGATCTGCTATCTTGTCTTTGTTTCAGTCATCCATTCTTACTCTTTCAATCAAAAGCCAGCGTTGGAATATCCAGTGACAGGTTTTTTTATATATGTGGGCTGAGCAGCGAAAGCTCCAGTGGGAACCTCTCCCTATATTTCCCAAAGCAGCGGGCGGCTCATGTTTCACATAAAAGACTCTCATGTCCCTTTGTCCTCACGTCTCATGATGGTTATATAACGACACAGGCTGTTACTCAAACATCTTAATTATATAAAGGCGGCTAAAATCAAATTTGCTGCACCCAAGATGAAATCTTATCTTTCAACACGTCACCTGATTGAGATCGAAATCGCTGTGATAAAGGAAACCAAGTCGGGCCGACACCCGCTTATGTAAGAGCCTGTAGACAATGACATTCCTTCAAAGTCACGGCTTCAAACATCCTGTTTGTGTGTGAGACATACAGTGTGTGATATAAGTGTTTTTCTTCTCCTAATCCATCTTCATCAGCAGCTTTAACAATATACAGTATTTACCTTCTATTATAAGACTGTAAAGTTACTGTGAGGAACTTCTCAGTTTAGTCCTGATCCTCTATCAGACCTCCATCAGTAAATAGACCATCAGAGAGAAGATGGTCTGTTTCTATATAGTCATTCTTATTGCTCGTCATCGATGCCACCGGGTCGGATTCTGGTGAAACCAGATTAAATCATTCAGGTTCACCAGAAACTCCTTCAGCTCAGACTCCAGCAGAGACCGGTCCACCGTGGACAGACCCAGATCCGGCTTCACTGCTGCCTTGGACCTGCAGTCTGGAGCTCTGGAGGGAGGAGGAGAGCTCAGCTCCCGGCAGCAGCAGCGCCTCCTCCTCCTCCTCCTCCTCCTCCTCCTCCTCCTCCTCCAGGAGCAGAGCTTCTCCTCTCTGGGAGCCAACACCGACACCACGCTGCTGGAGACCCAGGACATATTGCTAGACCCGCTGGAGGGAAGGGAGGCACGGGAGAACCAGAACCAGGACTGAGAGGGGCAGACTGTCAGACCCTGCTGCAGTAAAATGAGAGGTTTTCTAAAGGGAGTCTGGTACTCAGAATCACTACCACTTTAGTCCACAGGGACCAACAAAATTAACACTGAATGAAAGTACCTTGCAGTAAATTTAACTGCATTAAATGTGAAGAACCCCACAGAATTAGAACTGATTGAAAAGCACTTGTGCATTTACTCGTCACAAAATTGTCGTGAAAAGTCAAATTCAGAGAGTTAAAATGAGCATTTTCATCTTGTGAAATGTTCTTCTTGCTGAGGATTCCCTCCTACTAACTATTCTGATGCACTGGAACTTGGAACTATCTTGAATAAAGAGTAATAATTGAAGCGGAAGCACTAGTCTGCAAATAAGTCACAGCCAAACCTTTTCCAAGTAGAAGCAGTTCAAAGCGAGGCCGAGCATTTCCACAGTGGGCTGATCACAAGCGTTCATAATTGGGTTTTCTGGCTCTTTGCCACCTCCAGCACTTTCACTCGTATGACGGTTGCCATTTTTAGACTGCTGGCTCTGTGAGTCCGTCCAAGTGTGTTCATCCGTGGCCACATCCACAGACACTTACGTAACGAGCACTTTGTGGTAAAGCCGTTCAGTGATCACATGTCCTGTGAGGGTGAATGAAACGTCAGGGATCAGACGAACTGAATGCACACAAATGTCGCTCAGTCAGTCTATTTTTGTACGTTGTTAGATGTAGAGTATGTCGAGTCGGTTTTATTTATATGCCTCAGAGGGCTTTACAGTCTGTACAACATACAACATCCTTGGACCCTTAAGGAAAAACTTAACCAAAAAAATACTTAAAGGGTGAAAAATGGAGGAAACCTCAGGAAGAGCAACTGAGGAGGGATCTCTCTCCCAGGACGGACAGATGTGCACTAGAATAGTGTGAAAATCAATCACCATCCTGGTGAAGAAACCTCACAAACATAATAAAAAGCATCCTGACTGGAAACAAACTGTCATGTGATGTGCACGACCCAGGACATGAGGGCTCTAAACGATTGGTACCCATCTACCAAGCATTGGTGATATTGGTGACAAGAGGTGCCTGCGAAGAGCCTTAAGGATGTTAAAAGACAAAACCCACCACAGCCACAGCCTGTTCACTCTGCTGCCGTCTGGAAAGAGATAACAGAAGTATCAGCTGCTGATCCACCAGACTTCAGAACAGCTTCTTTCCTCAGGATGTGAAACTCCTGAATTCATCTTCCACATATAATATCGTTTTTTTGTGTTTTATGTACCAAAATGGGACTACAATCTGCATGTCGTTGCGCAACCCTGTTAGAAGTAACCTTGTATGCAGTTGGCCAAATTAAATAATGTGAAAATACATTTAAAAAATAGCTAATGTAAATTAGCAAAATATAGTGAATACAAGATGAACTGCTGTAAAATGTGGCGCATACATTCAGGTCCAAAGATCCTAACGACTCAAGTGATCCGCTGACTTTTCATTTTTCACCACGAAAGGATCAAAATGTCCAGAACTCCATCACTCAAAAGGCCAAACTCGGAGCTTCCAAATCGTGCTCCACAAACCAATGGCGTGAAGATGGACATCTGATAATAGAAGAATATAAAATTGTTGTTTCTTCATGCTTGTACTATTTTCTAAAGAGCTTTGACTGGTAATTGAAAATGTTGGATAAGATTTGTTGTTAAGGAACGTAAATATAATTACTTAAAGAAATATATATTATGCACATAGATTGAAAGGCTATGACAAGTACAATTGACTTAACAGCAGCATACTGTAGGTGATTGTGAATATCAGGTCTGAGTCTGTGGAACATTATCTGGGTCAGAGCTCCAGTGGCCAGATCAAATATAGATAAACATAAGTAAAATGGAATGCATGGCGACCTCTTTCTGTCTGCACTCTGTTCTCTCTAACGGGCTCCTCCTCCTTTTGTGTTTGCCCTCAGCTGCCAGGAGGCCCGGGAGGAGCTGCTGGAGTTCCAGGAGGGGAGCCGGGAGCTGGAGGCCGAGCTGGAGGCTCAGCTGGGCCAGGCCGAGCACCGCATGAAGGACCTGCAGTCTGAGAACGGAAGACTCAAGAACGAGGTCGACTCGCTCAAGGTAACGGCAAAGTGATCTGTGTCTCTGCAACAGTGGACTCGAGGTCGCATCCTCTCAGGGTGATGTCTTACACAGTATCGATGAAGAAGAAGAAGTGCCGATAAAGACATTGCTGTAATCAGTGACTGACAGTATAACTAGTCATTGTTTCTTGTTTATGTTCAAATATCTATATTATGAGAGAAAATATCAGTTTAATGTATTCAAACTGTCAAGAGACTGTGACTAACAAACTGACGTAATTTCAGCTGTTGCCAGAACTCAACTTGCTTTCTAGGATTTGTAAACAATAAAAAGAGAACATTAGAAATAGTAGAAAAAGAGAAACTAGAAGAAATTGATGTGATATGGAGGCACCATGTTAGTCATTAATTTAAATAGGACTTATTTCTATTTATGTATGTGTGTGTATATATACACTATATATATATATATATATATATATATATATATACACGTGTGTATATATATACGTGTATATATATGTATATGTGTGTGTATATATATATATATATATATATATATATATATATACGTGTATATATATGTATATGTGTGTGTGTATATATATATATATATATATATATATATATATATATATACGTATATATATACATTTATTCACTTGCCGTCAGTTTATTGTGATATGCGTGCGATAAATATGACAATACAGCAGGCTAGCTTAGCTTAGCACAAACACTGGACACAGGGTGGCCAGCGTTTATTTGTCAATATGTAAGAAAATCTACCAAAAAACACCTCTAAAGCTCATTTATTAACACAATCTCATTTGTTTATGTGGCGCCTATTTGCTTGACAACTAGTCCTTTTTAAAAGAGACGATTCCCTTGAGATCTGTGAAATCATGACGCGCATTTTCCACAATCTGCTGACATTTACTCAGATGATTACTCAATACTCAAAAACCCAATGAAAACCTCACTGTGCTGTAAACTCTGAACCAGGCCAGTACAGCGTGTCTTTATATTTACCCTTGAAATGAATATTTGATGCATGTTTTTATTTAATATCACCACTCGTCCTTGAGTGCTGTCTCGTGGGAGAAGCCGTGAAGTCTCGCTGTAACAGCTGCCGCTCCCCTGGATGCAGTACTTTTATTTATTGTTTTTAAGTGGACCTGCAGCTCTGCCTCTCTGGTTACATGTCACAGGTCACAGGAATGTTGAGATTAAAGCAACATAACAAAAATAACGGCTGATAAATTGTCATCCATGCCTCCATGTGCAATCTAAATGTAAATCTCACCTCAGGAAGGTGCTGATGTACCTCTCTTTTTCTAATTTCAACGCTGTCCTAAGCTGGCTGTTTACTGACGCAGCTGATCTGTGTGACTCTCATACATAATGCATCAGGTTGTGTCTCTCGCTCTTATTCTCGCTCCATAATTACAGAAAGAGGCGGGAGGCTCATTTTTGCGTCCATGTTTCCAGCAGGGATGAGATGTTTGTGCCAAAGTGTCTGTCAGGTTTTACACAATAGTGATAGTTTTCGCAGCGATATTTTTTTTTGCTTTCTGGACATATGTTTTTATTTTTATTTTCATGATACAACACAGTTAGCTCAGTTATATGGTTTCCCCACTGATGTTAGTCTTCAGTACAAACAACAAATTTTCAGGAAACGTTTTTTAAGAAGTCATCCATGTGAGACGCTAACCTCGTGGTCGGCTGCAGAAATACCTCATCCCTGCAGCACTTTATTGTAGACAGCTTAAAGTACAACGCTACGGTGGCCTTGAGGTGCAAAGCGTTAAAACACGTCACACAACACGACAGCAGCATTAGCGAAAAACAATAACGTTTCACAAACAAATCAAGAAATCTGAAAACACAATTTTACAAAACAACGCATCACAGATAAATCACCAGGAAACACGATGTTTTAGAAAGCACTAACAATTCAGAAAATAATTCAACATTTTATGTAATGTAATGTAGAAAACACAATATTTCAGAAAAGACAACATTTCTAGGACTCCCCCATCTTAGTCGATTAGTTGATTAGTGACTAATCTGCTGTTATTGCTCTTAATCGACCAAGATTCTTTAAGCCAATTAGTCGTTTTTTAATGCTTTTTTTATGCTAAATGATTTATTTCCAATAAACTTTAACAATCATCTAAAGTGATACTTTTGTGTGATTCTTTGTGGAGAAACTCACAAAGAATCAACAAATCGATTAGCCGACAAAATGTAGTGATGGTTCTTTGGTCGAGGACAGCTCTAGACATTTCACAAAATAAAGCAACAAATGAGAAAACACAAGCCTGGAGAAATAATGTTTTGAACGTGGTTTTCTGTTTCTGAATTCTCAAGACTTTTTTTGTGTGCGTTTTGCGCCTCAAAGCCACCGTACGAACATCACGGCACGACATAAAATATGTCTAAACTGTTTAAATATTTCACTGTCACGCTACAGGGACGAGGCTCAGAGTTAAAAGAGGGCTGTGTGGCTGCAGTCAGACGCCTCAGCAGCAGCAGATGTAGGTCAGACAGTCGAGCCCGCCGGTTCTTATTGAGCTGATTGTCTCGGAGCTGGTGGATATTTAGGTCACACTTCCAACAGAGGGGGAAAACGAAGGGAGCGATGAAAAATAGATGATAACATGTAGGTGGTGAGCGTGGGGAGCTGCTGAATCATGTCCCGACATGCAGCTCCCGTGTCCTAGATTAAACACATGTGATCAATAACGTGCTGCCTCTCTTCATCCTGTCCTCCTCCTCCTCCTCTTCCTCAGGAGAGGTTTGAGCATCAGTACGCTCAGAGCTACAAGCAGATCTCCATGCTGGAGGACGACCTCGGGCAAACACGCAGCATCAAGGAGCAGCTCCACAAATACGTCCGAGAGCTCGAACAGTCCAACGACGACCTGGAGAGAACCAAAAGGTCTGAATGGGCCCGCCAAAATAAATCACTTTTCATTCTTGAGAGTTTGATGTTCCTGAGTAGCATGTGATCATGTTTTATGTGTTGCTAAATAAAGATTTATTTCTTTTTTATAAGATGATAATACAAGATAGAAAATGTTATATATGTTTTATTCACTTATTCAAACAGGCTTTGTTACATTTTTAATAAAATGCAACCAATGCAAAGTATATCCCTGGTTAGGCTTTTAAACAGATCATATGATTTTAAAAAACAGACTGACAACTACTACAAACATTAACTGAAACAACAGCAACTGAAAACAACAATTAGGAACAAACAACATGGAAGGAAGTTATGTATGCTATGTAAAAGCTCATTTTTACGCCTCACTAATTAAATATTCATTTATTTGTATTATAAGGATAGTACAGTACAGACAATATTGTGACCAAATCAGCTCCTTTGTGATCCCTGATTAATGTTTATGGAAATTTAAAATTAGCAAATGGGTCAAATGCGATTAATATCTTCCCCTGAATTGGATTAAAATCAAATACTGCAGATATTGATCCCTTATACGTACTTGAATAACTGGTAATAAATAGATAGGACATGCAGGATATCAGAGGATATTTAATCAATGTTGCTTCCTCTTTGACTCTCTCTCAGAGCGACCATTGTGTCTCTGGAGACCTTCGAGCAGCGTCTGAACCAGGCCATCGAGAGGAACGCCTTCCTGGAGAGCGAGCTGGATGAAAAGGAGTCGCTTCTGGAGTCTGTGCAAAGATTAAAGGACGAAGCCAGAGGTGATTATTGACTCGATCCTTTTTATTATTTTACAAATGAGCCACGCTGTCAATCACTCTCTGCAGCTCATTAGCATACAGCTGCTGCTGCAGCTTTCCCACAGACTTTTAGTTTGTGTACTAATCTGATCTCTGGGAGGAGCTACAACACATTTATTTATGATTTTTTTTTTAATAGACATGCGGCAGGAGCTCGCCGTACGAGAGAGGCAGTCGGATGTGACCAGGATGTCGGCTCCAAGTTCGCCCACACAGGAGAACGAGAAGATGGACACTGCTGTTCAGGCCTCCCTCTCTCTCCCTGCAACCCCACTGAGCCAAGGTCTGGACAACGCCTTTGCCAACCCAACAGGTAGCTGCAGCCTGTCTTCCCTTGAGTGATTTTTTTTTTTCCTCCTCTCATATTGCAAGTAGTTCTTTGTCAAAAATAGTTTTTTTTTAAATGCATTTTTCATGTAACTGTGTCTACTGATGAAATAAGGAGCACTTCTGGTGCTCTCTGAGGGGGAAAAAGTCATCTTAAAGGGGAGAAAATTAATGTTTTTGACTATTTTTTGGGTGTAGCATAAAATAACAAACATTTTCAAACACTCAAGAGGATGGTTAAGAATAAAAAGCATTGATAACTTTGACAATCAGTTATTATTGGTTTAATTATTCACGTGAGTGGCTGGAATTGATTTCTTTCACTTATTTTTTTTTATGCCACACCCTAATCATGGATGAATGCATATTTATCCCTCTTTAGAATGAAATGATTTATTGTCTCAATTAATTTCTGCTGGATTGGTTTGATGGCCTTTTAGGGAAAGTCCAGGATTAAATTTGCATATGCTTGTTTGTACACATTTTGTCGGGTTGGGTGTAAGATTGGAAGGTGAATATAGAAGTTACTGAACATTGTAGTAAGAATGTAGTGTCTGTTTATCTGCAGAGAGAAAGTAGCTAGATCTGGTGCAGAGCATTGCTTCTCTTAGACATTTAAACTTAATTGTTTGTACCCATCTGCAGACAGGCTGTGCACAACATCTTCTTCTTTACAATGTAGTTCATTCTAGTTACTTTCCACCATTTAATTTGAATGTGTCACATTTTAAAGATATGAAAGATGGTCATTTGACACAACGCCTGTCAGAGGTAACGTCTGAAATGTCATTTTGCGGCTGACTGTAGAGTAAACTACTGATTGTTTATTTGTAGGGAGACGTTAACGAGTGAATAAGATGTATATTTAATTAAATTATAAATATTTGTTCTTGTACAGCTCTGTCAAACGGTTTTGGCAGCAACTCTCCGTTGACTCCTTCTGCCAGAATATCGGCCCTCAACATCGTCAGCGATTTACTCCGGAAAGTCGGGGTGAGTCACTTCCTGTTTCCGGTGATTGAAGTGATTTCTTTCCCTTTTCTCCTCCTCTACATCACAAGCGTGATGTGGAAAAGTCCTCGTCTGTCCTTCATCTTTGTGTTTATGTTCATGTCTCCACCACAGGCTCTGGAGTCCAAGCTCGCCGCTTGCAGGAACTTTGCCAAGGACCAGAAAGCCAGGAAGGCGTACGGTCTGGACAACAGCAACGCGCTCAACGCAAACACAACCAACTACTCGCAATCGCTGCACACGTCGTATTATGACAAAACGTGAGTGAAACCAGAAAACCCACCCGCCTTTTGCTACATGTTTCATCTCTTAGTAAGAAGTGAGGGATGAGTCATGAGGAGAAGTTTGTAATTCCAGTCCCATGTGTTTGCCTTAGTTGTGTTTATGATGGTAAAAGGTAAAATGTGTCTGACGACTGGAGGAGAATCTGAGACCTGTGTGCGTTTCTTCCCAGCAGGACAGAGATGGTCACGTTCCCTGCATTGATTCTGGGTAATCGTAGCTCCTCCTGTTACCTGAGTGTGTCGGGGAGCGTTCATGCATGCTGCTGGTGTTTCTAACAAACCTCTTTTCCCATTTGGAGCTCGTAGAAATAACCATGACTGTGGGATAGATGGTGTCCACTAACTGTACTGGTGGTGGAATTTTACCCGCTGTCCTTTTAACTCTAAGCTGAACGAATAGATCTCTTGTCCTACTAGTGTGAGTTATTTATGCTTTGTTTTTGGTCCTAGGTCTAACCATTAACTTTAATTAACAAGGTGCATTTTAAAACAAACTGAATTTATTTTGTAGTCCATCTTAGAAATGAAGTCGGGAACGTTTGTCAGAAGCCTCAAGGAAGAGAAACTTGATGACAAAAATTACATTTACTCACAGAAGCTGACAAAAAAAAGTCAACAAATTAAATATTAAATAAAAAGACCAAAACCAACAGTGTGTTAATGGTCTCTCAATATTTTCTGACTTCCCTGCCCTTTCTCATTCGTTCCCACTGAAGATACCAACCTTTTAAATACAAATATATAGTTTATTTTAAGCTCTGAGAGGCTGTAAAATTTACACCAAACATGGAGGAATTACCAAAGTAACCAGTATTCATCTTCTGGGGACCATGAATGTTTGTTCATTCAGGGAAAAGGACAGAGTGTGTGTGTGTGTGTGTGTGTGTGTGTGTGTGTGTGTGTGTGTGTGTGTGTGTGTGTGTGTGTGTGTGTGTGTGTGTGTGTGTGTGTGTGTGTGTGTGTGTGTGTGTGTGTGTGGCGAGTCAGAATAAACTACAGTGAGTGTGTTCATGGTGATGAAGGAACAACAGTGAGGCTCATTGATGACTCAGAGGAAGAGAAATACAGAATAATCACCAGACTTGAATCCTACAGTATTTGTACGTTCAGCTCTGTTTCCCTCTGCTCGTGTTGTGGTGTGCAGAGACACTGACGGTGTTCAGTGTCTCTGCACATTGAGACGCACAGACAACGAGGTCATTGTCCTTCTGGTGTCAGAGGAGGTTTGTTGTGTTCACCTTCAGGCAGTTCTTACTGCGATAGAGGAAGATGTGATGAGAATAGAGGGTTGAACCGCCGTACTCTTTTAAGTACTGACCAAATTGTTTACACATTCATTCATCAGATATTCCCTGTTCTAAAACAAGGAACTATATTTCATTTTATTTAACACTCATTAGCAGTTTTCCATATTTTTATGAATCATAAAAATGAATTAAGATGCCTTATCTTCCATGAACTAAGGTTTCAAAAGAGGAACATGTGTTGCGTCAACACTGCCATGGAAAGTTTTCAAACTTTTCCAGCCCTAAATTTAGAATGATCTATCCTTCATTCATACTGAACGCTCCTTTAGACCGGAGTCATGACTCTAAACCAAACAAAGAGATACTGGTCATAGTTGAACTATTGCTCACAGTGGAAACCAGTTTAACCAGTCGGCCAGACTAACTTTGCAGCTTCTTTTTACGCTTTTAAGTTCCATTTATAGCAACAAATGCATAACTTTGTTTAAAAGACGTCATCTCTGTGGAGGAGCTGCAGCGTCCTCTTTGTGTGAAAAGATGATGATGATGAGTTCATAATGAGGAGGAAGAGTTTATCTTGCATTTCATCGTTGTCCCTTATTATGGGAGATCAAATCTGCCAGGAAAAGAAAAGTAAATGGACTAATCATTGTATTGAATTTTTCATGTTGTAGTTAAATACATATTAGAAGAGTGAAGGTCTGCTGACTTTATTAGCAATGTTAATTACAAAAATTCTTAAGAATTTTGGCAATTCATTAAATAAAAGAGATGCACTTGTTAACCCAACTGAAAATGATTTGTAATTTAAGTTTATGTTCCCTTTTTGTTGAATTGTTTAATCAACTGAAACTATTTAGTTGAGCTTGGAGGGTCATTATCGACCTCTGCCTCAACTTTATTTGTTTTGTGTAAAACTGTATTTCATAATTCTGACCTCCGATGAGTATTGTTCATTTTTTGTCTCCCCTAACTTTTCCTGTCAGAAATGAGCTTCCATACTTTTCAGCTTGTTTCATCATTGCTGCTTTAAAACAAGTAGCTTTCCTTTAAATTAAATGGAGGCTTTGATCTGTAGCCCATCAGTGGTTGGTTATTTAAATGGAACTCTGTTATGTTTTTTGCAGCAGGACCGTGAACGGACTGAAAGCCGGCGCCCTGACAGCCATCACGGCTCCTCCTGCTGCCTCCTCCCCGGGCTTAGTGCCGCTCGCTGTGTGACGGTAAACCCAACACACACCTCCTTTAAAAAAAGAAAAGAGGGAGGCCCCACACAAATACTGTAAAACGTTATTGATGTACTGTTACTCCGGGCCCTCTCTGTTGTTCTGGGTCCCTGTCTGTATATTCCATGTGCTACTGTATCTGCTGTTTGCTCACTGGCTTCTACAAAGATCTGCTCTTCACATATTTAAAGATCCCTTCAGGAGCTCACCCTGATTTGTAAAAATGTGTGCGCCATATTGTCTAAAAAGGGAAAATATTATGCAATTAAAGTGTGTTTTTTTTTCTCCACTACTTTAACTAGCAATAACTTCAGTTAAGGTCACAGTTAAGTGCACTCGGAAGTAACCAATTTAATGGAAAATAACCAGTTTAATGGGTTTGCACATGTGCAGATGTCCTGGATAAATGTGTGCCACATGGCTTCCATCAATTATTGATGTCTTCAAATCGTCCAATATGTGAGGCTCAGAGGGTTAATGTTTTAAACGTTATCTCTGCTGGTTTTGGCTTCTTACTGTTAAATCGTGACCCTCGGATTTGATATTTGCTCTTTAAAAGAAGGGAAGGAGAGTCTTTGAGTCTTTGTAGTGAGTCAAACACACCGTCTTTCCTCTGGACTGTGTGACATGTGTACAGTATTGGTCATATTGATCGTTCTCTATAGACAGCCAGTTAAATGATGCTGTCGTCGTGTTCAGACCAGCGTTCCTGTCTTCTGTAGTCAAAAGTGTTTTGTTCTGTTTTTAAAAGCTTTTGATTTATAACTCGACACTTTTTCACACGAGTGAAGCACTCCGACATCGTGTGAACTCAATTTTTTTTTTTCATGTGCAATATTGCTTGTTTGTTATATTTTGTGGGTTTAATTTATTTGAGATTTCTTTTACGGCATGTTTTAATAAAATGTGTAATTAAACTTTGGCAGCAGTCGGTTTGAATTTGTTTGTGTTCGACATGAAACTCAATCAGCAGCCGTCTCTTTGAGAATGAAAAACAAACCAGTTCAAAGTCATATTAAATCAATAATGTAACCGACAAATTACTGCTGACTTAACGTTTCTTGTCAGGGATTAGACCTCTAACAAGTCTGAAGAGTCTGCCATCTGCCCAATGCAGACGACAGGAAGGAAAACACGTGTGACCATCTAAAACTCTACGTTGTGCGTTTGAAATGGTCAGAAGAAGAAAAGCATGTTTGATTTATAGTTAAGGAGGTAAAACAGCAGTCTGGCCCTTTTAAATTAAATGATCAACACTGCCCCCTGGTGGGTTACAATGTAAGCACAAGAAAAAGGCAGCTGATTTTAGCAATTTGGTCATTTAATAATTATTCATGTCTCAAAACAGACACAAAATAGTAGATTACAGTTATTATTCATGTGTGTGAGTTATCCAACATTCATCGGCCGATGCTTCATTTATCGAATAAGATTTATGCAAGACTTCCGTCTTGCACGACCAAAGTCTCCAGTTCACAGAAGTGTCCTGTACAGATGTCTCTAGTACAGATGTCTTCAGGCTGTGTACAGGAAGTTATTTATATGTACTGTAGTTTCCACATCCGTAGAGTCTTTAGAGTTGTGTAGTACAGCAGGGAGGTCATTCACCGCTGCTCCCTCCTCTCTTCTTCTTGGCCACCTCGTCTATCTGCCTCATCCTCCTCTCCAAGACCTCCAGCCTCTTGGCCTCGTTGCGTTCTCGCTCCTGAGCCCGGAGCTCCTCCACATCCTGGAAGAACCTGTGTCTGCATGGAAGAAGAAGAAGAAGAAGAAGAAGAAGAAGAAGAAGAAGAAGAAAATGACAGAAGGTTTAACTTAAAGACAGCAGTGATTAATGTAAGACACAGATATGCCCTTAAACTAATGAGTCGATCAATAGAAAGTAAATCAACTATTTTGATAATTGGTTAAGTGTTGTAGACATTTTTGCTGGTTCCAGCTTCTGAAAAGCGAGAATTTGCAGTTTGATTTTGTCTTGTAATATATATTAATAGTTAACTAAATATATTTTAGTTTTGGTCTGCTGATCAGAACAAACAGGGTATTTAAATATGGTTCTTTCATCTCAGTTTGGAGACTACTCATTTTTTAGAGTTAAGGTTCGATCTCGACTTAGGTATTAACCAGACATAGAGGGTTAAATAAAAGACACTGCATTATGGGAAGTGTAGGATCCAGTGTATTTGGAGTTTAATCCATGCATTTCCATAGATTAACTGTCAGATTGTAGCCTGTGCTGCATTAATGATGGTCATTTAAAAGAAAAATTTGTCCCTGAACAACTTCCTATAAGATTTATCAATCGAGTAAATAATTAGCAGATGTATCCATAATTAAAATAGTAATAAGTTGCAACCCTATTTTGTTTGTTTTGCTCGAATATATAGTTTATTTGGTGTCATTAACATTATACCATTGCTAAATACACACAAATACTGTCTAATATTGCATATATATTATATAGTATAGAGTGATGTTCTTATACACATTAATGCAGTTTGTAGTTCATAGTATGTAGCTGCGGATTACTGATATCTGTATTTTTGCATTTTAATTTATCAAGATTAATAAGGGAATAAGAGGGGAAACACTTCAGACACATCAGAAGACACTGTAGGTTTACAATGCATGATTATCTTTTAATATTGTATACTTAACACTTCCAGGAGACAGTTAATGCAACCACAACATGCACTACATCATAACTTGCCTGTTGAAGAAAGCGGTGGCCAGTCCCACAATCAGCGTCCCAAATAAAATGGGTTTGGTTCGACGCTTCACAGCTGATAGTTGGTGTTGCTTCATGACAGCTAAAGTGTAAAGAAACAGCTACAGGCCGGAATATAAACAGTTTTTAGCTGACCTCTGAAGCGACCATTAGCTAACTGCTACAGTTACACGCCTCCTTCTTGTACTGCAGTTAGTCACGTAACACCACTTCCGTTTCCCACGTTTTATAAACCCAAATTATCCCCCCAAAAAAACAAAAACACATTACACATTTAACCAGTAACACCTAAAAGCTATGATGATGTAATGTGTTTTGTAGTGTAGGTTATTTAAAACGGTCAAGGTTTCGGTGGGTGGGAACTTAGGAACGGGGAGACGCGTCGTCGCACGGACACATTTAACAGACGGACCAAAACAGGAAATAGCGGTAAATTGACCGAGCTGCGATTGGCGTTAATTTGTTTGTTGAGCTACTGCTCTCGTTTGTTTGATCTGTTAATGTTAGCTTCACGCTGGAGCTGATGCTAAGCTAATTACGCTAAAGATGTGGAGAAAAGACTCGTCTGACGGCTCCGACCGGTTTGAATATCTTCAAACTCTGGTCACCGAGTTTCAAGACACAGACAGTGAAGGTGGGTCCACTGTTTACGTTTTAAATGTTGTGTTTTCAATGGATTTTATGATGTAAGTTCCACGAGAACCACAAATGGAATCCAGTAATATAATGAATATGATTCTGAAATGGACCCTTCTGCATAAGGAGTACTTTTACTTTTACTACTTAAGGTATATTTTGATGTCAATACTTTTGGATTTACTAAAGTAAGATTTTGACTGCGGGACTTTTACTTGTAACAGTGTATTCTACACTGTGGTATCACTACTTTTACTTGAGTAAAATATCTGAGTACTTCCACCAACACTGATATACTACCACTGGACAGAAGCTAGTATTAAGGGTTTGTGTGTAAGTTGAAGCTTCAGTATCAATATCAGTGATGTATGTAAACACAGTAGTCAGATCATTTTTGTTATTCTCCATCAAGATAAGTCAGACACACACACACACACACACACACACGCACACACACACAGTTTTTATTGTCATGTGCACAACAATTACAGAGATTGACTCTGGAATTTTTTAGATCCCTCCAACAATTCTCATTAAAATATTTATAAAAAGAAAATCACAAGTAAATAAGAGAATCTAAGATGTAAATTGTGAAAAAGTTGAAATATAGGAATGAATTATATTATAAAAACATGGGTGTTATTCAGTAATTGCAGAAAGAATGAACTGTAATGTGAACATGAATGTAGTAAACGTATATCTGTAATGAGAAGTTAGTTGTAAAAAAAAGTAAAGGTTTGTATATATTGGACTAGAGGGAGATTTGTTTTCACAGCGAGTACAACAACACATAGACAATACATTAAATATTAATACGTTCACGCCCCTTCCAGTATCGCGGCTCACAACAGTGTCAGTGATGCAGATTGTTCACGGCTGCTGTAATTACAGAAGGGACAGAACTGCTGCTGCAGTGAGCTCGTCGTGAGGCGTCACTCAGGTCTGAGAGATCGTTAGTGAGAAGGCTGA
Organism: Cebidichthys violaceus; assembly: GCF_023349555.1. Classification (NCBI taxonomy): domain Eukaryota; kingdom Metazoa; phylum Chordata; class Actinopteri; order Perciformes; family Stichaeidae; genus Cebidichthys; species Cebidichthys violaceus. The sequence continues at coordinate 376,887 of NW_027176950.1, read as the reverse complement.
TGATTTCATCCCTCATGTTACAGTTGAAAAATGCATGTGTCAGCGCTCTCTGGTGGACAGAATATACATAAAGGTGTCACTGTTTCTAAATTATATCGAATATAACTTGTTCTCTTTGGAACTGCAACCTCCTGTGCCAATGTGTTTGTGATAAGCTGATAAGTGGCTGGAATTTATACATTTTTGTTCCCCATTTAACCTTCTAACATAACTTATTTCACATCATCAGAGGCTAAGGAGCAGGTGCTGGCTAACCTGGCCAACTTTGCGTACGACCCAAAGAACATGGAGTATCTGAGGGAGCTGCAAGTGACCGACCTCTTCCTGGACATGCTCACTGAGGAGAACGACAACTTTGTGGAGTTTGGCATGGGTGTGAATAAGTGAATATCTCTCTCCCGTTGCTTTTACATTGTGTAAATGCTGTCTCCCAACCTTTTAAATATCCTCCCTTCTCTTGTGTGTCATGTTTTCAGGGGGGCTGTGTAACCTGAGTATGGACCCCGAATGCCGACACCTCATCCTTGAGAGCAGAGGGATCAGCTTGGTCACAAACTGTCTGTCGAGCCGGAGGGAGGAGACCGTCCTGTCGGCCGTCACCACGCTGATGAACCTCACGACGCCCTCGTCCCGCTCAGAGATCACGGATCCGGCCGTCCTGCAGTGCATGCTGCGCTTCTCCCTCTCAGAGAACCCCCGCCTGCGCAGCCTGGCCGCTGTGTTTCTGCAGGACTGCTGCACCGCGGAGCAGGTGGCCCGAGCGGAGCAGCAGATGCAGGGACAGCAGACTGCAGTCGGGATCCCACTGCCCAAGAACTAAGATGGAGTGCTTACTCTATATGGCCGAAAATATATACAGGCACCCAAACATCACACTAGATGGATGAGTTCAGAACTCTGAGCAGAACAGTCAAGTTCTTCCACACAAAACTGGGAAAACAATTTATTTTTGGAGCTGGCTTTGTCCTCCGTTGGATTATTTCACATTGAACGAGGAAAGAGACACAAAGTTGGAACTGATATTTTTTTAAATATATTGACATTTAGACTTTCCTTTATTTGAATGTACTTTTGAAGCTGAAGCACTTTGAATCTAATGTTTCAATTGGAGAGTGTTAGTGTTGTGCGCTCTCTGACCACATGAGGGAGACTGGATAGTTGTTGTTTTTTAAGTGAAGGGCCATTCTGATGTTTTGTGAGAGATTAATAAATTGCTAAAAGCACAAAAAAAAGTTTTTATTGAATTCCAAGCTGTTTACAGAAGGTGTACAAAGAGAACTGACTAAATCTCACATGTAAAATTAGGCTCACTGACTGTAGGATCAATATCAGTACTTATTATTATTATTATTATTATTCCCCAAAAATGTACATTCCTTTGGCATAGAAGTGATTTCATAAGACACTGGTTTTAGGAAATCGGATGCTGGAGCACCTTCAAGCCAACCGGTTGACTCTTGGCACTCTGTACAAGCATACCATGAATCCAGACCCAAAAATATGTAAAATGCAAAATAAACCTTGAGGTTCCTTCTGAAGAGCCAGGAGCGCCGTTTGTTTTCCTCAGAGCTATTTCAGGGCCGAGTCCTTCAGGTCTAGACAGACGACGACATCCGATCCTGCGGCCCGGCGTCATTTGGACTACACATGGAGCCCATCGGACTGCAGAGGAAATTCTTCACGGCTTTGAGAGCCCGTGTGTCTGTGATACTTGTTCTCCTTAAATGCCACAAAGTTCTCATTTTGTGTGTGTGAGTGAGAATGGCATTCTAAGAGGTGAGCACCTGCCACCAAGATCAATAATAAAAAATACCCTCATTCTTCCCGGAAAAAGAGAAACTCCCACGTCTGGTTCTAATAATGTGGTACAACGTTTATTTCGAGTTGAAGAAAAAAATATTGTAGTAGTTTGTTTTTTTTCAGAATGAAACTGAAGACCTGTGGAGAAATGAGTGGTTCAACATCTACCACTAGTTCTGATCTTCAGTATGTATGTATGTTCACATTTATATTACACTTACATTTATATTATTTTACACGATGATGTTAAAGCAGGAGTCTGCCAATATTTCTCAAACACTTTTGAGATGTTCTGAGTGCTGGTTTTGTAATCCCAGATATTCAGTAATTGAATTCCCTTCATTCATCAGCTGACAGTCTCATTCGTCCTTGTTAATTCCCGAGCTGCTGCTCAGCCTTGTCGTGTAGATTGATCTTCTGGATCTGAAAGACAAGACAGAACATTGTGTTGTGAGTTCAGTACTGAAAGAGAAGACTTTAACTGGACGCAACAATTTGAACGTTATCAGTCGAGGTTTTCCATTGGTGGTGGAAGACGTGCTCTTTTACTTAAGTAGAAGTTGCAATACTACAGTCAAAACAATGTTAAAAGGAAAAGTCCTGCATTCAAAATCTTACTGAAGTAAAAGTTCAAAAGTATTATCATAGAAAAAAAACTAATTTTGCAGAATGGCTCCTAGCAAAATGTGTTATTAATAAAATAATACTATGACTTTTGTCAAAATGCTATACTATGAGTTTAATGACTTTTCAACGTCTATAATATAACTTTTCGACATGCTATAGAGGAAATGGTGCATAGTTACAAAATCATTTCACCTCAGGTTGATAGCAGACCACCTCAAGGTTTCACTTCGAGAGAACCAGGACATTCTGATGTAGCATTTCAAAATTAAAGTCCTTCAAAATTGCATGCATGAGCTAACTTCAAATCACATTCATGAGACAATTTGGCTAACTTCAGATTAGATTTCACTATGACTTTTTTAGACATATTATACTACAACTTCTTATGACTCTTGTCAACATGCTATACTATGACTTTTATGACTTTTCGACCTGATAAAAGAGAAACGCCTTGATTTTAATTATGTGGTACAAAGTTTATTTCAAGTTTTGAAAAACATTGGTATAGCTTTTTTCACAGGATGAAAAGAACTGTGGTGAAATGAGTGATTAAATATGTACAAGTGGTTCAATCAATGTATGTTCACATTTGCACAACAGATATTATTAAACAGGTAAAGACCAAAACCAACAACCTAGTTGTCCTTCTTTACCTCCGTTAGTTTCTATAGAATATATTAATCTTAAACAGGTTACAAATGTATAGTTTAATTGAAAACTTCTCAAACATTTGGGCTCTGTGGTTTATTTTTAACAAACGTTACAAAGACAGGAGTACAGAATGAGTACAAACTACAAAGTGTTAAAAGTGGTAATAAAGGCACATGTCACCCAGAGCGTTATTTTTGTGTATACACACAATATTTGTTACTAGGATTAATTCATTGTTGGTTTTGGTAAAGTGATAAGTATAGTCATGTTATACATGTTTCTCATCAGTGTGTTACAGGATGTCTGTAATTATTTCTCAAGCACTTTTGAGATGTTCTGAGTGCTGGATTTGTAATCCCTGTTATACAGTATTTTAATTCAATTCATTCATCATCTGAAAGTCTCATTTGTCCTTCTTGAGTCCGAGCTGCTGCTCAGCCTCGTCGCGTAGATTGATCTTCTGGATCTGAAAGACAAGACAGGAAAGTGTGTCGTGAGTTCAGTACTGAAGGAGAAGACTAACTGGATGCAACAATTTGAATGTTATCAATCAAGATTTTTTACAAATCCACCAGTCATGGATAATGGTGGAAGAAGTACTCAGACCTTTTTAATTAAGAATCTATACTTAGTACCAGAAGTAAAAGTACTCATTACCCAGAATGGCTCATTGCAGAATAATATAGTTTAATTTTATGATATGCTACACTATGACTTTTTGGCATTTTCTTATTTTTACTTTGTCATTAAAAATGTCAAAAAGTCACAGTATAGTATTTTTGAAAACTAAGCTGTTTACATCATCCATGGAGGACTTCTACACTCAACGATGTAGGAAGAAGGCCATCAACTGTTCTGCTGCAGCAGATGGTACAGCACCACCAGGATGAGGAACCGCTTCATCCCGCAGGCCTTTCATCTATCAAGCTCATCACTACGACAATGTCACTTTACATTTATATGCATTTACTTACTGTTATATATTGTTATAATATATTACATTATACCTGCTATATTTAAAATTTGGACTATTCTCTCTTGGTCTTACTGGTGTGTTTTTCACACATTTAATGAACAATGCTGAAAATCTAGGATTTTCATTGCATATGACTGCTTCTCTGTAATTGTTGAGCATCTGACAATAAAGAACTCAAAAATTGTTTTATGTGAGCACTTTTCTTGTACAACCTCAATCAAATGCTGGCTCACTAAATTGGTCATATTATAGAATGTCGAAAAAAGTAATTAAAAGGTTATAGTATAGTATGTTGAAAAAAGTCATATTATAGTTTGTCGAAAAAAGTCATAGTATAGCATGTCGAAAAAAGTCATAGTATAGCATGTCGAAAAAAGTCATAGTATAGTATGTCGAAAAAAGTCATAGTATAGCATGTCGAAAAAAGTCATAGTATAGCATGTCGAAAAAAGTCATAGTATAGCATGTCGAAAAAAGTCATATTATAGCATGTCGAAAAAAGTCATATTATAGTTTGTCGAAAAAAGTCATATTATAGCATGTCGAAAAAAGTCATAGTATAGCATGTCGAAAAAAGTCATATTATAGTATGTTGAAAAAAGTCATATTATAGTATGTTGAAAAAAGTCATATTATAGTATGTTGAAAAAAGTCATATTATAGTTTGTCGAAAAAAGTCATAGTATAGCATGTCGAAAAAAGTCATAGTATAGGATGTCGAAAAAAGTCATAGTATAGCATGTTGAAAAAAGTCATATTATAGGATGTCGAAAAAAGTCATAGTATAGCATGTCGAAAAAAGTCATATTATAGGATGTCGAAAAAAGTCATAGTATAGCATGTCGAAAAAAGTCATATTATAGGATGTCGAAAAAAGTCATAGTATAGTTTGTCGAAAAAAGTCATATTATAGTGTGTCGAAAAAAGTCATTGTTATATGTCAAAAGAAGTTATAGTATAGATTGTCGAAAAAAGTTATAGTATAGATTGTCGAAAAAAGTCATAGTATAGAATGTTGAAAAAAGTAATATTGTTATTTGTCGAAAAGTATTGAAAGTAAAATGAACTAAAGGAGTCTCCGATTAAAGGGCTGGTTTTATCTGATACACTGCTTTGGGACGAGGTCCGCCACCCCTCAGGTTTCATCTAACAGGACGCGGTGTGCGTGCAGACGAGCTAATAGCTCCCTTTCCCTCCCGTCTGGGGGCCTGTTCAAACACCACGCCGTGTCTACAGTAAATTATTTCTAACAGCATCTCATGAGGGAAACACAAGAACCAGAGGGGAGTTGGTGTTTGGACTCACAGACTGCTGCTAATTATCAGTGTTTCTCTGGATGCATGCTATTGAAATAAACACAGTCAAATAAACCTTGTTTGTTTTGTCATTTATACGAATATATGAGATCTTACCTTTCCAGTAACGGTGAGCGGGTAACTGGTTACAAACAGTACGTAGTGGGGGATCTTGAAGTGAGCGATCTGAAAGGAGCAGAGTCATTCAAACATGTTTGTCAGGAAGTAAAAGTATAAGATAATTCCAGCTCATTATGAAATATTAAAAAGCAAATTGGGCCTCACTTGTTGTTTGCAGTAAACTTTGATTTCCTCTGCAGTGCATTCCTCCCCGTCTTCCAGTTTGATACAGGCACAGATCTCTTCACCCATACGGGCGTCCACAACTCCGACCACCTGACAAACAACAAACCAAAAAAACATGTAGTTCTTGTACATGTAGTTCTTCTTAGTTTCAGTGTACAGAAACATAAAGATCACACCCAGACACATTTTAAGACATTTGAATATACACTACACAAATCAAAATATAGAAATAATGCAGCTGGACACAAGATGTGTCCTGATGAAGTCCATTCTCAGTTTATGTGACCTGGAGTGAGTAAGTCAGACAATAAAATGTGAGCTGCCTATTACATTAAAATATAATACATAAAATTGGCTCAAAAGTAGTTGTGATGTGACAAAATCTAGTGCAGACGTGTTAAACTCAGATTTAAGGTGAGCAGCTTAAATAACTAAGAGATGAATGTGAAAACAAACTCTGTTCAAACATCATTCTGCACAGTGAAGCTAATAACAATAAGCAAAACACATTTGACATTATGAGAGAGATATATATATATATATATATATATATATATATATATATATATATATATATATATATATATATATATATATATATATATATATATATATATATATATATATATATATATATATATATATATATATATATATATATATATATATATATATATATATATATATATATATATATATATATATATATATATATATTTTTTTTTTTTTTTTTTTTTTTTTTTTTTTTTTCATGTTTAGAAAAATTTATAAGAGCCCATAAAAATTTTTCCTTATCAATCTCAATAAAAAAATTAAAAATTAAAAAGTAAATAAATAAAAATATTTTGAACAAAGCAGGCGTAATATTGATCAAGATCAGCACCGGTGTTTGATGAATGATTAAAATGAATAATGCCTCTTTTGAATGTATAATCACAAAGACTAAAAATTACATTTAAAATGAAAGCATGAAAATATTCCTACCTTAAAAAAAAAAATCCCCTCCTCATCAGGGCAAATAGGGGCATTTAAAATGTAATACTTGAACTGGAAAGTGTGAACATCCATCTCTTTCTCGACAGCCATAACTATTTAAAGTGCTCACCTGTGCCTCCTTGACTTTGGGGTGTGTGTGCAGGAACTGTTCGATCTCCGCCGGGTAAATGTTCTCTCCTCCTCTGATGATCATGTCTTTAATTCTGCCCTCAATTCGGCAGTAGCTGAACGCGTTCATCGAGGCAAGGTCTCTGAAAAAAACCATCACACTGAAAACTTAAAATACTAATTACATATTTATATACTTTCACATTCCATTTGATGCTTCTCAGTCGGCTTGTGCAGGATAAAAACAACAGATACGCAGTACCCGACTGCTTCCGCTCACCCAGTTTTGTACCATCCGCTTCTGGTGATGCACTCTCGTGTTTTGGCTTCGTCGCCCCAGTAACCCAGCATCACACAGTAGCCTCTGGTCATGAGCTCCCCCGTCATCCCCAGAGGCACCACCTGACCCGTTGTAGGGTTCACGATTTTAGCCTGTGGAGCGGACAAATTACATATCAGCTATTTATTAGACAAAGTTAGCTTTGGTGTGAAAATCAATGATACTTGAGAATTCTCTTAAAAGGCTTAAAGAATAATTCAATTTAATGTCAATCAACTTTTAGTGGAATAATATTGTTTTATCATTTAATTCCAACAATATTTACTTGTTAAATGTCTCTTTTTACACACATACACAGGTTTTTTTCTGATATAACTGTTGCATTAAACACTGGTAATTGTTTTTGATTGACACCAGTTTATTAGGTACATTATTCTAAAATACATTACAAGTTAAAGTCTTATGTTAGATTCAAGATTTCACTTTAGTAAAAGCTCAAAAGTAGTTGTCGGGCAGAATCTTCCCTTTCAGAGAGTTATATTATTATTATTCTTCATTATTCAGAATTATCCATTATTATCATTCTTCTTTCTTCTTCCTCTTATTGCAGTATTGTTAATATTATTATCATTATTATCATATACTGTATATCAGAGTTTAGGTTCACAATAATAATCATTACCTCCGCTAACGTATATTTGTATGTTCATTCTATGTCTATCTTCATTCATTTGTGCTGCACTTCCTGTATGAAAAGTGCTATAAAACATATTATAATTAGAACATTATTGAGGCTTTAACATGTAAAGAATCTATTAATGTTACAGCTGGTGGAGGTGACTACTTTATATACTGTTTTAAAGTTTAATCTACAGCACTATATCATATTTAATAAACTGATAATAATGTTTTGTTTGTAAAATCTCAATATGTAAAGAAACATATGCTGTCAGATAAATGGAGTGCAGTAAAAAGTATTTACCCCTAAGATATAGTGGAGTAGAAGTATAGAGTAACATAAGATCCAAATACTCAAGTTAGAGTACTAGACTACTTAAGTACAGTACTTGAGTAAATGTACTTTTCCACCACAGACTATAAAGGCCACTGAGTGTTTAAAGTATGAGGTTTGTTGACAAACATGTATTAAATAATTGTTCCTCTTTTTGACACGCAGCAGGTTGTATGTATTTGACACAAAGTGATGATGTAATGGTGTAATCAGCAGGTTGGAGTACCTCTATGTGTTCCGAGATGAAGCCGACGGTCTCAGTCTTCCTCTCCAGGTTGTCTGTCGGCGACGAGCAGAACGTCACGGGGCTGTTCTCCGTGGCACCGTAAGCAACCTGTCAATCACACAAACAGAAAGTGGTGAGCAGTAATTCTTAAATCAGACCCACAATCCAACAAACTGTAAATCAAAAGGAATGTCTTTAATTAACTGATTATTAATAACCTAAGATGGATAAGTTAATTTAAGCATAGCTCATAGATTAAGAATTAAATTGCTCTTTTTCACAAAAAATGCTTTTACGTACCGATTTGACAGATTATTTTTCCATTAATAGTTTTCTTTTGGTCCCTCTGTCCGTAATTCCGAATAAGTTGATTTCTTGAAACCTCTTGTTTTGTCTGACTTACAGTCCAAAACTCAAATTTATTCAGTTTAGTGGTATAAAACATAAAAAAGCAGCAACATCCTCACATTGGCAAACTTCAAACAACTAAATATTTGCCATTATTGCAAGAAAAAGTTGTCGATTGAATTAATTTCAGCTCTAAACAGAGTATATGTACTTAAATATTTCTGTTTTGGTATACTTTATATCGTTCTCCACATCATTTTAGAGGGAAATAAATAAAGTGCTTTTCCTGATAAGGTACTGGTGGGTCACATAAAACATAGTGTTAACGTGCTCACAGATGTCGATTCAGTCAGAGGGAGTGGTGGACAAACCGGGCATTTTGGAGGTGAGAACTTCACCTGGAAAGTCAGGGAAGGAGACGATGTTCCCGATAAAATGTCAGATTTGTTAAGTAAACTCTAGATTCCATTCAACCTGGGTGGGTCCATCCATCTTCTCAATGCTGCCACATGAAGCCAAACTGACCTGAGTCAGTCAAAGCCCTCAACCTTCCTTTCTTATTGAAAGCAGGTGTAACGAACACCAAAAGCTTTGTTCTGGTTGTGACTCAAGTTCATCATTCTTTTTCTTTTTTTTCCCCACAGAGACCAAAATTACTCAGTTGAAACCCGAGATCCACTAAAGACCATTACCTAATACCACCCTCCATTCCAAAAGAAAGAATGCATGCAGGAATGTAAAGCGGCATCTGAAACTTTCCTCTGTAGGTATATTTTTGACAATTGTTATGACCTGAAACAGCATCTCACGTCTTCGCCATCTGGAGACTATTAGAGGTTATAAAGCAGCGGTTCGTTTTCCTTCCACCGCAGACTGAAAAAACAATAGAGACGTCTGGGAGCGGGAGCCTGACCTGTCACGTTTAAAAAAAAAAAGTTTTTAAACATTCACCCGGTAACTAAAACTAGTAGAAATTATGTGTCTTTTTCGTTATGATTTGTCTGCACGTGTGCATCCAGCTGAACGTCAGCCCTTCGTTTAAGTTCTGCACAAACGCAGGCAGCAAAAAGTCTTCCTGCTCATTCAGGGTTAAATTCTCACAGACACTTGACTTCCTCTTGCAAACCTCTCACCCCGACAAGCCCTCCTCGGTTTTTTTTTCCCCCTCAAGTGAACGTTATAAATAGTGCTGTGTGTTCTGTTGAGCGGCCATCCTCCTCTCAAAGTGCATCGCCCACCTTTTCCCTCAGTCGCTCACCTTTTCACTCCTTCTCCCTCCGTCTGTTTCTCTCTCAATACAAACACACTTCAGTTCGACTTTTCTTCTTCAGAGATCTTCTCAGCTTCCCTCTTGATTGCTTTTCTTACAGGATTTTTCCACTTCTTCTGCTTAAAAAAAGATCGGAAGACACTCCAAGTGACTCCGACGTCAGTATGCGTTGTGTGAGCTGGTTGCTGCTGGGGACCTGCCTCCTGGTCCTGGGCCCCGCGGTGCAGGGCGCCCCGGGCCAGTGCCCCAGCCTGTGCCACTGCCACGGAGACCTTCAGCACGTCATCTGCGACAGCGTCGGGCTGAAGAAGATCCCCCGGGTGTCGGAGGTCACCCGCTTGCTGAACCTGCAGAGGAACAACCTGGGCAGCATCCCTACGGGGGCCTTCGGCGAAAGCAAGGGGCTCATCTCTCTGCACATGCAGCACTGTCAGCTTCGAGAGATCGGATCCCAGGCCTTCAAGGGGCTGAAGAAGCTCGTCTACCTCTACCTGTCCAACAACGAGATCAGCAGCATCAAGCCCGGCGCCTTCGAGGACCTGACGGAGCTCACCTACCTCTACCTGGAAGGGAACCAGATCGCAGACCTCGCCAGGGGCATCTTCTCCCCCATGATCAACCTCTTCATCCTGCAGCTCAACGACAACAAGCTCCGGGAGCTGCGACCGGGGACTTTCGCGGGCACCAAGGACTTGCGCTGGCTGCACATGAGCGGGAACGAGCTGACGACCCTGCAGCCGGGTTCCCTGGACGATGTGGAGAACCTCGCCATACTTCACCTGGACAGGAACAGGATGTCCAGCTACCCCACTGCGGCCATGAGCAAACTGCGGGTGGTGGAGGAGCTCACGCTGGGGAGGAACCCCATGAGGACCATCCCTGACATTGCCTTCCAGAGCTTTGGGCGCTACATGGAGAAACTACACCTGGACAACATGGGTCTGGAGAAGGTCAGTCTACGGTTTTACTAGACAGACGGCGCATGATTTAAAAATCTGATGCAAAACATGTCGACATTCAAAGCAGTGAAAGCTGCTGCAGCTAAAAAAAAAAAAGCCAAGCGATTTATTATTAACTCCATTAATGGCACCAAAACTGTAAGGTACGATAGATGAAGTGCTCCTCATGAATTCAACTACTTTTTCCAGAGAGAAAGAAAAGGAAGAGTCATGCACGGGACATGACGGAGAGGTAACTGTTTTGAGAAAAATATGCCAAAATAAACTATTTTAAGTGATTTTAATCCTCGGCATTCAATGAAATAATTTAAAATCTCAACTTAATTTAAACTAAGTTGAGAATAACAAGTTTGTCTCATGTAAAAGGTCTCTGTGTGTGTCTGTCTTAATATTTGTTTATTTGTTTTGGTCTGGCGAACACATCTCTACTATATTTTATCAGCATATTTGTGTTCGTAAGTCAACAGGCCTTTTTACACACAGTATACGTCTGGACACAAGTGGTTCCAATTCAGTAAATCCAATTAGAAACTGATGCAAACACGATGCTGCATCTTTCAATCTTTGGGACATGAATCTCTTCATCTCTCTAGATGTCTAGTGTTGATTTGTCATGAACATAAAATAGTTGTTATGGCCGTGCAGCTTTAACCCACAAAGCTTAACCATCACAAGCAAAGTTACCTATAGGAAAAAATAATAGGTCAGTTTACCCAAATTATATTTAAAAAAGAGTAGATATCCTCAAACACAAAACAATGGTGGTTAAAGCAAGATTAAGTCTATCAACAGAAAAATAATAACTTACTATTTCGATAACTGAATAATGGTTTGAAACAAGTTCTTGGCATTTCTGCTTGAAAAGTAAATCAGTTTCTAGAATGTGAGGATTTGCTGCTTTTCTCTGTTTTATGTGTAAATTGAATATCTGATCAAACAAAACTAAATATTTCAAATTGTTGAATTGAGCTTTCTGAGATTTCTGTTCTGGAAATGTATGAAAATTAGCATTTCAGAAAACTTGTAATAGAAACCTTGGTCTTAATGTGAGTAATCAACAAGTAGATTTAAACCTTTTCACCTGTCATGTCTGAATCTTCATCACGAGACAGATGTTTCCACAGCTGCCTGTGGAATCCATCTGTTCATCTAAATCGTTCACAGCTTGGGTATAATTGTATACAGTATAAGCTCTATGTTACACCACACTACTTCTCAGACATTCCTGAGGGCACATTTGCTTCATACTTGAGGTTAATCCAATATTTGAGTGTACCTGTGCCACAGCATGGAGTTATCCCAGAGGGGAAAACTGTAAAACAACATCCTTCTCACGCTGGGACTGTGTGAGAGCCAGGTGAATGCAGCAGGACACGGTGAGTAGAGGGAGATTAGACCATTTTTCAGCCAAACGCAGGTATTTTTAGGAGTGTTTTTGTTTGCTGGACCTCAGCCAAGCAGTCTAATTATTACACAAGTGTTATTTTCAGCAAAGGTGTGTTTTCTACTTGAGGGTCTTGTAAACAGGTCAGGAGGGGTGAGGAGACAGGTAAATAGAGGCAGGGTGTTCCACCGGTGCATGAAGAGGAGTATTTTTAGCTTGCCATCGCCCCTGGTTGAATGGACAATTGGGCCCTTTGCGAGCCTTCCTGGCAAAGAGACGACAGAGAGAGCGAAAAACACCTCAGCCACGCTGGAAGTCATCCATCTTCCATTGCTTCAAAATACCAGAACCCTCGGCAACTTGTCGCTCCACGGTGGAAATTTCCGAACAACCTCATCCTCCAGACTCACATAAAACAACCCCTTCAAAGACCAAAGGTCCTCTCTATCATCCGCCCTCCTCGTCCTCCTGCAGGAGACAAAACTTGACACGACGAAGACCGGTCCACCTCGCACCTCTCTGAAGCTTTTAGCGTCCTCGCAAATGCGTATGAAGTAGAAGCGTGAGGAAAAAAGGAGGGCAGTGACAGTCTGTGTTTACATAAGTGCTGGTGCAGGAAGGAAGGATGAGAGGAGGCTTTCATGCCAGAGAAACACTGGCAAGATTCCCTGCGTTCTGCATCTATCTGACGGACAGGATGGGTGTGAGCCATGTTTTTATGCAAGCTAAGAATAGTTTTTGGAAGATTTGCATTGATTGATTCATGATTCCTCAATACTTTGATGCCCAGCACCACTTGTTGAAGTGTCCTTGGGCAAGAAACTAAAACCCAAATTATTCCCAATAGCTGGCAGCTTGCATGGCAGCTCACTGCCATTGTCGAGTTTGTGAATGACTGAAATGGTCTATAAAAATGCAGCCATTTACCAAAAACAAAACTAGATAGAAGCAATCAATGGAGTGCAACTTTCCGTGTCTCTGCAACCAATGCTGCTGTATTGTGTGATTGACGGAATAAAACCAACTGGCTAACCCCCTCATCTAGACACCAACACTAGCAAGTGGTCGCGCAGGCAATCGGCTCGAAGTCGTCATACAAAATATTCCATTCAATCTTGACAAAAACTAAACTAAAGTCACAAAACTTTCTGCCTACTTAGCAGCGGCTGAGTGGCAGCGATGTACAACAGTGTGCATGGTACTGTTAGCTGTTAGCAGTAAGCCAAACACTGTCCAAAAGTACTTATTACTTTATACACCCAGAGACACAGTGGGTGTATGAAGTAATAAGTAGCAGATGGCGGTCAGCAATGCACTCAGCTGTGGGCTGGTTAAGAGTAGCGAATGAAGAGTCAGTAGGCAGTCGATGGCAAAATAAAACAGGCAATAAAAAGGTGTTTTGAAAAAGTGTGAGTCACCGCAACCATGAGATGTCCTTGAGCATGCAGCCACAAATGGCCACCCAAAAATATTAAGCAGTTTGCTGCAGCGGAATGAGAGCTTAGCTGTGGACAGACACAGAGGTGCACACTCACTCATTCACACTCTCTCACACACACACACACACACACACACACACACACACACACACACACACACACACACACACACACACACACACACACACACACACACACACACACACACACACACACACACACACACACACACACACACACACACACCAGAATGTATGATCCTTCTGGCATTGACAACAGCAGCACATGTACTGAATGTATGCTCATGTAAGGGTCCTCCCTCTCTCTAGTTCTCCGACGGTGCGTTCACCGGCGTGACGGCTGTCAAGTCACTGAACCTGGACAACAACAAGCTAAAGTCTCTCCCCAAAAGCCTCGACTTCGGCACCATCACAAACCTCACCCTCTCCAACAACCCGTGGAGCTGCACGTGCCAGCTAGCTCCACTGCGCAGGTAAGGGGGACTCACCTGTAACGGCACACTTGGCAGCTTTGTTAGGCAGCGCCGAGTAGCTAGCACAAACCCTCTCTTATCTCCCATGGTTTTCTACCTGCAGGTGGATGGACTCTAGTCGCATTCGTCCAGACGCAGTGTGTGCATCTCCACCTCACCAGAAAGGAAAGCAAGTGAGAGACAGCGCCTCCTTCAGCGGCTGCAGAGTCAAGCCGAAGAGAGCCAAAAAGGGCACGCGCCCTTGAACATAGCAGCTGTGCAGGTAACCGCCACCGAAACACGTGACCCAGTGCTAATATCTTCAAATCAAAAAGACACAATGAAGGATGAGGTTGATGTTTAATATGCTTGTTTTTTTGCTGTTGAGAAAACACTCATGTCTGTGAGGTTGAATATGAAGCTGCAGCCAGGACGAGATTAGCTTAGCATAGCATAAAGACTAAAAGCTGTTGTCACAAACCTCTAAAGCTCACTAATAAAAACGTTATATTTAGTTTATTTAATCCAAACAAAAAACATTGGACCATGGATTATTTCTTGGATACAAGTGGTGATTTACTAGTCTACAGGTTAAGCAAATGAGATATAACTTGTTCATTTGTTTGCTTTAAAAGTGTTGATAAGAGAATTTTTTTTTTAACTCAGGCTAGCTGTTTCTATCTTGTTTCCATGCTTTATGCTAAACTAAGCTAACAGTCTCCTGACTCTAGATTCATATCGAGTGTACACACAAGAGTGGCATCAATCCTCTCATCTAAACTCTTAGCATAAAAGTGAATAAGTAAGTATATAATTTACCAGTACATTTCCCCAAATGTCGAACCCGTCCTTTTAAAGTCACTATTTTAGAAGGATATTTGTTTGATTATCTTTAAAATACACATAACACTGCTTCACCTAAAGACAGTTACCACATTTGTTTACAAAACTGCCAAGGATTCAGTTTCACAATAAAGTACTTTTTTAAAAGCTTCGACATTCACCAGAGGGATGTTTACTGACCTATTTTATATCAGAGAACTAAACATTCAAATATCTTCAGCTTGTGTTTACCACATTACTTCAGACATCTAACCAAAAACACATTCAGAAAACTCATCGACTCTGAGACGAGGGAACAGGAAGTGTAAAAATGGCGGCTTTACCCACAAATCAGCAACATGTGAGAGAAACCGTCGTTTGTGAAACGTAGCATTCAAATGTGGAACTGGACCTTCATTATAAATGTGAGTTCAGTTAAATGTTTTGGAACCTGGAGGTTCAGTTTTGTTCGTCACTATTTGAGTCCCTCCTGCGGTGGTTTGTTGTGAAGGTTTTCAGCTGCACTTCTGTACAATGCGACATTGGATTCAGACGCTACCGCACGAGGTTGGAGTTGGTTTTGGGCCGACGCACAGTCGGCTTTGAATAATTTTATTTTCTCTCTCTCTTTCTGAACCACAGTCTAAACTTTTCCATATTGGCCCTGGGGTCCAGTACACCGAGTCCAGGTCATGGTAGTCTCCGGGTTGGATGGCAGAATTTGTTTAATTTGGCTGCTGATTTTGTGTCTTTCCCTACAGAAGACGCCGAAGGAGGAGCCTGTCCAGGTTACTGGCTACACATGCAACGAAAAGCAACGCTACTTCAAGACTGTCCATCTATTCATCCGCCAAATAATGTCACTAGTTTAAAACACATTCATGTATACACACTTGCTCTGTCTGTCTCCCCAAACACATCAAGAGCTTCATGGACCTCAGACATAACTTTTCTCTTTTGATTATCATCTATTTACATCAAAGACGAAGACATTCAGGTAACCACCAGAATACAGGACGCATTTGAGTAAATGAAGGGACATGTTGTCTTTTCATGGTGCATTCAGGATCTTCAGGATAAGTCATGAATACAAACAGTCTGAACGTTATGAAGATGATGGTCAATAAAATGTTTCAATGTTTTGATTAAAGGAAATATTCTTAGAGAGATCAATACCGCTCCAGCTACGGACGGTAGCTTAGCTTAGCATAATGACTGGAAACGAAGGGAAACAGCTAGCCTGGCTCTGTCCAACTGTTACAAATACTCCCATCAGCACCTTAAAAGCTCACTAATTAACATGTCATATCTTGTTTGTTTAATTCATACAAAAAGTTGAAAGGAACTCTCTCCACACACTTATGTGATCCACTATTAATAAAGACAATAATTACTAGCGCAGCTCTAATATACTGGACATGAAGCCTCCTGTATTTTGGTGTTTACCTGTATAAAAAATGAATAAACAATGGCTCCAAAAACGATAAAAAGGCAGAGAAACGCATCTTCCAAACCACAAAAAAAAAAACAATCAGTTGAAGAAGACGCTTAAAAGACAATAAGACTTTGAAGATGAGGGTCGGCTTATTAGGTGAATCAATCTACAATCTGCTTTCTTTTAGCATCTATGAAACTGGATTTGGTTGTTTTTTTGATAAGAAGAAGTTAATCTATTACTAGATGTATACGTTGTGTTATTCTGTCTTTACTTTAATGCAAAATCTTAATAACAGTCTAAACATTTTCTGAAACACTTCACTGATTTAAATTGTAAAGAAAAAGTGAAGAATTTCAGCAGGGAGGGTTACTGCCTGTTCTCATATCTATACGTATATTCAATATCTTTATATTTCCTTGACTTTTGGAAGTGGTGGCAGGTGTTCACATTCAATAAACCTTTTACAAAATCAAGTCTCCTTTTTATCTTACATATATACTTATTTACTTTACTGCCTCTACTGAAACTAAATATTCATGCGGTTGCTAAATCTAACAGACGTTTCTCTAAGGATGTGTCTCCCCCTGGTGTGTGGAAGTGGAACTGCATCATTTTGTAAACTAAACTATAACGACAATAATATTCTGTGTCTGTATATCGACTCACTGTTATTTCCTTGATGCCCATCACAGAAATGACTTTCTTCACGAGGTCTGGAGGACACGGGGAGCCTCCCATGACGCCTACAGTTACACAAACAAATAGAAGAGCATGTGACCTGAGAACGTTTAATGGAAATATTCTCAGACAAAAACTAACTTTAGACAGGAAAAAAAAGGCTTCATATCATTGAAAAGGCCCTTTCTTTTACATAAAAGCAGAATATCAATCGTTTTCTCACCCGCCTGGACTGACGACAAGTCATATTTAGTCACTTCCTGCCGGCTGACCATATCCACAAACATGGTGGGGGTGCCGTAGATGAAGGTGCACCTGAGAGAGAAAAAAAATATCAGAATGCATAATCTTCACTTGCATAAATAAAACCGCAAAACTTATGGGTATGTCTTTATTTTTCAATTCAAACTCAAAAACATTATTTGAGGCAATAAAGGCTCTCAACTTCAAAAGTAAAAAACTAAAGCAACAGTGCAGTTAAGGAGACCCTCTACATAATGTGCCCGAATGCTTTGATTAGTTTCTTTCTAATTCACTTCCATTTACTGTAAAAAAAAAAAAAAAAAAAAAAAATTACTTTATTTTGAAAAAATGCATTAAAGTGAAACTTTAAACTGAAAGAGTCTGTTTGTGGTGACGGGACGCTCTTCTTCTCTGTCATCATGGCGCTGTGTAATTTAGGTCAAAGGCACAGTTTTGACATTTTTTGATACGTATGTCTATTTGCAGAGAGTTAGATAAGAAAAGTCAATATTCTACTACAGCTACAGCCTGCAGCTGGTTAGCTTAGCACAAACACGGCTGAAAGAATACTGACTGTTGATACAGTGGCGGGGGTCAGTGGGGTTTATGTCTTCAGTGGGCATTTAGGCCATGCACTGTGTTAGACATTCAACGTAATGAATTAATTTCAAAATAGTGTTGAGTAGTTATTTCCACAGAAAATTTCATTTCTGACACACATTTGGTTTTCTGCTCTAGAAACACTGATTTTCTTTGGTTCAAAACTTCACATTTGCTTTTGTTCGGCTCGTGACTCCTGATATTTTTCTGAATATGACCCACAATCAGAAGAGTTCTGCCACCTGCTTAGAAATTATTAGTCGCGTCTCTTTTTCACCGACCAACAAAACGCGTGAAATCTGATCCAACTCAGGGAGAGTCCATCCGATCAGAGGATCACCACACCTTTGCACTCAACGTTGGAACCTTTGCCCCAATATTTCTCCAGCATAAAGGTCCACTGCATCATTTTAAGGAAGTGATAGTGAAGACAGATCCATACATTTTAATTCTGTCTAAATAAAATACATATACGTCCATTTATGCACAACTGCTTAATATTTGCACTTTGTGTTTGAATTAATCAGTGACGTGTGAAAACCAGTTTGCACAGTTCAAACCTTCCTACAGCTTAATTAAGACTGAATTCCTTCAGATTTGGTTATTCAATGTGAATTAAATCCCCCAAGGTACCATGAGGCTCCATAATTACTGGGGATTAGACTCTTAGCACATTTAATCCTTTTTTTAACAGGATATTAAAGTTCAAACAGCTTTCTATTGAACAGGTTTCAAACGGTCTTTCTGAGACTACATTTTACGGACTTGGCCAAAGGATTGCTGATGTTTCTGACATTACCTTTCGCTCTCCAGAGCTTCTAAGTTGGCCTTTCCATTGTACCCAGCAGAGGGAAAGATGGTGGAAATGCCATGCACGGCCACACACAACCCTCCACCCACAGAGCCGAAGCAGTGGTACAGAGGCACAGGAAGACAGACACGAATGTCAGGCTGTGGGACAAAACCAGGAGACAAAAGGGTGAAAATATTGTTTCATGTTCACACACACACACACACACACACACACACACACACACACACACACACACACACACACACACACACACACACACACACACACACACACACACACACACACACACACACACACACACACACACACACACACACACACACACTCTTAATCAAACAGGGGAAATAGTGCATTTGTTGGGGACTTCAACAAAAGACAAAGACAGAAAAGACAATGTAGGTGAACAAACTTTTTTGTAGCTATTTTCATTGTCATTGATTGTCATCAAGTGCATTTGGTTAAAAATATGTATTTGTTATTTTTCAATTATTTTCTTTCTTAATTTTAAGAAAAAATTTAAATTCTCAGAAAAAGGCCCAAAAATAAACATTATTTGTGTCTCTTTGTAGTCATTGTGTGTCTCTTTGTGGTCATTTTGAGTCTCTTTGTAGTTGTTTTGTCTCCTTGTAGTTGTTTTGTGTCTCCTGTAATTGAACATTTCCTTGTACTTTTGCTTTGAACTCAGTAGACCTTCACATTTGTCTTAGCGTAAATGCTCAAATGTATCTTGCCGTTTGTGTAATGGAAACTTGATATTCTTATGAGTATTTTATATTCTTATAAGTAAACGGTTTCATAACTTGTTTTGAAACAAGCTATCATAAGCTTGCATCATGTAACTTGTGATCCATACAGCAGCTGACTGCCTGCACACATATCCCCTTTTTCTGTGTGATGGATAACAAGTACCTATTGTATATGCACATGTTCTATGCCTTACGGATAAAACATACATATCTGTGTGTCTGTTGTTACACAAGTCAGTCTCTTCTTGGTTGGTTTGTGTCTCTTTGAGTGGGCCTGAGCCCCGGTAGGCCTACTCAAAGTTATTTTTAGGTCTCGTAGATATCAGAGATGGGCGTGAGTTTGCAGCTGTTTATTTTTGAGGCGGAGCAGACCATTCTGTCCAACTGCTTCCTCTGCTGAGTCACAAAGCTCTGTAACACTGCAGATCAAGGTGTCATTCCATGTAAAAAAGGAGGAGATCGTTTTTCAGAGGAATGTGAGTCTGTCCACCTCAGTTAAATGCTCAGTGGTGGGAACTTCAGTTTTAGATTTGAAAACATTCATGTCCAGGTTGTAACAACAGCACCAGTCAACCATCCCATTGTGGAGGCCTGTTAACCACCTTTATATATCGCTGAACTAATCGTTTCTTCAAGGTGGGTGTATTTATTTAACATTCTACTGATTACCATAATATGTTAATGTTAATACTGTTGCTTTTGGTCTTTTTTGGATCTAATGTATCATCAATTTAGTTTAATTGATACCATACCACCCTCAAACTCACTTCACAACTAGTGAGCTCTCTAAATCTAAATCTTAAAGACTCACTCTCCAGGTGTATCCCAGTCTCTTCCCCACAAAGTAGGCGTTGTTGACGATGTTGTGATGAGACAAAGTGGCACCTTTTGGAGCCCCTGTGGTTCCCTGGTAACACATGATTACAGAAATAAATTACCACATTTAGAAAGCCATAGATATGGATGGACACAGTGTGTAGGGGTGACTGATAGGCTAAGACTGGAAATACTAAACTGACCTGCCGGTCACCGGTAAAGGCCGATAAGCTGAAAACCGTCCGGTCTCTACACCTCATACAAACCCACATCAAAACATTCCAAACTGTCCCTTTAAGGTCAGCAGGATTTAGCAACGATTACCGAAGTGAACTGGATGTTTATCGGGTCGTCAAAGGAGAGCCGCTTCTGCAGGTCCTGAAGCTGCTGCATGTACTGGCTGCTGCCGGCCTGCATCACGTCCTCAATGTGGAACATTCCTGGTTGTCGACTATCCAGGAGGATCACAGAGCGGAGGTCTGGGAGTCTGAGGGGGGGGGGGGGGGGCAAACAACGAAATGTGGGGGGTCATGTTCTGAAAACAAAAGAGCTTCAAGTTACACTTTAATATTCAGCAGCTTTGACTCAATGAAGTTGACATCTACGCGAGTAGATGTCTCAAATACGTTTTTATTTTTTTTGTAGCTATTTTCATTGTCATTGATTGCCATCAAGTGCATTTGGTTAAAAATATGTATTTGTTATTTTTCAATGGTTTTCTTTCTTAATTTTAAGAAAAAATAAAAATTCTCAGAAAAAGGCCCAAAAATAAACATTATTTGTGTCTTTGTAATCATTGTGTGTCTGTTTGTGGTCATGTTGTGTCTCCTTGTAGTTGTTTTGTGTCTCCTGTAATTGAACATTTCCTTGTACTTTTGCTTTGAACT
Organism: Cebidichthys violaceus; assembly: GCF_023349555.1. Taxonomy (NCBI): domain Eukaryota; kingdom Metazoa; phylum Chordata; class Actinopteri; order Perciformes; family Stichaeidae; genus Cebidichthys; species Cebidichthys violaceus. Next base: position 355,694 of record NW_027176950.1, on the reverse strand, counting down.
CAGTAGACCTTCACATTTGTCTTAGCGTAAATGCTCAAATGTATCTTGCTGTTTGTGTAATGGAAACTTGATATTCTTATGAGTATTTTATATTCTTATAAGTAAACGGTTTCATAACTTGTTTTGAAACAAGCCATCATAAGCTTGTATCATGTAACTTGTGATCCACACAGCAGCTGACTGCCTGCACACATTCTCAGGCAGACATTTTTTGATGTGGAATATGTGTGTGTGTGTGTGTGTGTGTGTGTGTGTGTTTGCAAGACGGTAACAGATGTGTTTCCTTGATGCTGCTATGTGATGGTTTCTGGAGGGTGACCACGAAGATGTTTCTTTAAATGTTTGTATGTTATTCTGCTGATTGCTTGGAGCAGGTGGAAATCTGTGTAGAAATCAGACAGTTGATCAGACAGTTGATCATTTGCAGCAGCTCCGTGACTCAAACATACAGAACAGTGAAAGAGTTCAGAGCGGTGAGGATGACAGGTGAGCACCAAGCAGCTGTACCTGGCGCTCCTGATGTCCCCTGGCGTGGACGACTCGATCTCTGGACATAACTGCTTCAGCATGTCACTGTACTTCTGAGTCTTGAACTTTATGGGGCACACTACAGCTTTACAGCCAGTCTGTGAACAGAGGACCCATCTCAATGTGATGTAATGTCTCAGTGTGTCTCAACAATAAAAAAACAAAACAGGTGAGTAAAAGTCACCCACCTTCCGCAATGCGTACTCCACCTCCTGCACCTGGTACGCCGGGTTCACAGACACCTGTTGAGGGTTAAAACCATAAACAGCTGCTCATGATGGAAAAGACACGGAAAGTTGACAGATTAAAAATTTGGACAACAGACAAAGTGAAAAAAGTTTGTAAAACACAAACTGCTGATGAGATGCGTACGAGTTTATCTCCGTTAATGGCTGTTTCACCAACACATTTTCAGTTAAAAGAGCCCCAAAGCTTCATTACCCTCCACTTTGTGTAGCTATTATCACTGTAATTGATTGTCAGCAAGAGCACTTGGTTATGAAAATGTATTAATTATCTTACAATTGCTTTAATTATCTATTTTAAATCCTTTTATTTTTCTGACGAAAACTTATCAGAAGAGATAGAGATATAAATAAAAAAAAATTATATATATATATATATATATATATATATATATATATATATATATATATATATATATATATATATATATATATATATATATATATATATATATATATATATATATATATATATATATATATATATATATATATATATATATATATATATATATTTTTTTTTTTTTTTTTTAAAGGCTCAGTAATTTGCTGAAAACAGCTGTTCACTGAACTAACTTTACTCAATCAGGAGGAAATTTATTGTTGCTGACAAGATGTGTGTCAGCAGTTTGTTCAACTTCAACTTTATTCCTGTTAATGTTTGTTGTTTTCACCAATATGACTTTAGTTAAAGTTTGGTTAGCCCTGTTATTTTCACTGTAGTTTGCACTGCATTTGGTTACTAATATGTAGTTCTAAAGTTTCAATTGCTCTCTACCTTTATTTTGAAATCTTTTTATTACATTTTTTTCAGGAAAACTTATCAGAAAAAGTGGCAAAAATAAGTCTTACTTCTCCACTGTGTAACCTGTGAACCACAAATATAAACTACTGAACTTCTTTATTTTCAAGATAGATTTACTATATTGTATTAATAATAATAATAATATGTAGTTTTTTTCAAACAAACAGGAGGAAATAGTGCATGTGTTGGGGACTAGGAAGGAACATGTCACCCAGTGCAACACTGAGGCTCTTTGATGTGTTTTTAATGGAGCTCTATGGCTGCGCCGTATAGCTTTGACTCACCAGTATGATACCAGCTCTGGCTGTGGCGAACTGGAACAGGATCCATTCATAAGTGTTGGGTCCCCACATGCCAAGGCGGTCTCCTTTCTGCAGTCCAAGTGCCAGCAGCCCTGCTGCAGCCTGATCCACCTACGGAGACATGCCAGACACATGAACAGGTTTAACATGTTTGTTGAAAAGAAGGTGACACAATTCCAGCATACAGTGTTTCCTTCAAGCGAAACCCCTCCAACCTAACAAATAAAGGAAAGCACAGTAGCAGCAGTTATCAGAGTCTTCCTACTGACGCTGGACAGTTTGTCAGTGGGCGCACAATAAAAGGCAACATACAAATAATGTAAATAAAGAGTCAAATAATGGAATCAATATCATGCTAGCCTCCTCCTCCAGGAGCAGAGCTTCTCCTCTCTGGGAGCCAACACCGACACCACGCTGCTGGAGACCCAGGACGTATTGCTGGACCCGCTGGAGGGAAGGGAGGCAACGGGAGAACCAGGACTGAGAGGGGCAGACTGTCAGACCCTGCTGCAGTAAAATGAGAGGTTTTCTAAAGGAACTCTGGTGCTCAGAATCACTACTCCAGAGGGACCACCAGAATCAACACAAGATCAAAGTTCCTCTCAGTAGCTCTAATATTAATAGAAACCAAAAATATTATGTTACTAGATTACCAATAAATATTTATAGATAGTTCGATAGATGTAATATATACTGTATGTTATAATTTTTTGTCTCTTAAAATGAATTTGTTGTGCCACATCATCTGACAAATCGCTTTTATTCCAGAAAAAAAAATTATAATTGAATATCTGAGTCTGTTTTTTAAGTCAGTTTTCATCTTTTCACTTTGTCACCTGAAGCTACTTGTTCAGAGCAAAGTCTAACTCCTCCACATGCACTAAGTTCAGACATGTTTAGATACAAACAACCACCTTTTTTAAGAAACGTTTTATTCCTTACATAGATTGTGAGGACAAACATATTAAGTGTACTAATATCCCCTATAGCATGACCTTTTTCTCAAAACGGTTCTGATGTTCTGCAATATGAAAGAAAATAATCTTTCACATCATTAATCCCCCAGTCAGAGCTGGCTGATGTGGCCCGGGAAAGGGAAGTTTGGGGTCCCCTGCTGGAGCTGTTGCCCCCGCGACCCGATCCCGGATAAGCGGTTAAAGATGAGATCATTAAATGGTAATGAGGGAAGACAGAGATAACGCACAGCAATGCAAAAATATCATTAATTATTATTAATAATAATAAAAAAATAATAGAAACACTATGGACTTTAAATCTTCAGTAGATGCAAAGTAACTTCTTGTATTTAGCATATAAATAATAATAATAATAATAATAATACAGCAGAGCTCATTTATCAGGTTTCATCTGACAGCTGATATCTGAGCGCTGTTTATCGTTACTCTTCGTGCAGGTTAATGACACCAAACTGTGATTCCACTTTGACTGTGTGGAATGTTCAGTGGGTGAAAGTTTACAGACTGAACAGGACTGTACATGCAGGTGACTCTCAAGCAGCACTTTGTTTTACGTGTCATTGCATTCCTGTGAAAAAACGTCACACTGAAAGCTCCAATATTCCTTTAACCTACAGCAGACACTGACATAAATACAGTCAGCAATACAATATATAATATGTCTGAGGACAATAAATCATGTCTGAAGACAGTTGGGCTTTTTGTAAAGTAATAAAATACAGATTATTTTTCTTTCTTTCTTTGTTGTTTGTTCATTATAAAAGACAATTATAAAATAGTCAGAAAGAAAATTACAAAACCAAAAGGTAGTAAAAGTATATGTGTGTTATTTTCAGCTGTGGGACGGAGTAATGATTATCTAACTATGTATAGAATGAGTTGTTAACAAGTTAATTACTGACAGGGGTGTTTCCACCGGGGACAGGGTGACATGGTATTTGTCACCCTGACCACACGTTTACAAGTTCAGTTTGAATTTATGTCTTTAAACAAGAGTCCTCTGACTGTCAACCTGCCAATATCCAGCTCTTGTTGCTAAAAAAAATAAAAAAATGTTGATATACTCTTCTAGGTTGCTTTTAAAGAGCTTAATGAGCAGCAGCAAGGTATTATTATTAATACTACTATCATTCTTTTGGCCTACATTTTTGCCTCTCCGGGTTCGTCCAGGCTTATGGAACCCTTTGATCGATGGAGCTTCATGGGATCAGATGAAATGCGTAAAAATCCTTAATCTTTTAAATTACATTTGATTTATATTATGACATTCCCCTAAAATAATTATATAATTTCAATCAAAGGACACGATTAAGTAAAGATGTAAATAAAAGGACTCTTCCAATAAATGGGATTAAGGATTTGGGTTTAGAAAACATGGATATTATTAATTAAAGCCTCCTCAAAATCAAAAATGTTTAGTTTCCTTGTCAGAGATCTGATACTTTATGCAAACCCCCCCCCCCCCCCCAAAAAAAAATCCCTCACTGCTGGTCTAAAGCTTGACTGACAAGTGAACTTAACCAGAACACCACAATGTGTATTTGTTATTTTGTTCACAGTTCAACAACTAATTCTATCAGTTTTTATTCATTCAGGCATGGAAAGTCTTGCTTTCACCTTCCACAAACAGAGAGGAACAGGGTAGTTAGTTAGGTGGTAAAATGAGGTTTAAGGTTCAATTCCAACTAGAATGTTAATCATTTAGCAGATTGCGTTTCCATTGTCCAGGTGCAGGTAGAGAAGGTGAAGCCAGGCGGAGACCATAACTTTCTCTCACTTTATATGGGTTGTACAGCAATATGTGGGTTACCAACAATAGCTAATCCAGGACGCTACTTTCTGGATTCACAGAGTACAAAATTGTTAAACACCAACAGTCAGAAGCTACAGAATAAGAAACTTAAATAATGTTCCTCCCAGGACTTTCATGTTTAGCTTCAAGAGCCAAGTTTAAAGTTTTGAACCATTCGTAAAAAAAAAACATGCAAACATTGCTGCAATGTATAGGTTTGCTTGTAGGCTTTCCAACGTCCAACCTCAACCAATCTTTATAGTGCCAGATTGACATTGATCAGTTGGGGCTGACCGGACACATACAGTATACTTTCAGGTAAAGACTCACATCCTGCTGAAGCTGTGCAAAGGTCTTGCGGACTCCGTCTTGTACGAAGATCACGGCCTCTCGGTCGGGCCAGCGCTCCACAGTCTGCAGCAGGGACTCTCCAACGGTGCTGTGGAGCAGAGATATGGAAGAAGTGCCGTGGGCGTAGCTGGTGGTGAGTGTCGGGATGACGGGTGAAGACTCCACATGAATGCCACTGCAGGAAAACAGGAGTTAGATGCATTCAGACAGTGGCAGCCCATCGGTTGGCACAAGTCATATAAAACTTCAAAATATGTGTGCAAAGGCAGGAAAACTACAGCATACTGTAGCAGTGTAGAGTACCTCAAGGCTCTCTCCTGGGTCCCTTCTGTTTTCTATCTATAGATCTATATCTATAGATCTATATCTACAGTTGTGGTCAAAAGTTTACATACACTTGTAAAGAACATAATGTCATGGCTCTCTTGAGTTTCCCCGTTATTTCTACAACTCTGATTTTTCTCTGATAGAGTGATTGGAACAGATACTTCTTTGTCACAAAAAACATTCATGAAGTTTGGTTCTTTCATGACTATTACGGGTTAACAGAAAAAGTGATCAAATCTGCTGGGTCAAAAATATACATACAGCAGTGCTAATATTTGGTTACATGTCCCTTGGCCATTTTCACTTCAATTAGGCGCTTTTGGTAGCCATCCACAAGCTTCTGGCAAGCTTCTCGTTGAATCTTTGACCACTCTTGACAGAATTGGTGCAGTTCAGTTAAATTTGATGGCTTTCTGACATGGACTTGTTTCTTCAGCATTGTCCACATGTTCTCAATGGGACTTTAAGTCAGGACTTTGGGAAGGCCATTCTAAAACCCTAATTCTAGCCTGATTTAGCCATTCCATTACCACTTTTGATGTGTGTTTGGGGTCATTGTCCTGTTGGAACACCCAACTGCGCCCAAGACCCAACCTTCGGGCTGATGATTTTAGGTTATCTTGAAGAATTTGAAGGTAATCCTCCTTCATTATTCCATTTACTCTCTGTAAAGCACCAGTTCCATTGGCAGCAAAACAGCCCCACAGCATAATACTACCACCACCGTGCTTGACGGTAGGCATGGTGTTCTTGGGGTTAAAGGCCTCACCTTTTCTCCTCCAAACATATTGCTGGGCATTGTGGCCAAACAGCGCGATTTTTGTTTCGTCTGACCACAGAACTTTCCTCCAGAAGGTCTTATCTTTGTCCATGTGATCAGCAGCAAACTTCAGTCGAGCCTTAAGGTGCCGCTTTTGGAGCAAGGGCTTCCTTCTTGCACGGCAGCCTCTCAGTCCATGGAGATGCAAAACACGCTTGACTGTGGACACTGACACCTGTGTTCCAGCAGCTTCTAATTCTTGGCAGATCTGCTTTTTGGTGGTTCTCGGTTGACTCTTCACCCTCCTAACCAATTTTCTCTCAGCGGCAGCTGATAGCTTGCGTTTTCTTCCTGATCGTGGCAGTGACAAAACAGTGCCATGCACTTTACACTTACAAACAATTGTTTGCACTGTTGCTCTTGGGACCTGCAGCTGCTTTGAAATGGCTCCAAGTGACTTTCCTGACTTGTTCAATCAATGATTCGCTTTTTCAGATCCATGCTGAGCTCCTTTGACTTTCCCATTGTAGCGTTTGTGGGCGTTTGTAGCCAATGAGCCCTATTTAAATGGCCTCAGAGAAGTCACCAGCTGTAGTCACTCATAATCACTCACAAGAAGTTAAGAGGCCATGCTATGAAGCTCATTTCATTGACACAACTTTCTAAGTCACCAAAATTGCTAATTCATGTTGCTGTATGTATATTTTTGACCCAGCAGATTTTGTCACTTTTTCTGTTAACCCATAATAAAGTCATGAAAGAACCAAACTTCATGAATGTTTTTTGTGACAAAGAAGTATCTGTTCCAATCACTCTATCAGAGAAAAATCAGAGTTGTAGAAATAACTGGAAACTCAAGAGAGCCATGACATTATGTTCTTTACAAGTGTATGTAAACTTTTGACCACAACTGTATATCTATATCTATATCTATATCGATATATATATATATATATCTATATAGATATATCTATAGATATATCTATATATATATATATCTATATAGATATATATACATACATACACTGTAGATATATATATATATATATATATATATATATATATATATATATAGATATAGATCTATATAGATCTATATAGATCTATATATATATAGATCTATATAGATCTATATAGATCTATATATATATAGATCTATATCTATTTATATATGTATAGATCTATATAGATTTATATCTATATATATATATATATATATATATATATATATATATAGATCTATATAGATCTATATCTATATATGTAAATACATACAGGCCTATACAGCCTCATGTGTTGGACCTCACAACACTCTACAAGGGTCTCTTTAGTCTCCTCCCATTCCTTCCGCCTGTCAAAGCAGTTTTTATCCGAACATTATGTGCACACAAACGCAGCAGAGAAATAGCAGTTAAATATAATGCAGTCGAGATTGTGAAATACTGAACATGGGATAGTTTTGTAGAAAATACCTTTAATCAATCATGTGATCTTTTCCACGCTGTTGTTACATAATCAAAACGTGACTGACCAACGGAGGAAGTTCATATGTTTTTAAGGAATACGTTTAAAAAACGGGGTATCCAGTATAAGTGGCCTCTGCAGCCATATGGACTTTAATTATAAACTAAAGTGGTCTCGACTCAACATAATTCTTATTTGTCATGTATTGCATGATACTTGATGTAACTCACCGCCTCGCTGCAGATAATCCTGGATAATGTGTCCATGGTCTGTGCAGAACTCTTAAAGATCTGAGAAAGACACAGCGACTCCGAAGAGACTGGGAGCTCAGCGCAATCTTTAGCATAATTGTGTTTCCAACTTGTTGTTTAAACTCCAAGAAAAGTCAAAGATTGAACTGCGGGGAAAATGTAGTTTTTACAACAGAATACAGCGCCTTGCTCGAACCTTGGTCCGGCCCCTCCCACCCCTCCAGCGTGGATATAATATTTCCTCTGCGCCTCTAGCCCTGTCCCACTGCGGTAAAGTCGTGCCCCACGTTGCTTTGCGACGCGTGTTTTTCCCAGCCATTACGGTAAGAACTGACTTCAAGATAAGATCACAAGCGGAGTTCACATTTATTCAATAAATCAGTCTGTCAATGACAAATGAACGAAAAAGGAAACAAAATTAATAAAAAGGAGATTAAAACAAAATCAAATAAATGATAACTCAAAACTAAGTCAAACACAATCTAATGTTGAGAAGGCACTTTACATTTAAAAAAAAAAAATCCTTGCTGCCTACCACCAGCTTAGCTTTGTTCCGCTGACATAATTTTTCTTTATACATATTGTTTTATATTGTGATGGCAAATTTCCACTGTGACTTCTTTATCTGTATTTTATTGTCAGACCATTCAGTGTTTTGGCTCTTTTTTGTCTTTTGGTTTTAGGACTCCCAGTTATAAATAAGGTGAGTGAAAGTCAGACATGGTCTGTCAAGTGGTCCCTCACTTTTGCGAGGTTTCAATGTGCAAAACTCCCCCACTTGAAAAGGACAGCCAATTTCAGGAAGACTTCACAGGATTCCACTCATTGATCGCACGTTTGCTCTCTTTTCTTTCTTTCTTTTATTTTAGAAGTTTGATGCAGTGATCAAGTAACCAGGTGAAAAACCTTTAAATACAAACAAAACACCACTTAAGAAAATGAAAAGCAAGATAACCACATGCAGTGAACAGATTACAATACTTAAATTACTTAATTAAATACCCAAAAATTAACCTTGTAAATACATAGCAAATAATCCATTTCCAATATTGTGAGTAAATTAATTAAAGTAAATACATTTTTAGCTGAATTTGATCATGAGTCATAATTTTAACAGTACAATAAATCAGCAGCTTTTTAAAAGGATAAATCTTCCAAATGCATCACTTTATAAATTGTACTTAGCTCACATGGTTCTTCACAGTTTCAATTACATTTAAATTCCATGATTTTAAATAGATCACATTTTTAATTATATTTAAATACCATGACAGCATTTTAACTATATTTACCCAACATGCTTTTAACCATCAATATTTGCAGTTCTTAATCAGTTCATATAAGTCAATGGCTACAAACAATACAATCACCAGCTGCTTCTTCCTTGTTCAAAATAAGCTTTGGTTTGCACAAAACACTGTTTCAGTCACTTCTGTTGCTTACTCCCAGAGCTGCTCTGCCGTGATTCTGTGAGTGTGTGACTGCAAAGCCAGTTAATTAGCGGATCAATCTCACCTGGTGCACTCAGGCTGTAAGGGGCGTGGCCCACAGTTCAACTCAACATGGTCAGTGAGGGTCCTCATAAGTAGATTAATACATCTGTGTGTGTGTGTGTGTGTGTGTGTGTGTGCGTCTTACTCAAGGAGATAATATTGTCAGCTTAGATAAGGGGCTGAATGGGGGTGCAGACAGTTGACCATTCAATACTGGTGATTATGACGGTTGAATCTTCTCTGCGCAGACAATAAATACTCCTCGATTTCAGTATCATAGGACTCACTCTGTACTATTTAATAGTTTTTTTCCACCACAATATATATCTATAAGAGCACTGTTGGAGGAAGAATTTAATTTCCAATGACAGCTACACTTTAATTGTAGTGTGTACCACAATAAACTTAATGTGAACCATCCAAAATTCTAAACGCTTTCCTTTTATTTTGTTATTTATTGTGTTTATTGAAGTAAATCACACAATTCCAAGGCTTAGGAAATAAAAGATTGTATTTTTATTTAAATATTTGCATTGATAAAAAAAACACTGGGTATCAGCAGTTATTATAAGCTGCTTAGAGTTACCTAAAGGAAGTTAAACAGGTCAATATATCTCTAATACCTGATTTATATTGATGTGAAAACATCTCCTTCAAACAGCTGGATTTATTCAAATCTCTTGCAGGAAACACAATTTTACAAGATTACCTTTGAGCACATCATGATAAAGTTATAATTTGTCATCGCCACATACTTAATACAGCTTGAAGACATCATAATGTAACTTAATGCAGCCTTTTAGGACCGTGTTGCCCAGCAGCTGCTAACAGCTAACGCAAACTAGCGCTCCTCCTGCCCAATTCAGCACAGATTTGATGATCACAAGGTATCATTATCAGGGAAAGAATAGAGTGCACGAGAGCGTTTGAACACAGGTGTGTAGCGGTAGTTTGCACACGTGCAGTAGTGAGCAGGCAGGATGTCAGTGTTGTTGTTCCTAGAACTTGATATCAGACCTGCGTACTCAACGATACCTGATCCAGCATTTTAGGCCATTTCTGATACTGGTATCGGAACAACTCTAAATTTAGTTTGGTGATTAACACCTAACAAACTAAAGAAATACAACACAAGGAAACCAACAGTGATGGACAGAAAAACCCATATATTTCCTCTCAAATGAAACTTGAATTCATAAACAAAAGCAAATCCTGGTTCTATTAAATACTCTTGATGGTTCGGCTACTTGGTCTGGTCTGAACGGTAGCTAACCGTAGCTACACTATTAGCTGATATTACCGATTCTTCTACTAACACTCACTTGTTGCAGCTAAAATTCGTGTAGAAAACAGTAAAACCTAATTTACTGAGCTCTACTGAACAGCTCCTCCTTCAAACGGTGGTAGCGCCCCCTCTTGGCCATGAGTTCTCGGTGCGTCCCCTCCTCCACGACGGCTCCCTTCTCTATGAAGACGATGTGATCTGCCTGCTCCACAGTCTTCAGCTGATGAGCCACCACCAAGACGGACCGACCGCGAGCCAGAACCTCCTGCAGCACCTGAGACCACGAAGCCCGACAGAGGAAGACACAGTTAGTGGATGAGGAAAAAGGTAACATTAAAACTTTACTATCATGAGACTTTATTAAGCACGGACAAAACTAAATCTGAGGTACAAAACACAATGTACGAGTAGTCCAGACCTGTCGTATCATTAATCGTCAGTATGCAACACAGGAAATGCAGTTGTAGCTCATTTGCAACACAAGAAAAACATGACAAACAAAACAAAAACATTCCTGTCATGCATTTTTTGACTTTGCATCAGGAGGAATGTAAACCGCAGAAACAAAAACAATTTTGTGGGCAGATAATATGGCCGACATCAGGAACACATTGTAAACACTTTGTCGTCGTGACTGTGTCTTCTTTACTTACAGCATGTTGCACTTCCACATCCAGTTTGCTGGTGGCCTCGTCCAGTATGATGACCTGCGGCTCTCGAACCAGAGCTCTGATGATGGCGATGCACTGCTTCTGTCCTTCTGAAAGCGCTCCACCACATTCCCCGACATCTGTGGAGACGGAAAAACACAGAAACAAAGATTGTTCAGATAATAAAAACCCAAATCTTCCACATCATTCCACATTCTTTTCATTCCCTCTCATCATGTAAACCAACAGAATGAACGTTAGCGTTTCATTTTAGATAAAATGTTATAAGTAGAACACTACGAACATTCGGGCTCCCTCATGTGGCTAAATTTAAGATTATTAGAGTGACCCAAATAAAATGTCCTGCGACCCACTGGTGGGTCCCGACCCACTGTTTTGGAACGAGTGCATTACAAAGTACACGGTGCAGGTTTTATCAACACAAAATGCATCTGCAGAAAGATTTCTTGTTACTTTATGTCATCCTTTCTAATCTACATTTACAGACTTGTGTATCTTCAATGTCAATTACAGCAGCTGCACTATTTTAAGTTGAACCTACAATGTTGACGCGAGATAAGCTTTATTTTCTTTTTACATTACTTCAATAAAAAGCCTGTGCCCCACCTCTCTGCCCTCATACTACGGTACAAATACATAAGAATACTACGACGGCATCAAACAGACTATTAATACAACATAAAGGCACCTTAGTAGCATTAAATGGACATTAGAAACAACATTAGACTGTTAACTTCACCCTTAACAGGATGAATAACAGTTAAATGTGCTCTGTCTGTATTTACAGTATATTTTGTATATCGATACATCTGTCCACACAGCTGTACCTGTGTCGTATTGGTTCTCCATTTCAGAGATGAAGTCGTCTGCTCTGGCTTTCTTTGCGGCTTCCTTCACCTTCTCGATGGTGCAGTCCGTCAGGCCGTACTCTATGTTGTATCTCAGTGAACCAGAAAACAGCACAGGATTCTGGGATACCAGGGCCATCTAGGTACATGGAGTTCAAACATACACTTGTGTTAGTGCAGTGCTGGTTGAAAGGATTTAATTTATCGAGTCCTTAAGGTTCAAATATATATGTAATGTTTGTTTGATTAGAAAGTACAAAAAAAATAATTATTAATCCATAATTAAAGACAATAAATGAAAATACTACTGCAAAACTAATGACATGTTTAGCGCGTATTAGCAGATGTTGGCATGCTGACACACTGGTGAACATGGAAAATACTAGCGTGTTAACATTGTCACTGTTAGCATGTTAGCAAGAATGGCAAAATACAGCCCAACTCCTCTTCAGACACACTTTGAATTGCGCTTTACAGGTTCATTATTAATAAGAAAATAAAAATACCAAAAAACTGCCCCCAAAACAACCAGCGATGGACTCAGTCCGATATATTCGTCCAATCGCCCTTTAATTTAATTTATTGTATTGGTGTTAATTCCCGCCATTTTGCTGCCAGCCTCTTGACACTTTTGTAGTTCTTTTTGCCAAGTACACGATGTCAGGAGTTCCTGAAGGGAACAGTTTTCCCCACTTGGCTGTCATAATTACACACGGTGCACTAAGACGTAGAGCCTTTATGCTCTCCCCTCATTGGGAACAATTGAAAAGAAAAAAAGACGCTATGTGAAAAAGACGCTAAGCGGACCCTTAAGCCTCCTTCCACTGAGCCACCGGTACCTTTCGATGGAGGTATTTGTGTTCGTAACGGTGCAGCGGCTCCCCGTCCAGCAGGATCTGTCCCTCTTGAGGCTCGTACAGCCTCTTCAGGAGTCCGACACAGGAAGTCTTCCCACCGCCGGAGGGGCCCACCAGGGCTGTCATCTTCCCCGGCTGAAGCTCCATAGAAACGGACTGCACAGAATGGCGAATCATGAGGATTTGGATTAAAGTTTAATCTAGATATATTGATGCCGTCGAACCACAAACTATAACTCTCGGTAACCTTCAGAGCTGGTTTGTCTTCGGGAGCTGAGGGATACGTGAAGGTGACGTTTTGGAAAACGATTCTCCCCTCCAGCCTCTCAGGAGCTAACTGTCCCTCCTTCTTCCACTTTGGGGTTCTGTCAAGATAACTGAACACTTTGGAGATGACGCCGACTGTCGACATCGTCTCTCCGTAGCAATACATGATCTCCTGTGACAAAAACAAGTCATCACCATCAACAACAGGCCTTGTATACTTAAATATGTGATGTATTTGTAACTCCGCTCACCTTTAAATTGTGTGACATCGGCTTCTGGTACAAGAAGAAGGACACGAGGTTGCCGATGCTGAGCTGACCCGACGAGATGAGAGCGCGGGCCTGAACCAGCATCAGTATCTTTATCCCTAGACTCACCAGCTGCAGGGAAACACAGAGAGGAAGCACTCACTTTGTGGAAACTGTGACTTTTGACTCTCTATCTCATAAATATTTACTGGCCATGCATATTTTTTATTTTTTTTTATCATCCCTAATGTTCTTACATATACTTTTTGGAAATGAGCCTCCATACATAGTGAATTAAAAGCTCAACATGTTGCTTCCTCAATCAGTAAACTCTTATGATCCTTGGATGTACACTGCTGCCCTCTTACCCTCCGTAGTAACGTGAAGATGGCGCTGTAGATTCTCGAACGCGTCTTCACGGCGCACAAGTGGTCCAGAGCCTCGTTGTACCTCCTCAGCTCATCTTTCTCTGCCTTGAAGCTGCGGACCGTGCGGATCCCGCCGATCGTCTGGAGAGCCAGGTCTTTGCTCTGAGCGTGGCAGTCCTGGATCTGGTCCTTCAGCTCCTGTTTGACAAAGACAGGAGACGACACATGAGCGGATTGATGCTGCAATCGAGACCTCGTCACAGTCTATCTAAAGTAGTCCAGGGGGGTCAGTCTCACCACACCTACCTGAGACACGGTGATGTATTTATTCTGCATGATGGCCAACAGTGGCATCTCTATGCAGGTGAGCACCGTGAGCTCCCAGGACAGGTTCAACATCACCGTGAGCATCAGGCCGCTTTTCACAGTGCTGCGGACCAGCGCGTTGGCGTTCAGTGCAACGGTGCGACCCATCCGGTCCACATCCGAGTGGAGGCGGGAGGACAGACGTCCTGAGAGGGGAAGGGGACAAAAGTTATTGTCAGCAGAGTTTCAACGTTTGTTACAGATTGCGAGGTTATTTATTGTTGTTGTACAGGAGGGTTGTGTAACAAAAATACAGTTTGTAGTGCCATTTTTGTCTCGCAGCCTTGAGGAAAGAAGCTGTTCTGAAGTCTGGTGGATCAGCAGCTGATACTTCTGTTATCTCTCTCCAGACAGCAGCAGAGTGAACAGGCTGTGTCTGGGTGGGTTTAGTCTTTTAACATCCTTTGAGCTCTTCGCACGCACCTCTTGTCACCAATATCACTGATGCTCAGTAGATGGGTGCCAATGGAAAAGAAAAAAAGACATCCAATAATTTGATTCCAACAGTTTGTGTTGTTCCCTGTCCTGTTTCAACACGACATCGGCCCAATCCCAAAGTCCACACGCACGGACACTGAGTTAGCTGACGGACAATGTTATTTTTCTTATGTTTAATTCTTAACGTGAAGATGTCGGCCTTATTATCTACCCAGAGAACTGTTTCTGTTGCTGCTGTTTACATTCCTTATGATGCAAATTAAAAAAATGCACTCCAGGAATGTACTATTTTTGTTTGTCGTGTGTTTGTTGTGTTAGAAATGGGCTACAACTGAATTTCATTGCGCATCCCTGTGTTGCATAATGACAATAAATTATCCTTGAATCCTTGAATGTTGTTCCCACCAGGGTTGTCCTCCTCGAAGAAGTGCACCTCCTGCTGAAGGAGGGTGTGAAACAGCAGACGCTTCAGTCTCTTGTTCAGTCTGGCCAGCGTGCACATGAATATTCCTCCTCTTAAGCCGGAGAACAGAGAGCTGTCAAGATAGAGACATTAAAAATGATTATTTGATCAAATCACTTAAACAAATCACATCTTTACAATCAGACAGGGGATTAGGAATCATTTCATTACCTTCCAAGAGAGATGAGTGCCATCTGTCCAATAGCATAACAGAAGCTGGTTTGAAGGACTGGACCTCTAAGCATATCGATCACCTTCCCCTGATAAAATGGGATGAATGTATCACCTGTCAGGAACGATGAATGACACATATTAGGAATACAGGAAACTATAAAACACAATGTGTTCTGTAGAATGTCCATATTTCACTTACAGATGACACCCAAGATGAGGAAACTGAAAGCTGCAATCAGGTAAAAGGTGTCTGGTTTGAAGTACTTCAGCATCCTCACGAGCAGCCGCCTGGCATCCAGTTTCACGTCGTCCTTTGTCCGTTTTGAACCACCACAGAGGTACTTTTCCCAAACCACGCAGGCCAGCGATGCGGCCACGGGGCCCAGGAGCAGCATGCCGAGGTCAGGGGATGGTGGTCCCGTGTGAGGCGTCACGAGGACGCGTCCACTTTCAAACACCGGAGAGAGGAGGCAGAGGAGCGCCGCCAGCCTGCGGAGCGCGGCCTCCGGCTTCCCGTCGGTCAGCGCAACGGTGAAAACATGGAGAATGGCCCACTTCACGGCGCCGAAGGCCCACACACCCGGCAGCCCGCCGCAGCCGGAGCACTTCAGCAGCACCAGTCCGACGCACAGTCCCAAATGAAGCACCGCGTCGAAAATAACAATGAATAACCCACGAGCTGCCACGTCACCCATTTTCCTTTGGTGGACGATGAGACTGACAAAGGGAACGAGAAATGTTTCTGTTAGTTTACTGAAGCCTGTGGTGGGACGTAGAGAAGTACATTTAACCAACTACTGTACTTAAGTACAATTATGAGGTTCTTGTACTAAAGTAATTCCATTTTATGCAACTTTATAAGTCTTATAGGTCCATGTGGGCTGGACGCTTCTATGTGTATGATACAATAAATAACATTACTAACTTATCATAAACAATCCATTTCAAGTAAAAGTAAAAGTCCTGCACACATAATTGTACTTCAGTAAAAGTACACAATTATCAGGGAACAACATATACTCAAGTATGAATAGTAAAATTACTCTGTTATCACATTATAATGTTTTATATCCTTTGTGTTCATTCAATATAACAATACACCATATTTACTAAGTACAGCTGTACAATATATGTAGTGGAGTTAAAAAAAACCTAAAATACTTCCTTCTGAAAAGTACTGTAGTAGAAAAATAAAGTAGCATAAAATAGAAACATTCAGCACCTCCAAGTTGTACTTGACTAACATGAATATGAGTGTAAACCACAACACAAACAGTACTTTTCTTCACCATCAGTAGTCTGGTACAGTCTACTGATGGTGAAGTAACTAAGTACATGTACACAAGTACTGTACTTAGGTAGAATAATAAGTAATAGTATGTAGAATTATAAAGTTACTAAGTACATGTACTCAAGTACTGTACTTAGGTAGAATAGTAAGTAGAAGTATAAAGTAACGTATAAGTATAACAAGTAGTTCGAGGTTGTACTTCATTAGTAAAAAGCACTAACAGTGACACAACATAAACATTAATTTCCCGTCTTTTCTGTTAGTAGTCTGGTGTGTAAATATGAATGCTGTTAACGTTAGAAAGGTAACATTACGTTTTCCAGAGCATGCATGGAATATGTAGCGTTGATAGCAGCCTTTAAACGTTATCCTTTAAACGTTTTCCGTTAACAATAAACGGCTTCTGTCCTTGCTGCTGCTCAGCATTTAGCTAAACGAACCTGTCACGCATTCACACGTCCACGTAGTTGACGTTAACTTGACTTATTTTAATGACTTACGGTGTTTCCCCCCCTGAACCGTGTCCACTGTTAGCTAACTGCTAACTGCTAGCTGCTGCTGCAGACATGTATCTGTGTTACTTTCAGTTTCACTTTCACTTTGGTGACACGTTCACCTGTATCGACTCTGTGCACCTGAGAGAGGAGGACGCGAAAGAGTCAAACACGTGCCCTCGTCTTTTGGTTCTTTTTCCGTTTTTAGTTTTGACAGTTTGTAAACTCGACGCTTAGACGCCCTTTATTTAAATCGGACTCAACGGCTGTCCGCCACAAGATGGCGGCAGTGTGCGTGTTCATGAAGAAGGCCTCTTTCAAAACAGCCGTTGAAGAAGTACTCAAGCTATGTTTTAATACAAGTGAAAGTAGCAGTACCTCTGTGTAGAAATACTCTGTTACAAGTAATAGTAGAGGTTGAGTAAAAGTACACAAGTATTTCAATCCAAATACATTAACTGCTACTAATCTTATGCAATAAAAGCTCCTTAATTTCCCTTTGAGTGTTCCACCATCTGTTAAACTCTTCTCATCTCAATCACTTGCAAAACACCAGCTGATGCATGCAATTTAACAATCATGCACACATATATTGTACACAAAAATTATTATCATAACACACAGTGCAGAGTGAGAGTTATATTACAACTAAAAACACAAAGTGTTCATGATTGAAAAGCGACATTGTTGAAGCAAAAGACAAATGGCTCGTGCAAATGATTGAAAAAATGATGCAAACATGTATTTAAACACGAAAGGAGACAGAAACAAAATGAAAAATCAGGACACAAAAGAGAACTGTAAAACATAATTAGAGTAATATACGACATTCAGAGAATTAATACTGCAGCAAACAACTGTATGTAAAGAGATAGAGGCGTGAGGAAAGGGATCAGTCCCCAATAGAAAATGCAAAAAGACAGAATAGCTGTAAATTAATTCAGAGTAGGTAGTCCAAATGTATAGAAAAGGTAAGGAAAACAAAAAAATTAAAAACACAGGACTGAAAAACAAACCTAGATTTTTTTATTATGATGATTAGAATGTCTACTTTTCATCTACAAACCAAACACTTAAAAACAAGATTGGATTTGTAACTGAACTGAAAATTAACTCGTGAGGATGTAAAGCAAAAAACAAAAAGGATGACAAACATTAAAAACAGGAAAAGTCATGAAAACAATAAAAAACAGAGTAAGAAAATAAAATACAGTAGTAAAATGCAGAAATGCAGGAAATTGATTAATATCCTTGAATCTGGTTCAATCAAAGGCAGCAGTAAACAGAAAAGTCTTCAATCTTGATTTAAAGGAGCTGAGGGTCTCTGCAGACCTGCAGCTTTCTGGGACTTTGTTCCAGATATGTGGTGCAGAAAAACTGAAAGCTGCTTCTCCGTGTTTAGTCCTGATTCTGGGAACAGAAAGTAGTCCCAGACGACCTGAGGGGTCGGGATGGTTCATAGGGTAGCAGCAGATCAGAGATGTATTTTGGCCCTAAACCATTCAGTGCTTTATAAACCAACAGCAGGATTTTAAAGTAAATTTTTTGTTAGACAGGAAGCCAGTGCAAAGACCTCAGAACTGGAGTGATGTGATCCACTTTCTTGGTCTTAGTGAGGACTCGAGCTGCAGCGTTCTGAATCAGCTGCAGCTTTCTGATTGACTTTTTAGAGAGACCTGTAAACACACCGTTTCAGTAGTCGAGTCTACTGAAGATAAATGCATGGACAAGTTTTTCCAAATCCTATTGAGACATAAATCCTCTAATCCTTGATATATTCTTCAGGTGATAGTAGGCTGATTTTGTGATTGTCTTGATATGGCTGTTCAAGTTGAGGTCTGAATCCATAACTACACCTAGGTTTCTGGCTTTGTTTGTGGTTTTTAACATCAGTGATTGAAGCTGAGTGCTGACTTTCAATCGTTCGTCCTTGGTACCAAAAACAATTACTTCTGTTTTATCTTTGTTTAATTGAAGAAAGTTCTGGCACATCCAGTTGTTGATTTGTTCAATGCATTTACCCAGCCCTTGTATGGGATTATAGTCCCCTGGTGATATAGTTATGTAAATTTGTGTGTCGTCTGCATCATTGTGATAACACACTTTGTTGTTTTCCATAATCTGAGCTAGTGGAAGCATTGTAGATGTTGAAGAGGACTGAAGAAAAACAAATCAATTCAGTGGGGAGGTTTTGTATGAAGTATCTGCACAGGTCGAGGACCTCTGTGACCTGAGTAGACCCTCGGGATGAATGAGCATTTGAAATTACATTCGGGGCTAAACTCAAAACATCCGGGCTTAAGACCCGGCTAAATGTCCCAGCAACGCCGACATCAGAGCATATGTTTAACCCCAGTTTGTTCACCATAAGACACACAAATAGACCATAACTATATCGCTACACTGTCACATTATTTGATGAAATAAGTATAAATCCAAGCGATATCAGGTGATTGAATTCAGATTCAGGTGATGCTTCATTTCTTTAGTCTTGCTGGGGTAAAACATATAATATAATAAAAATGACATTATCAGCTACAGGCTGAAAAGGACACAATCCATCAGTTTGAAAGTTTAGTTTCAAATCACTTTGTTGACAAAAAATAAATCTACTTAGCAAACAACATACTAATTGCTAGTGCAAGCTACCAACATAAAACACA
This sequence comes from Cebidichthys violaceus, assembly GCF_023349555.1. Classification (NCBI taxonomy): domain Eukaryota; kingdom Metazoa; phylum Chordata; class Actinopteri; order Perciformes; family Stichaeidae; genus Cebidichthys; species Cebidichthys violaceus. Next base: position 335,966 of record NW_027176950.1, on the reverse strand, counting down.
CATGCAATGTACTCCTAAATTCATGGGATGTTACCTGAAGCATGGGGGAACCTGGGACGGAGGAGGAATGGTGTCTGCAGTAGTCCAACACCGTCATGCGACTGGTGGGGAAACATCTCCTCACAGGGTTCAAGGAGAGCTTCATGGTCCTCTCTGGCTAATGAGTACGAATGTCATCTCAGTCACTTTAAACAACCAACAGCTATTATTCTATTTCATACAGAGTTAGTTTTAGCTTTAGGTTTAAGCTAATAACACTAATACTACAGTGTGGAAATACTCTGTTAGTAAAAGTCCTGCATTCAAAATTTTACTTCAGTAAAAGTGCAAAAGTATTAGTATTAAAACATATTCAAAGTACCACAAAATACTAATAATGCAGAACAAAATATTTTAAGCAGTGGTGGAAATAATTAAAGTCTACCTAAGTATAATTTTTAGGTACTTGTACTTAATTTGAGTGCTGCTTCATTGCACTGTCTATTTAAAACCTCAGTTACTGTGCAGACTAATAGATTAATGATATAAAACAAATAAATTAGGATGTATTATAAAAGTTAAGATAAAATGAGACTCCAGAAACGAAAAGTGATGAAAACACCAATACTTCCAGTAATAGAATATATATTCTAAAAATGAGCCACTCTGCACAAAGTACTTTTAATACTTTGAATATATTTTGATTCTGACAAGTTTATAATTTTACTTCAGTAGTTTAATTACAGGCTTTTTGTTTGTAACATAGTATTTCTACCCTGTAGTATTACTACTTTTAATCAAGTCAAAGATCTGAATACTTCTCACACAAGTGTATTATCAAGTAGTATACTGAATATTGTTGGATAGTAAGTATTGATGCATTAATGTGTTAATCCCTTTAATGTTGCAGCTGGTGAATGTGGAGCTACTTTAATGTGTTTATTGAGAGCATGTACACGTTAAATTAATGTTTGGATTCACACTTTAAAAAAACCCAAAAAAAACACAAGACTTTGATATTCAAACATTTATTTTGCCCCTGATCATAATGTATAAATAAAGACTTTATTAAAAAAAAAAAAAAAAGTATAATTTGGCCCAAAACAAGACAAACCACTGAAAATGACTAATAAATCCTCTCATTGCAGCCACTTTACAGTTCATAACTGAAAAATGTAGATTTATTTTTCCGTCATGTCCGACATAAAACAATCGCTCTGTCCATTATTTAAAAGATAAGTCTGTCACATAAAACCTCTGATTGGGACTGAAGGTAAACTCAGGTACAGTGTCATAATACTCCTCTGAAATACTCTGTGCTGCTGGCAACATGAAATCGTCTGCTTCTATCCTCTGGAAAAGAGTTTTAATTTCATCCTATGGTTGTAAATGCAGCGGTTCTACAGAAAGGCACTGTTCCATTAAGGAATGAAAAGCATCAGAAACACTTAAAAAAAACAACTCACAACAACAGTGTGATAAGTTACTGCTTATAAAGTACATATATTCATTTTGTACAGTGAAAACAAACGGATTCAATGATCTAAAGCAACCGATAGTCATCTACATGGGTGTAATGTGCTCAGCATGCTGCATTTAATGTCTCCACCGCACATAGAAAATACATTTTTCTACTTAAAAAGATATTAAAGATGACAAAACACTGTCATTTACTACATCCTGCTGTTCTGACTCATTAAAGGCCTACTGTAAAACTTTAGTTATTGATATTAAAGGATAAGTCTGGAGATATTCTATATTTCTCTTTTTGCAACTGGAGGAGTCGCCCCCTGCTGGTCAGTAGAGAGAATGCAAGGAAAAATATAGAATAATAAAACCAGACGTATACTTTAACTCTTAATAAAATGATTTGATTTCACCCATTTCTATGCTTGGCCTCCTATAAGCTCATCATTAAAAACTGCATAAAAAATGATTGAGTGATGTCTTCTACAAAAGGAGCATGTGTGTAACTTGGCTTTATAGACGATATAGATTGTGTAATCACAGAGATAAGATCAGCAGCATTTTTTTTGCAATAAATAGTACAATCTCATTGTAGCTGTAAGTGCACATCTGTTCATTTTGGTATGTAGGATCTGACTTTGGTCAGACAGCGCAAATCTACTCACCACATTTGTTTCGACTTGCACCAGATGGCAGAAAAAGTCAAGTATGCAACATCTGGTGCACCGAGACCCAAACATTAGGAGATATAATCTGCACAAGCCGTCTGAGCCAGAGTGACGTGTGAGAGGCCTTCAGATGGTGCTGACGTTCTCCGCCCCGTTGGACAAGGCCTTGTCTTTGTCTCCCTCTGTGGGGACGCTGCTGTACTGACAGCCGGGGGCCAAGTCCACGGAGGGCCTCGCCGGGTCGGGTAGCGTGGACGGTTGGCCCTGCTGTGACAACTTCCTGTCCCTCGAGTCCAGCCAGTAGAACGCCACCATGAGGAACACGCCGGCGGAGGCAACGATGGCACTGCAGACGAAGAAGACGTGGAAGTAGTGACCCGTCCTGTCGATCAGGACTCCTACAGCAACAAGAACACATCATTAGATTCATGTTCTGTTTTTCCTCTTTGTTTTACATTACAGGTCTTATGTTTCTCTAATAATAAAAAAAATAAAAAAATAAAAAAATCCTCAAAAAGGAACTCATAAATTCATAGGAAGCTTTCCGAAATGGCTTTTAAATGTGGTATTCATAAAACTTTCTTTTTTGTATTCATTTTATTTCCATTTATTTATTTTATTCTATTTTTATATAATTTATTCCTTATTATTTCCATCTTTTTTGTGTACAGGTGGGTATGTATATGCAGGTGTATATGTATTCAATACTTGCTAAATTATCATCACTATCACTACTAATATATATATATATATATATATATATACTTGAGAAAATGGTTAAAATTAAGCAAGAAATAAATATTTGGTTTAACTTGTCACAGCTGGTAGAGATATGCAACCAGTCACAAAATGTACATCTTCCTTCAGCTTAAAGGGGACCAGAAACCAAAACGTTTGGGAATCACTGAGTGTTAGTCGGTGCACTGCGGGTCAGCTCAACATGCAAACATGGGGAATACGTCTGCATGCAAATGTACAATTCAACACATGAGAATTAAAGTTTGCGACTGTAAATGAATAATAATTAACAGATATTTGCCTTGATTTGAATGGAGAAGCTCTGTAAAATCCCTCTGCTTTTAAACTTTATGATGAATACCAAACATTATTGTTTTTGCAGGAAACTTTTAAAGGAATTATAATGAATTTACGGAACAATAAAAATGTGTAAATTTGCAAAAAAAGTTTTCTTTTTTAGATTCAGTTGAATGTGATCACATGGAGGAGCTCCTGTGTGACGGGATTTGGTGGTGACGCAGCGGCCCGGCTGTCAGGAACAGATAAACACGACGGTGCATAACCGTCATTTGAGACGAGGCAGCCTCTGACCTTTTCCCTGCTCTGCTGCTGCGAAGAGCAGACTCCTTTCCTTTTGTGTGAGCGTGGCTGAGAACATTGTGTTATTTACAGCGACAGCCTCGAGCTCTCTATGCAATTTTACAGCACACACACCCACCCACACCCCACACACACACACCTCTGTAACTTTTCTACTGTTTTTTTTGCATAAATGTACTCATTGGGGATTTGCACTGTATAAAATATGCAAGTATCAATCCTTTTCTCATCGTAACACTCAACCAGAGTAACAGTTAAGTAACAACAACATTTGTTACATTGTTCAGTGATTACACAACAAAACCAGAGCAGCAACATATGTCGTGTATGTAATGTTGTTTATTCTCAACTAAAGGAAAACAAGATATTTGACTTTTTCCTCTCACTTTCAAAGTGTTTTCAACGGGGACTCTGTTAGCGGTTTCAAGTAAAATTCATGATTTCCTTTCGTACAAAACAGAAGAGTGCATTGACTTCTTGTGCACTAACTGCAGTATACTATTAGGAAGTATTATGGGACACAGTGGTGTCTTTTACTGGTTTTGTGGGTTCCACTACTGTTAACTGGTGCATTGGTTGACAATGCACCAGCCTTCCTCCAGTGCAGCTTTTCTATTAATAAAACTCTTAAAGCTCCAGTCTGCCTGAAGCCTGTAAAATCAACTGAGGCAAATTTTATCTGCTCCATCTGTGATGCGAGTGCGTCCCACATGTTCCCGCCATATCTTCCCTCCCCATCTCTCCCTCTGCGTACGTTACCTGCCAGTGGAGGCCCGATGAGCAGCGTGACGCTCTCCATGATGGCGAGCAGGCCCAGCGCCGAGGGGAAGCGGCTCATCTCCACCACGTCCATGAGGACGGTGAACATCAGGGAGCCCACCACGCTCATGGAGAGCCCGTAGATGGTCACGTACGCCAGCAGGACGTGGAAGCCGGGCCCGATGCAGCAGATGCTGTTGCTGAGCCCGTTGACCAGCACCGCCCAGGCGAAGACGTAGATGTGTCGCCCTTTGAACCAGGGCATGCTGAAGAGGATGCCGAAGGGCGGCCGCACCACGATGTTCACCAAACCCAGGATGGAGAGCAGCAGCGCGGCGCGGCTCTGCTCCATGTTGTTGGCCGTGGCGTAGGGAACCAGGTAGATTAAAGGCACCACGAAGCCGAGCATCATCCAGGTGATGCCCACGGCGTACACACAGTAACGGGGGTTGTGGCACAGCTGGTCAAAGGCCATGTGTTTGCTCAGAGAAGCCACCAGGTAGCTCCACATCCGTCTCATCATCCCTCTCTCCTTCCTCTCGCTCTCCTCCTCGGGCGGAGGCGGTCCGTGGTTCATCAGCGGCTGGCCCCGGCGCTCGGGGGCCCGCAGGGGCCTCATCACCGCGCCGCACACGCAGCAGTTCAGCAGCACGGCGCCGAGAACGAGGAAGCTCCCCCTCCAGCCCAGCTCCGTGTGGAGGTAGTTGCCCAGGATGGGCAAAGTGCACAGTCCCAGCGCCGTGCCCGTGGAGGACAAAGCGTTGGCGAACGCGCGGCGGCGCACAAAGTAGTGGCCGAGGATCGTCACCGCGGGCTGGAAGCTGAAGCAGAAACCGAGTCCTGTGACCATGAAAGGAGACGTTCAGAGTGGGGCGACAGGGGCAGCATTGTGTTTACTGGTTTTAATAAAGATTATGTATAGAAAACGTGCACATATAGACGCAGTGGTGAAGAGCTTTACTTTATACTTCTACTCCACTAGGGTGTGAGTCATTTGTGTGTTTTAGGACTTCCTGCAGCTTTCTACAACATCCTGTCTGTTTAGAATTACATTATGAGAAAAAGAGGAGTGCAAGTGCAGCTGGATTCTGTCATCTTTCCCTAAATTCTGATGAATTCTCCTTCACATCTTTCCTTGACCTCATGACGTTCTCCATTGAGGTAAAGTGGCAATTATCTTTAGTCATCAATATTTTCCAAAACTATGAAAATTAGACCCAAGTTGTCAAGTTTAAAATTTGTTTTGTTTCTAATATCTAAAAGGTTCAAACTGCATTAATTGAATGACCAACTCTAAACACACTTTATCACATAGACAACATTAGCTTTAGCTGGACGTCTCCAGCTGCTGTTTCCAGGTTGCCTACAGTTGAATCATCCCGGGTAATAAATCAGCCGAATGTTTGCTGACCTGTGACAACCCCGGCAGTGACGTAGAGCTGCTCCACGGACTGGGTAAACGAACTGGCAGCCATTCCCAGCCCACTCAGGACGCCGCCCAACATGACTGTCGCCCGGCAACCGAGTCGCTCCACCAGCACGCTACAAAAGGGACCTGTGGATCAAAACGTAAGGCTCTTAGTGTTAATGCATACCAGAGCAGGAACACGCAAAGGGCTGAGGCCCGGATCCTGGAGCACATAGCTTGTGTTGAGCTGTAATCTGTACCAGCTGAATGAAAGCATGACACACTCTCTGTGTCTGTCTGTCTGTCTGTCTGTCTCTGATGCGTGGCAGTTTGCCGACTCAAACTGATTCTGTAACGCCAGCATGAAAATTTGCTGCGTCGTTTGAGAGCAAATTCATTACATTACGGTGATTTAGCAGATATAGCATTTTATCCAAAGCGACTTACAATTCAGTATCTATCTTCACACCGTAGACGCAGCTACGGGAGCAATTTTGGGATTAAGTGTCTTGCTCAAAGACACATTGACATGAGACTAGTGGAGCAGGAGACGGGGATCGAACCCCCGACCCTCTGATTGAAAGGCAGCCCTGCTCTCCACTTAGCCACGATCACCCAAATTCATTCGTTTCCCATCTCCACCATCATTCGGCCTCATAAGGCCTGAAGAGGAAGTTGCGTACTCTGAGGCCTTAGTGCTAAATGCATCAGGTATATTGGTTAAAAAGGTCATCGAAGGGTGTTGACAAATTCAACGCACCGCCCTTTGTAGTTTGGCAAACTGAGGCTCAGTGTTGCCTAAATAAAGAATAAAAGATAAATTACAAACATTAACTGTATCTACTTGTTTCAAGTCGTGTCTGTACTTTTAGTTCACCTCACGTTCTAGTTTCAAGTTGCTGCTGAATCGATTCTCAAACCCGCAGAAATTCACATGGAGGCGTCTCCGTACGTCTCTGAACTTTGTGCAGCTTAATGAAGATAAACCTAAGATTCTTGTCACATTACTGTCAGTGCAGGAAGATTTATAAGATCAAAGCATTCCTGGCTGCAAAAAAAACATGAGAACTGGTCCAAAAAAAAAAAAAGGCCCTGTAATGTTGCTCTGAATGCAGCAGTTTAAATAAGTCTGGTCTATAATTTAGGACATAATAATAAACTGAAAAGACTAGAACGAATACTTTGAGTTCATTAAAAAAGGTGCAATGTGGCCACCTGCTCCAAACAAAGAGAGGTCCCTCCCCTTCCAACAGACCACCATGGGACCTTATACTATGTATGGAAGTCAATGGCGAGAGACAAATACTTATTAGATCACGTTTGAAATTGTGCCATGAATTTCACATATGTTGTTTGTCAATTTAAAAGATTATTTTGCACGTCAACAAAGTCTCATTTTGTCGTAAAGCTGAAGTATCAGACTGTGAAAATACGTCATTAGAAAGACGACACACCCAAAAATCAAGTAAGTGACGTCTGTGACTCAGTTCTCTTTTGCATCTCTCTCGGTGTACTTACACATAAATATAAACAACAGCTAGGAACAAGGACAACAAAGCTGGACAAAAAGGTAAACAAAGGACTTATGTACACAAGTAGTGAAATGAAATAGGTGTATAAATAATATTCTATAATAAAGTTTGAGATCATTGCTGTTAGTTTGAAAGCACCGTGGTGGCTCGGACCAGTACTGACCGTTTTGATTCAACCACAGAACTTCTTTTGATAAAAACATGATTATTTATTACTATTTTTCAAAGTTATTAAACCAATCTGATAACATAGAGATGTTACAATTCATAGACGGACTTTAAACCACTTATTCTAGAAACAGTTTGTGATTTTGCACTTTAAAAACTTTAAATAAACTGGTAAATCCTATCCTTCCACCAAGATATCCACTTACACTTAACAACCCCCGCCCCCCAGTGTTTAATCCTTCTGACATAAAAGGACTCCTGGGCTGAATTGGAGGGAACCAACTAACAACATTCTTTCCGGTTAGTGCGTCCAAGGGTTGGATATCCTGTCACATTACCCTCACCACACTCCTCTGTGTTTTCACTAGATTTAAGAGGAAATCTCTCCTTCTGCTGCAAACATGAAGGCACTCACCTCGATCCTCTACATTGACTTTGCACAGCCAACACTACTCCCTGTTTAATGCAGGTTACATAATGCTCAGAAGAATGTGTGAAAAGAGGAAGGAAGTTCACATAATTGACGCGAGCGAGCGAGAGAGAGAGAGAGAGAGCCTCACTTTAGTGCACCACACTCAGGACTTGTGCGCTGACAAAAGGATCAGCAGACTGACATTTGTGTCACTATGTTTGACACTATTTATGATCACCATGTTTTCAGTAATAGTGTATCATAATAATCACCATCGGCGTATTTACATTCTGTCCCATTCTTTTTGGTGGCAGAGTCCACCATTAAAAGCTACGTACAGGAAACAATGCATCATGTCTCCCTCTGGTTTTTAATTTCACCTCATTAAGTTACTGCTAAAGCAAACCCAACATTTATATGGAGAAAACCAAATATCTTCATGTTTATGATCAAATATCTCAATAGGTTTGATTACTGGTGCTTTAACAAAAAAAATGTACAAAATGAGAATCATTAGTAATGTGGATATAATGACCAGAAGTAGTTTATACACACTATTTTTCTGTGTAAATAAAATCATTGTCAATATGAATTTGAGCAATGAATGAAACAAATACTGTGCCTTTAAACCCCTTAGAGAGTGAAATATTCATATTTTACATTTGCTAACATTAGCCACCATAAGCTACTGGTCATACCAGACCAAGTTAGGCTGTAGCAGAAAACCCCCTCAGGGTATTAACTTATGAATATTAACTTGGAGCATGGTGTGTTTAATTGTTCATGACTTCAACTTGTATTCTGTGCCATTTCATCTCTTAAAAACAACATAATGCCCCTTTAAAGTTTGCATAACCCTGAAGTCCTGATTTGTAGCACACTAAAGTCGCTGTGAGCTGTTGGTAACAAGCGAGCCACAGCTTCTCATGGAATAATCTTCTTTAAATCAACACCGACACAGCAAGACACTTTAAAGCCTGCACAAATCTCTCAGGTTTCACATTTCCCCCCCGAACAACAGCAGCAGCAGGTAGGAACTAAAGTTACCCCAAAGTTAGGAGGCATTAAAGGGTAACTTAAATGTCACACACTGAGTAATGTCAGCTAATGAAGACGTCAAAGTAAATGAGGCGTGTACAGTATTTAAAGTTACACATTGACTAAACAGAGCCCAGTTGTCTACTTTACCTCCTGCGTGGAGCACTGACGTCATGATGGAGGGCACCCAGGAGGTCTCGCTGTTGGAGGCGTGGAACTCATTCTGCAGGTCGGTGTAGAAGATTCCCACGCAGGAGGGGAACGCCAGGGTCAGAGCCAGGACTATGATGGTGGCAGTCAGCACCACCCAGCCCCAACCGCCATCTGGAGCCGTGACTGCGCCCGCTGCGGCCGCCGGGTCTCGGTATTCACCTCGCCGCGTGACCCCCCCCTCCTCGGATTCACAGTCGTCGGTTTCTTGACCTTTCTCTATACCGTCGGCGCCCTCGAGGTCCCCGAAGGCCTCCGAGCGGAGGCAGCCGTCACTCGTCCCTCTGATTCCATCTGCCTGAGTCATTTTCTGCTCTGCAGCTCAGAGTGGGCAGCTGCGTTAGCTCTGCAGGGTGTGTATTTACCTCTGCTGCCCATGTCACTGTAGCTGCTGCAACCTTCAGGGACACCTAAAGCAACAAAGGAAACAAGCCATCAGGTTGTGTGAGGAGTGTTGAGGAAAAGTTCCTCTCAGGTCCAATTCTGTCAAACAATCTCGTTAATTCGAACCAGCCGGGTATCACGATAATTGCGCGTGCCCGTCCTTCAAAAGGGGGAAGCGTCGATCACCGAAACCATGATTTTCTAACAGTAGAATGGCAAATATAGTCTAAGAAAGAGCCTCTTTTTTTCTCCGCTGGCGAGCAGGAGATGATCATGAACTCATATGAGGAATTCAAGACCATAATCGTGGCAACATCTAACACCGCCACCGCTGCGAGGGCTAGACAAGAAGCATGGCAAAATATCGCAGACAAGTTAAATGCGTAAGTGTTGGGACAATGTATAGGCTAATTTGTGTATGTGTATATACATGTATGTGTAGATTAACATATAGAAGTAGGAGTTTGAATATGTGTGTGCGAATCTGTGTATGGGAAAATCAGTATGTATGTATGTATTATTCATAATCAGAAATTCAATCAATTGAAGCAGTGAAAAGAAAGTGTGTGATTCTCTCTATTCTTATCATGAGTCCACCTTAATCATGTTCTACAATAATGATATGCTATGGTGTACTAATAACACTGTCATATAATTATGAGTGCTTTCAACCCCCATGTAGTTGCAACCCAGCCATCAAGAGGACATGGGAGCAAGTAAAAACTAAGCACAAAAACATTATTCAGAATGGTGAGTCAATACATTATGTGCCATGGTAATGTATTGAACACATCCACAAGTTTCTTAAGCGCCAAATAAACTTTATGAACAGCACGGCATGCAACGGCTTTCCCGATGTTCCCCACATCACCGACGCTGTACAAAAATGTACAACTCGCAAAAAAGCGCAAGGCTATGCATACAGTCTGTGAGACAGTCGATGCTCGAATGTGGTGTTCGCAATGTACGGCTCGAGAAGGTCTTGTAAATAAAGACTCAATAGCACTCGTATAGGAAGTCATCATGATGTGATAACGGATCTTGGTGATCTCGAAGAACTCTCTCCCTATAAAACGCTAATCTAACTAATATCGCTCCTTCATCAATGGGATCTCTGAGGAAGGGAGCTGCCATTTTTTTTCCAGGGGAGTGGCAAGCTTATCCAGTTAACTTAAATTAGCCTGCACTGGAGCAGGTTCAAGCTTATGGATGTGTTGCTATGGTGATTTTGCCAAACTTGCTTCGTGGAACCGAAAAGCCTGATTTATGTAATCTTATCCTGAAAACTATCTGGCTAACTCAGTTAGCCAGGTAAGAGGAACGGGGCCCTGGTCAGGATTATATTCAGGGTTACAGGACATAACAGTTAAACAGGTGTGAGTTCGGATAAGCTTTTCAGGAAACTATCAGCAACTAACTAACAGCTTTTACTGTCACAGACAAAACACGCGGAAGACACGCGCAATATAAAAGAATAGAGTTCATACAATTTAAAGATATAACATTTTCTTCTACAAGAGCAACTGACGTAGCAAGAGGATATTCATGTTCCATATATATATATATATATATATATATATATATATATATATATATATATATATATATATATATATATATATATATATACACACACACACATTACTTTGATTACAACTAATCTTAGATTAAACTAATCCTTGTTGGTGCAACCCAGCCTGAATGTCTGCAGGTCGGAGTGTAAACAAAGAGGAAGTGTGCTGGGTTAAATATGCCTGTGTGGATGCAAAGGGAATCTCAATCTGGCAACCATGAGGCTAACATGCACTTGTGGAAGCCCTCAAGAATGAATGAACCTTCTGTGCAAATGCTCCAGTAGAATTTCCCCTCAAAAGCCTCTCAATCCCATTTCCAGATGTACCAACGGACTGAGCGGAGCAACAAGTTCCTGAGGATACAACTGTGAGCTAATGTTCCTGTACTCAGACAAAAACAACTTGTGATGCAAAAAGACGACAATGACAACTTCATACCTTTAAACCCTAAAGTGCAGAACACTAGAGCACATAGTTGGCCCTCTGAATACAGACATAGATATTTGCACAGGTTTCAGTGCTTATCGCTCAGAGTTAACACCAATCAGCAAACAGCACTGTGGTGAGACGCATTGCAACACAATTGCAACCATTTAATCAGTTACAATAAGACACAATGTATTTTCTTACAGTTTGAATGTTGCCATACATGCATTGAGAGTCTGTTGCAGTACGTACTGTAAACGGTGGTTTAATGTTATATGTATTACAGTATTTTAGTTACACTGACATAACTACAACTTGAATAAAAACAGAAAAAATGTTCATGGATGCAGTGAAGTCACAAAAATATATCTGTCTTGTGTGAAAGTAGGATAGTGTAAAGTCAGATTCTGCACGACCTCTCTCTCTGTCTCTCTCTCTCTCTCTCTCTCTCTCTCTCTCTCTCTCTCTCTCTCTCTCTCTCTCTCTCTCTATATATATATATATTTCTATTTCCAGGCAGTAACACAGCAGGTTCAATCAATTAAAAGCAACTGAATCTGCATAAATTACATGTTTTTTTTCATTCACTGTTTGGATAATCTTGCAGAATGGACCATGCAGACAGCTGTTTTGGTAAATTAGTTACCATTTGGAAGGATCCAGGCTAGCCGTTTCCCCCTTGTCTCCAGTATTTGTGCTAAGCTAAGCTAACAAGCTGCTTTACATTTACAGTACAGATAGCTCTTGGTAAGATGGCAATATTTCCTCAAAAAATGCCAAACACTTCCATATCCATGGCAAGAACAAAAGCACAGAACAACACGTGGACTAGGCAGTGGTGACCACACAGTTTAGACCGTATAGAGCGTCTTCCTCTCTTATGTCTCCCCTTCATATTCCTCTTCCTTCTACTCTGAGTGTGTAATGGATCAGTGAGTCCTCACATATCTCAGCAATCTGATCCACCAAGCCATGACCTGTTTATATCTCCTGCAGGGGCCCAAAGAGTCAGGGCCCCCCCAGACATTCACCTGCCAAATGTCATTTGACATTTGTACCAACCAGGAAGAGACACAAAATTACCCCAAAAAGACACCAAAAGACTACAAAGAGACACAACATGACTACAAAGAGACACAAAAAGACTGCAAAGAGACACAAAACGAGAAAAAATACACAAAATGATTACAAAGACGCATAATGGCAACAGAGACACAAAACGACCAGATCCAAAATAACTACAGAAAGACACTAAATGACTACAAAGAGACACAAAACAACAACAAAAAAGACACAAAATGACTACAAAGAGACACAAAACAACAACAAAAAAGACACAAAATGACTACAAAGAGACACAAAACAACTTAAAAAAGACACAAAATGACTACAAAGAGACACAAAACAACTTAAAAAAGACACAAAATGACTACAAAGAGACACTAAACAACTTAAAAAAAGACACAAAACAACTAAAAAAAAGACAAAATGACTACAAAGAGACACATAACTAAAAAAAGACACAAAATGATTACAAAGAGACACAAAACAACTTAAAAAAAAGACACAAAATTACTACAAAGAGATACAATACAACAAAAATAGGCAAAATAATAAATAATGAATAATAAAGACACCAAATGCTTTAAAAAAAAGACACAAAATGACAACAAAAACAAACCAAAACAACCAAATAAGACTCCAACTGACTACATAAAAGACACTAGATGACTACACACAATTGACCCCCCCAAAAAAAGACACTAAACAACAACTAAAAGAAGCCAAACAACTATAAAGTCTGAGTTTTGATGTAGGAGGTTTGGCTTTATGCGAGTCTGTAGTTGTTGTTTTTATAATCCGCCCATGACTCAAGTCCTGCAGCAATGTGTCCTCTTCTACATAATTAATAAATGTATCTTGAAGAGAATATACTCTGTGAGCCTCCCATGTCAAATAAAAGTGATGCTGAGCAGCTGGTCCTACCTGCGGGACGGTCCACGGAGGGATGGGAGCCCCGCAGCGTATCTGTGGCCTCTTTAACATGTCAAACTAAACATTTAAACTGCCCATTCTAACCGGTATTACACGACCACCCACGTGTCAACTCGTGATGGTTTTCGGCTTGTTCGCGGATGTTAAGCGAACCTGAACCCGGTCCAGACTCCATCACATGATCTCTAACTATCGCTCTTCTTTAAAAGCACATTATTTTACGCAGACGTGAGAGTGGTTTCTCCCTGACACACAAACATCCTGGTCACCACCGCATCAGCACTTTCGCTACAACGAGGAAGCGATTCTAAGCATCAATCTGTTCCGTGACATTATGAGGAAAATACATTTGAAAACGAATCACCTTTCTTTTAATGTGGATCGTGGTCCTGCAGCTCCCCCGTTAATCACACTGTTAACAGGCGCGGTCGCTGCTGAATGATTGCCGGCGGGGGTCAGTACCCGGGTGGGGATCTGCTCCTCCTCGTCGCGGAGCTCCAGCGTCCTCCTCACGGTGGGAGGAGACTGACGTGACCGTGATGGGAGGGTCGGATGCGCCGAGGTGCTGCTGTGTAAGCCCCTCCCCCCCCCCCCGGAGGACAGCCGGGGAGCTGATACGGGCTGCCGCGGTGGTACAGCAGCATGTAGTAATTTACTGGAGTACACGTTTAAAGTACTTTATGCTAGTATTTCCATGTATGCTTTGCAGGGGTGAAAAGTAACTAAGTACATTTACTCAAGTAGGCGATTGTGCTTGGGTCACAATTTGTAGGTATTTTTACTTCACTTGAGTACTACTACTTTATTTTGGAGAATGTACTTTTTACTCTACTACAGTTATTTGACAGTTTAAGTTACTTTATAGATTCAGACTAACACAAGATATAACTAAACTAAGTATACTTATAGAATAAACTGGCCAGAAGTATACTAGCTCTAGTATTACACTGAAGTACACGTTTAGGGTACTCTATGTGAGTATTTCCATGTATGCTACTTTGCAGTGGTGGAATGTAACCGAGTACATTTACTCAAGTAGGCGACTGTACTTTGTTCAAATTTTTTGCTATTTTTACTTTACTTGAGTACAACAATTATATGTCACTTTAGTTTGGAGATGGTATTTTTACTCCACTACATTTATTTGATAGCTTGAAGTTACTTTGTAGATTCAGATCAACACAAAAACATAAATAAACTAATAAACTATGATGCATTATTATGGATTAAACTACTTAGCAGTATACAAAGTCATTAGAATTAGCTCCACCTTGTTGCAACATTAAATAAGTATAGTCCAATAACATAATATATATTATTATGAAATGTGCCATTCAGAGTACTTTTACCTTCAGTATTTTGATTCCAATAATTTTGTATGTTAAGCTACTTTTTAAGTTAAATATACTTCTTCCAGTGTTGTAAATAAAGAGGTGAGTAAATTCCTGACAGGAATAAAAGTACAGTCATAACTGTATCCACATGATTTGCTGTTTTTCAGAATGATTTATTTTGCCTCGTCTCATTTATCAGTTGTTTATATATTTTTTTCAAACACATTACTTTTAATGTGAAATATTACACATATCAGAGGTTATTAAACATGCGAAATGCTTGAAAACCGTGTCGAAAAACCTTATATATACACCTCTCCAACTAACCACGAGATGTATATCTTTAATGAGTTTTGGTTTTATTGGCCCAAGTTTTTAGATTTCTGTCAGGAAAAGTGTGTTGCTGTTGAGTTTCTTCACTTAACTATTTATTGTTTTGAGTAATTAAATATAATTCACCTCCTTTGTATGGAAGTGGAGGATGAATACCATCAGGGGGAAGTGATCAAATGAACTGACCCTTTCATTATTAACCGTAAACCTTAATAATCAACAAAGAGTCAGCGAGTTGTTTAAAACACAGACACATTTTATGATTAAAAACCAGACTGGGTTTCGTTAAAATCGTCACATGTAAAGAAACGACAATCTCTTTGTAGACAAAATAAAATTAAAAAAAATTATAAAATAAATAAAAAGTGAAACAAACAATCAGACAAAAAAAAATGTTTCGTCAGCTTCCAAAATGTTTTTTTTTTCTCCACAGTCTCCATTGACAATATTCACATTTGACATCAATACTGTTGATAAATGAACACAAAGTAACGGTTAATAGGTGACATTTTATCAATACCTCTAAATGAGTACAAGTGGTGCATGTCCACAAACGCATGCAGTGTGTTTACAGGTTAACTGGCAACATGATCCATGGATTTAAACAAAAAAAACTCTCTTTTGTGTGTTGAGGAAATGCTTTAAAACCGAGGTCGGGAGGGGAGGGGGATTTTTTTTGTTCGAAGCCATCCTGCGTCTAGAAGTTGAGTTAAACTGACGAGACAAAGATACAAAAAAAAAACAACAACCAAGAAACATGACGCGTGAGGCGGAGAACGTGTTCTCGCTGTAGACCAACTGTTCCACAAGAACTCTAAACACACAAACCACAGAGCCATGCCCCCCCCCACACCCACACCATGCATCACATACACTTTGCACCAACACGGAGGTCAGACAAACTCCAGTACACAGTACACGTCATAATCTCTAGAACAATGCATGCTCTCATGTTTTCACGTGCCCAAACAACAGATATATATATATATATATATATATATAGATATATATAAATATAAATATATATATATATAAATATATATATATTCTTTTCTTTTGCAGATTTGTTATAATTGCACATAATCTGTTTGACTAACTAGTGCAGGTGAAAGTAAAACTAAAATGGTAAAAAGTTATTTTTTGTTTGTTTTAAAAGGTTTGTTTTAGGTCAGCGGTTCCCAACCCGTTTGTCTCGAGACTCTTTAAAACCAGCTGAGACCAGTTCAACAGAAAACACTTAATAATAATCTATAAGACTCAACGACGTAGAACTCTCAAAGAAACACGTGTGCAGCCTTGTTAGCATGCTTATGCTCAGCAGCTGTGATGTTTACCTTGCTAACCGTTTTACTTTAACATTCTAACATTTTACACACCAATAAACACCTGCCATGTCACATTCAAATTGTTTAGCGGTCTTGTGTAGTTATTCCGATAGAAAATGAATTGTTTTTAACACGTTGGGTTTTCTGCTTTAGTAATTCTCTCGCCGTTAAACTTGTTGGAAAACTACCAATCCACTATTGTTTTGCTAGTCACTCTTTAGGGGTTTTCTGTATATGGCCCAAAATCTAAAAAGTCTGAGGATCCCCAAAGTCAGCAGAGTTCATCATCTGGGGACCATGAACATCTGCACAAAACTTAAACTAACAAATAAAGTTAGAAGAGAGAATGATGAAGCATAACACAAATATGTTGTTTTTTTTAACCATCTTGCGGCACTCCCTCAGTTTGGGAACCGTTGAACTATAAAGCAACCGATGGGAGATCCATGGGACCATGACGGTGAAGGGTATAGGTGCTTCTTAAAGAGTGGGATCATCAGAGGTGGCTTCAGCATGCAAGTCAAGAAAGGATAAAAGAACAGTTCTATTGGTCAAATCGACTTGTGATCACAAGAAGAGTTTTACTAAGATAAAAGCAGATTTCTTCTTGCTTCCCTCCCATTTTGGTAAAACACAAAGCGAATCCACTGCCAGTGTTCTCAGCAGACTCGGACACAATTTTCTAACTCCTTTTGAGGAGCGATAAGGGCCGACGTGGACGGATTCAGCTCTTAAGCAAAATGGCACAAAGTAAAGCAGCTGGTAATCAGTGTGTCGGTGTTTGTTTGGCCTCTCGCTGAAACACTGACAATAAAAATAAAATAAAAAAACAAGCCAGCGACCGCGCTACACACTTTACCTCAGGGAGGTGCCTCCTGTCTGCTATAAGGGATGAGAGGCACCGTATGATAGAGAGAGGGGGGGGGGGGGCAACTGTGCACAACACAGGTCAAAAAGGCACAACACTGGACACAGACGAAGGGGACAACAACACCCAAGGTGCTTTGCAAAAAAAAAAAAAAAAAAAGACCCAGAGATACAACGAAGGAGGAGGGAGGGGGACTGCTCCTCAATGAGACGACTCAGATTAGCAGAATTAAAAACTGCACAAAAAGAAAACAGAACAAAGAAGAAGAAGAAGTTACATCAAAAAGTTTGAGCCTCAGGGAGCGGGACGACAGCACAGGTACAGTTATTCTTCTTTTTGTTCATGCGTGATATAATGTAACTGCATCAGATATGTTTTCTGTACAAAGAAAGGAGTGATTCACGATCAGACACTCTTTTTGTTTTCTTCTTCTTTTTTTAAGCTTTTCAGGGATTTAAAATGTTCAGTCTGAGATTCTCCATCTATGATATGTGTAAATACGGCTCAAACTCTGCATTAAGTTGCTCGTGTAACAAGGCTGCTGCGTTTACAGCAGTAACAACGTTAAACTCTCGGCTGTAAACATCAATCAACGGAGAAAAGTCTAAAAACTCACCGGTTTCAGTCTCTCAAATGAGAAGATTTTCTCTGTTTTATTTCAATGTTTTGCAATTTGAAGACGTCACCGTGAGCTCTGTGAACTTTCATTTTTCACTACTACGATTAACCTCATGAATGAAAACTATCATTGTTTGTTTGATGACAGCTATGACTGCAACCAACGATGATTTTACGGATTACTTTCTCTATAAACAGATTCATAGTTTAGTCTAAAAATAGTGTAAGATGTCACATTTTCCCCCCAGAGCCCAGGGAGACATCTTCAAACCTCAAAGATATTTAATTTACAACGATACAAAACAGAGAAAAATAAAGTTACAGTTGCTGATAATATTAATGATTAATATCTATTAATCAGGTATTTGAGCTCAGCTTTAGCTACTTGAAGCCCTACAGTTCTACAGGAAATG
The DNA here is from genome assembly GCF_023349555.1 of Cebidichthys violaceus. NCBI lineage: Eukaryota > Metazoa > Chordata > Actinopteri > Perciformes > Stichaeidae > Cebidichthys > Cebidichthys violaceus. The sequence goes on along the minus strand of NW_027176950.1, from coordinate 317,717 downwards.
CACATTTGAAGTAGCAGCAAATTCAGTTTTACGATCAATCATTTTAAAAAACATAGTTGAACACATTCAGCCTGATAATCCGGTTGTTCCGATTATGATTGAGGAGAGTTTACAAGTACTTCTGTGTCGTTACAAATCTTAAAATCAGCACCGTCACACTGCAACTTAACGCCAAGTAGATTTCAAGAAACACACACTTCAAGCAAAGTTATTTTCTATCTGCTGGCACAGCAAAAACAACGTCACATAACATCTGAAATATAAAAGCTTGGGGGGGGGGGGGGGGGGGGGGGGGGGACACACGTGTGGCAGGTTCACTTACAGTCTGTTAATCTCAGCGTCGACGTGGGGCTCAGGTGTCTCAGGTATCTTTTGAAAGTGACGAGACGGATTCAGCGTGCTCGCGCCGCAGTTGCTACGGGTTTCTGCAGAACGTGAGGCGGTGAGATCAGCACACGAGGTGCAAAACAAACCGGCCACGGTCCAAAACGACACGTTTCCTTTTCCCCCCTGATTACAATTTTTAAAGATATGCAAGAGATCAGAGCGGGATATCTAAGAGAAAACTTTTTTTTGAGTGTGGTTTTTTTTTTTGTTGGGAGGAACACTTACAGAAATCGTGCAGCTGAAAAAACGTGGTGATATTTCAGTCGTGGACATTTGAAAAGCAGAGAGGCACCGCACACACGTACTCACATCCATGTGACCGGGTTTGATTCTGGTTATGAAAAGTGATATTTTCTCCCGTCGTTTAAATACCCACCGAGAATATGTAAATATATGACAACTATGATACAGAAATCAGTAATTACACCATTTTCAGATTATTTCATCATGTAGCCTATATAGGTTTATATAGATTCCTCACATGCCTCCACAAATTGTACAGTCTTCTTTAAGTCAGTTATTTTCTTTTTTTTTTTTTCCGCAGAAAATATCCCAAAAAGGAGCGACCCGACTCGAGTCCGGGAGCAGGAAACAGAAGAGGAGGAGGAAGAGGCGAGATTTCAGGACGGCAGAAAGACGTCGGTTCCGTCACTTCTTTAAGGTGTTTCTAAAAGGAGGAAAACGCTGCATCCGGCTGGCTCAAACAGAGCGATCGGACTCCGCCTCCGCCCTCCAGGCTCCACCCTTCGTTTGTTATGCCGGCGACCTGCCTCGGACATCCAGCCGAGGATTCTGGGAGTGCAGAGAGAGAGGGAGGCAGCGGGCAGTTCACTCCGTCAGCAGGTTAGGGTTAAAAGTTCCTTTATTGAGAGTCCTGAGGAGATTTCTGCTGAGTCGACAGAGCCAAATGTAAAAGATGATGATGAGGATGATGATGATGATGTTCTGTGCGTCCATCACCACCGCAATGACACTGACCATCAAAAGGAAAAAAAAGCTGCTTTGAGGAAAACCCGCTCACTTGTAATCCCTTTTATACTCCGCCTGAAGCCAGTGATGCAGGAGGAGGAGGAGGAGAAGGAGGAGGAAGGTCGGGGTCCTGTTGGAGCACAAGAGGAGGGAAGAGGGGAGGGTTTGATGATGACGATGATGAAGGCGGCGGTGGTGGCAGGAGGGTAAACTCGTGGATCTCGATGAAAACGGGAGAAAATGTTCCGTGTTATTGTTTCGTTTCTTTTTTTTTGTTGATAAAGTTTTATTTAGCTCGCCGTCTCTTCACATCCGCGAGCCTCGCTCCTGAAGGATCTGTGAGGACAGAAAGAAACACAAAGTCACGCAAATCTTGTTTTTAAAAAAAAGAAATCCCCTAAAAGCTCAAAGTGAAGCTCACTTACTGGTGATGTCATCAGAGCAGAAAGCTGTTCAAGCTTCTTAAATATGAAGATTCACTGTTCATCTCTCTCTTAAATGATTTTATGTTCACCGTTTTATTATTTGAGCTGCTTGTGAACCATTTCCATATTGTTTTACATGTTATAGACTCAATTGACAGATTAATCAATAAATAATATGTAATTTTCCTCTGATGTATTGCAGGAAGACATGAGATAGTAATATATATATATATAATAAACATATATAATAGAAAGGGTTTGTTTACTGTGTTACCTGCAGATTAACACGCAGAAACTATGTTTTGTTCTGTGATGTTGCAGGAGGTTCAAAATATTCATGACCAAAACAAAAAAACAATAAAGAAAAAAAATAGTTTCAGCCTCTGTGATATTTCATATTTTTGTTATTGTCAACAAATCCCACGAAAAGATAGAAATCAACAAAGTGTTCTATCAACGACTCTGTCATCGGACGCTACTGAAGACGTGAATCTTTAACAAACAGCTCACAAATATATAATAACATTTAAATAAAAGTAATTAAGCTGCTCACTGTAGTTTATATCAAACAAAAATTTGGTTTTGGGACTATTTTCAGTGGCGGATTAATCCACATTTGGAGGTTCACAACCTTTTTTACCTTCTCAGATTGTTTTCTATATACTGTGTGTGTGTGTGTGTGTGTATATATATATATATATATATATATATATATATATATATATATATAAAACTTGTATCAGGTTTCCGGTATACAGAGCATCCTGGTTGGTTCTGGTCTTTTGGTGGGTAAAGAGCAGAGTGTTGGGCTCACCTTGGCCTTCTCGGTGGGCTCGATGACGATGCCGTTGGTGGAGTTGTTGAGTTCCCGTGAAACGACACATAGAAACTCTGCCTGGTCCTCGTTCCCGTAGTTATAAGAGGACCCGATGCTTATGAGCTGAGGATGGGAAAAACACGAAAGGAGGATATATTAAGTTCTCTGAAAAGTTTTGAAGAAGTTTGAACAATCTGAATTCTGGGCACGATTTCTATTTAATAATTTTTCTCTTTATGGGTTCCAGCTTCTCAAATGAGAGGATTTTCTTCTTTTCTCTGTTTTATTTTACTATATATTAAATATCTTTGGATTTTAGTAAAAAACAAGACGCTTCTTTGGGCTCCGGAAGACACGTTTCATTATTTAAAAGATATTTTAATGACAAAATGATCAATCAATCAATGAAGAATAAGATTAACAGAATAATAAGTTCTGAAAAAAATCATTAGTTGCAGCCTTAATAGTCAAAAAACTACAGGGATGAAACTAATGATCGTTTCATTATTTAGTTTTTTCAATTTAAAACATTAAAAATAATTAATACAATGATATTAAATGGCGGATGTTGGCATTTCATACTTAAATTCACTGTAAACAGCTGTGAATGTATTAGTTATTTCAGCTAAATGTCACAAAATTCACAGACTTCTATTGTTGTTTCAAGTTTTAATAAAGTGATAATAAAGTATCTTAAGGTGATAATAACTGAATATATTTGAGTTTTGGAAAGTCATATTTTGCTAACACAAAACAATCAGCAAATTAATTTCAAAAAATGGAAATTATTTACTATTTTTCTCTTATTTTTTATCTCCTTCATAATAAACTATCTCTCTGGTTAACTCTGGTGCATTTACATTAAATGTTGATTAATGTGCACCATCCTTGGTAAATAAACAAATAAATACATGAACAAACAAATAAATAAATAGATTAATAAATAGATTGATAAATTAGCAAATAAATAGTGTCTTTTAGTTTATGGAAAAGTAAACCCTAAATAAAATGTATTATTATTAATAAATTATCCTTAGATGCAACCTTAAATATCACCAGCTATATGAAGATAACTATGTGTACTTTTTTAAAGTAAAGCATGTATATTTGGTTTGATACTAACATGATTAATCTGGCTTCCCAAAATGTATCCATCAGGAACAAATACCTAAACGTTTTAGGCTTCTCTCCAAACAACTGAAGCATGAACTAAAACATGACAAAATAAAAAAAGATGCATTTCCTGCACCTGCTCAAACTTCCAGCCATCCGACATGGTCGAGACCATCTGTGTGAGCTCCTCCTCTTGGCACTGAAGTACTCGATACACGTGCTTCACAGGTCCCTGAGGGCCACGACACACACACACACACACACACACACACACACACACACACACACACACAGAGAGAGAGAGAGAGAGAGAGCAAACGTTAACAATCTGAACAACCTGGATTAGTACGAGGAGGAAGTGTGGTGTCTGTACCTGAGACGTCCGGTTCTCGTTGTCCCGTATCCTCTCCTTCACCAGCCTCACCAGAGACGCGATGTTGTAGAACTCGGCTTCCTCCAGAACACCTGAGGAACAAACGTTTAGATCCTGAGACCTACTGTGTTTTCTGGGTCTCTGTGCGCTCTGAATCAGATCACGACGTTCTTACCTTCCTCCGCCAGGTTCTTATCCATGATCAGCTTCCCGTGCCGAAGGTAGTTGAGGATGGGGCCGAAGTATGTGGGGTCCCTGTCGATCAGGTAGGCCCCTGTCTCGTCCTGCAGGGGGGGGGGAGACAAATAACAAAAAGTTTGTCCTCACTGTTAAGACATGAACAACAGCCACAATAAAGCTCTTTCCCCCTGAAAGTCAGTGTATCTCACCAAAACTACATTTTACAGATTACTTGTGAACACATCATGATAACGTTATAATTTACCTTCAGTCAGTACTCATGTTCACTGAGCAGAGACTGAAGGCATCATAATGTAACTGAAGTGAACATCCGTTGGTTAGCCGTTAGCGGTGCTGCTAACGTTACTAGCTCTCCCCTGAATGGTTGTTTACAATGTAACATTATCAGAGATCAGAGACTAGAAACAGAAGAGGAGAGAGGAAGCGAGGAGGAGGAGGAGAGAGGAGGAGAAGAAAGGAAGCAAGGAGGAGGAAAAGAAAGGAAGGAAGGAAGCGAGGAGGAAAAAGGAAGAGGAGAGGAAAGGAAGGAAGCGAGGAGGAGAGAGGAGGAAGAGGAAAAGAAAGGAGGGAAGCGAGGAGGAGGGAGAACGAAGGAAGGAAGGATGGAGGAGGCAAGGGAGGAAGGGAAAGGAAAGAGAAGGAAGAGAAAGAGGGAGGAGGAAAGAGGAGGAGGAGGAGAGGAAAGGAAGGAAGGAAGCGAGGAGGAGAGGAGGAGGAAGAGAAGAAAGGAGGGAAGCGAGGGAAGTAAGGAGGAGGGAAGAGAGGAAGGGAAAGGAAAGGAAAGAGGAGTAGGAAGAAGGGAGGAGGAGGGGGGAACGAAGGAAGGAAGAGGAAGGAGGACGTTATAATTTACTCATGTTCACTGAGCAGAGCCTGAAGGCATCATAATGTAACTGAAGTGAACCTCCGTTGGTTTGCCGTTAGCGGTGCTGCTAACGTTACTAGCTCTCCTCCTGTTGGTTTAAACACTGATTGGTTGTTTTCAATGAAACATTATCAGAGATCAGAGACTAGAAACACCACTTCTACTGAATACTGGAGAAGAACCATCGTCAGTAAAACTTTATTTACACTCTGATGGTTAACATTAAAACTGTATTTACACTGATGGTTAACGTTAAACCGTGAGGGGGATCAGTACAGATCACAGATCGATGGAGGTCCTTTACACCACTAACTGAAGTCCAAGCAAACATTTCATCTATCCTGGAAACAAGAAGTTTAGTTGGGCGGCGTTGGATGTTGGAGAAACTCCAGATTCATCCATCATTGAATATAGGGCTGCAACAACGAATTGATCAAATCGATTAACATCGATTATAAAAGCGTTGGCAACGAATTTCATTATTGATTCGTTGTGTTGCGCGATTATTACGCCACTCAATAAGTCGAGGAGATGTTTGAGTATAAAAAAAAAAAGTTGAGTTGAGCGCAGAGCGAAGCGGAGGTAGAGGAAAGACCATCGGAGAAACCCGTAACGTTGTTCTGAAACACACGGCGGAGGCAGAGAAATCAGTACGACCTAAGTCATCCAAGGTGTGGGAGCATTTCACACTCAATAAATCAAAAAGGTGTGTTAATTGCAAGATATGCAAAAGCCACATGGCACGGGAGCACCACGGCGATGATTCAGCACCTAAAACGTAAACATGTTGGAGTCCTTGAGGAGGAGGAAGAGTTCAACAGCAGGTCAGTCACTACAGAATGCTACTGTTGTTCCGTTTTGAAGTGAGGAACGTAACGTCCCTCCAGTAGCTCTCCTGGTGCTGCTGTTTACTCGTTATCCAGCTTGACAGACATGACAAGTTAGCGTTAGCTCGTTAATAACAGCAGTAAAGCAGTGGTGGAATAGTTTGCAAGACTAAAGACACGTTTTTATTCACTCGCCTTTTCCCCGCCAATTCATCGATTAATCGAAAAAAATAATCGACAGAATAATCGATTATTAAAATAATCGTTAGTTGCAGCCCTAATTGAATAGAAATAGAAAAAAGAAAAAACTGACTTTGGGCAACTAGATTAGTGTCACTTTGTACAAAATAATAAAACACCTTTGTGCTAAAGGAAAAAATAAAACCCACCTTTAAATTCCATATATTAATTTAGCATCTGGAGTTTGTTTTGTTTACATGAATATTTCCATTTTATGTTCCTAACTTTATACAATCATCACATTTCAGAGGTAATACTGTACTTCACTATATTTATTTGACAGATTTGGTTCCTAGTTACGTTATAAATTATATAATATATGCATAAATATTAAAACATTGTATGAGCAGATAATTACATTTTCTTTAAAGATATGTTTGCACACACATCTTATGACACATACCTGGGTACAATTTTGAGGTACTTGTACTTTACTTGAGTATTTCCATTTTCTGCTACTTTATACTTTTACTCCACTACAGATATTTGACAGCTTTAGTTATTAAGTTAGTTTGCAGATTCAGATTATTAAAACTAAATTCTAAAATAATAAACTATGATGTATTATTACGGATTGAGATACTCAGCCGTAAAAAATCGAATTAATTAAAATGAGGGTATCAATACATTTAATTTACTTTAGTATGCCACTTTTACTTGTAAATGGGTATTTCTACACAGTGGTTCTACACAGTGGTATTACTACTTTTACTTTAAAAAAATTATCTGAGTACCTCTTCCAACTCCGTAAATGTTTAAATGCATTTTTCATGATGTAAAATCTACATAGAATATGCCTTTGATTGAATATAAAGGCACATTAAAAATAAGAATTAATATTAGTGTTTTCTCCATTTTTATGTATTTTCTTATGATATTTGCGTTATAATTGTTATTATACTACTATAATAGAAGTGTAAATAAATGACATTATGATGACTTTCTGTACTCACCTTGTCGGAGTCCAGGTCGGGGTCTTCTTGACACAGTCGGAACAGGAACGACTTGGGGTCCCGACACAGCGTCTGTTTGGTCGTGATGAAGTACGTCCCGCCGACGTTCAGGCGAACCCAGCGCGAACCGGGTTCGGACGGGGAGTTCGTGTTGCTGCTCTTCGCCGCAAACCCGAACACCGAGCGTCCACCACCACCGCCGCCGCTGCCGCTAGACACCCCGCCGGGACTAAGCTGCTGGCTGCCGCCACTGCTGCTCCGCGGCGGAACCATGATCGTGGGCGACGCGAGGCGCAGGGAGCCGCGAACATCGCGGTGGTGGTGCTGCTCGGGCTGCTCGATGGTGCCAGTGCCGCTCGGTTCCACAACATGCAGTTCAGCCATGTTTTTTTTTTCTTCGTCTGCAAAACACACACACACAACCGCACGATTATCTAACGACACACTGCGGGGAAACAATGTCTTCCTCCCAGCCGATTTGTAAACAGAGCGAGGGTATTTTTCTGTGGCATCAGGGCGTTGCTCCTCACACCTCGACCGCCTCCTTTCCTCCTCTCTCCTCCTCGAAAATTAAGACACGGATATGACCCCTAACGGCTGTACGGCGGCGGCAGCAGCGCGTTTAATCGTCTCTTCACGAGATAAATCGCTCATTCTCTCGTCCGTTCAAACGTTAATCAGAAGAGGAAAAAAAGGGGCAATACTTCCGGGTTGTAACGTGATTACTGTTTACTTCCGCTGTGTCGTCGTTTTTCAAAATAAAAGCAAACACAGTCATATTTGGTTAGTGGAATTGTATCTTCTCAAGTAGTAGGCTATATGTATTTATGTTTTAATCTGCAACATTTAAGAAGCAAATCAACATAAATGACATTAAGTTGAAATAACAGAAAAATTCAATTACTTCACCTTTTGAAGTGTGTTTATATGGAAAAGAAGCATGTCAATTCCATGTTTTGTCATCTTTAAAAAATAATCTTCACAATAATATAATTTGTAACGACACATGTTAAACAATAATAAACATTAAAAAATTATTATTAAAAAAAGTGCAGCAAATGTACAGTTATACAAGCAATGAATGTAGTGATGGAATTATTATCTGCTGATAAATAAAGTTGCAGTACCGTAGTTAACCTATGGAGGACAGTGTGGCGCCAGTGCTGCGAGTATTACAGAAACAGAAGAAGAAGAATTTGACTAGTTGTGGGCGCGTTTAGTTTCTTGCTCGTGTGTTTTGCTGTTATTGAACCAGACGCTACTGACAGGTACAGTGCTCGGTAGAGACCTTGATTACACCTGTAATAAGCCGTATGATCACTGAGTTACGTTGTTATAATGAATTATATGTTTCATTTCGTATAAGCTAGCTACGCAGTTAGCATCCTCAGAGTTCATTGTACCCGGAAGCTGGCTGTTTTAGCCAGTAAGCAAGCTAGCATCATCTATAACGGTTAGCTTAGCATCACTTGTAGGAGAAGATGGTGCATGCATGCAGACTTTACAATAGCTGGTAGAGACAGATTTAGTTTAATTAGTTTGTCAGTATGAGCTAACTGTGATGGGGCTAAGCTAGCCTCAACACTAAACATCTGTGCATTATAAATACACTGTGCAATACTACAAGTATTCTGTCTGTATATATAATATTGCAATATATATATATATATATGTACACACACAACAACTATTCTGTCTGTATATATAATATTTTAGTTAATGTGGATTTTTTTACTTTTTTACTTATTTAATATTCTTTACTGTTTTATTATTTTTTTTACTTATTTATAATTGTCTTGATCTTGTTTTTTTACTATGTCTCTTTTTTGCTCTATCCACATATCCACATATACAGTATATGTACATAAATATACATATACATACTCCACTATGCTGCTGTAATCCTGTAAATTTCCCCAATGTGGGACTAATAAAGAACTATCTTATTTTATCCCCTTCCTCTCTCCTTCACTAAAGTGTGCTGTCATTTTAGAGCCATGAGCGAGTTCAGGATCCACCACGATGTGAACGAGTTGCTCAGCCTGCTTCACGTTCGGGGAGGCGATGGAGCGGAGGGCTACATAGACCTCCTGCAGAAACACAGGACTCCTTATGTCACAACCACCGTGTCTGCTCACAGTGCCAAGGTGGGTGTTACACTCTCAGGGCACAGAAAAGCCCGGGAACAAGACCATAATGTCCTGAAGGTGATAAGGATGATATTAGGATCTTTTGCAGGTATTAGCAACAAAATAGTTTTTTTTGCCAGATGTGCATGCAACAACTGGTAGGAGAAGTTGGGGCTCTGTTCTGATAGATTAAGTACTTTATTAATCCCAGCAGGAACTGTTAACGTTACAGCAGCTGAGAGCAAAAAAGAGAAAAATAATGTGCAAAAATAACTATACAAAACTATTAATAGTATCTTAAATAACTCAGATAATCTATACTGTACATATGTAATAATGTGCAGTGGAAGAAAAGCAAAACCCAGTGAGGTGGACATAGTGCAAGTATTCCCGCTAGAGGAGATCTAACGGTCCTTGTCACAGCAGAGTTTAACCTGAGTTGTAGTTGAGTTGTACTTACAGTGATACAGCAAGAACAGTTACAGAGTTTAAATCAGGTTTGTAAGCAGCAAGAAGCATATTACTGTGAATTTGATTTCTCACACACTGTAGAAATGAATGTGTTGCTAAGTGGATATTCTCTTGATACTGGCTGTTAAATCGTTTCCAGGTGAAATTAGCAGAGTTCTCTAAAACCCCCGAGGACTTCTTGAGGAAGTACGAGGAGCTCAAGTCCAAAAATGTTCGAAACCTGGACCCTCTGGTTTACCTGCTCTCTAAACTCTGTGAGGATAAAGAGGTAATGCATCGTTAATAAGCAGCTTATTATCTGGTTTTGTTTGTTATCACTTCAAATTGATTTACTTCACCCTTGTGGTGTTTCAGATTTAAAGTGATTATGATGTAAAGAATGAATCGTGTGTTTTTATGTGATTGTTTTTCATCTCTCAACAACGGGAGTAGTGTTAATAAAGAAGTAAAATATTAAGTAAATGCAGCCACAAAAACAAAAGAAAATCAGTTAATGAGACTGATGTAAATAGAAGATAGAAAGACATTCAGAAGGTGTTGAAAGAGGCGAAATTTGTTGATTTCCTACACGTTTTAAAAAGTTAAACTGCCATATTGACGTTTTAATAGTTCACCTTTCTTATCACAATATCTCACAGCTTTGTCGTAATATATGTTTTTTAGACACTCCAGTTTCTGCAGCAGAATGCCAAAGAGAGGTCGGAGTCATTGGCGAACACTACGTCAACCACGACCACCAGCTACACTCTGCCTCAGACCAGCACAAAGATGTCCATGCAGGAGCTGGATGAGCTGCGAAAGAAGCTCGGCAACGTGACGGCCAGCTCCAACGCTCCTCTGGTGAGCAGTTCTTACTCAGATGTTTTTTTTGTCTGAGCGGTGAAATCTCATCTTGCGTGAGTCACAAAAAAATTCATGCTTGTGTTGTGTGTTTGAGAGAGTCCTGCCACTCACCTGAAGGGCTGCTGTAAACATTTCACTGGAAACCAAAACTCCAGCCTCATATCTGCTAAATTAAATTAAACTTCCTGTATCGTCGTGGTTTTGTCTGCAGCCGGCTGAGGTCACGCGGAAGATGTTGAGGGACAAACACAACAAGAAGAACCCCACGCAGCCCAACCCCGTGTTCCCTAACTGGGTGTACGACCGCCCCGCTCTCCTCGGAGACTTCATCACCAGCCCGACTCCTGCAGGAGATCCAGCAGCGGCCATCGGTAAGACTTTTAATACTAGATCGTCAACTAGGTGGGAACCAGCGGTTGTGTGGAACTTTCTCTATGGGTTGTAATACTTCCACCATAATCTATTATTCCCCGACATTTTCATTTATTAATAAATATAATAAGACAAAGGCTAAAGACATCTATATGCAGCGCTCGCTGTACTGTGTGTGTTTGTGTTTTTTTAAATATTTGATCTACAGAACAAGCTTCATAGATTATATATTTATAAGAGCATGGAGAGAAAAGCTGCATCACCGACTGTGTGGCCACTTCTCATGTCAACACAAGGCGGCAACCTCTGTTTCTGTCAAGTGAAGCCGATGCTTCATGTGTTAAAGCTGCATTCTCTCTAGTGTCCATCAGGGGGCGACTCCTCTGGTTGTATAGAAGTCTATGAGAAAATGACTCTACTTCTGTCTTGATTTATTACCTCAGTAAACATTGTAAACATGAGTTTATGGTCTCAATCTCTAGTTTCAAGTCTTCTTCAATACAGCATGATGTTCATTTAGTACATTATGGTCCATTTAGAGTGAAACAGACCATAAAGCAGAGTATGCTTTAGGGGCGGGGCTACACAGTGATTGACAGGTCTCTACCAGAGACATATACGGCGTCTCTTCGTCACTCCTCCTCAGTCCAAATATGGTCACTTCCTGTGCGCTGGTTGCAAAAAAACAAGATGGCGACGGCCAAAACGCCGAACTTGAGGCTTCACAACATCTGTCCACAAACCAACTAGTAACGTCATGATGACTACGTTTACTTCTATGGTCAACACGCACAAAGCAGATGAATGATTTTTGTCCCCAATTAACGCAACATCTGGTGCGACCGTTGTTCAGGTACGATGGGACTGCCGGCGCAGGAACAAGCTCTGGTGGAGGATCTGCTGTTCGTCCTGGTTGGAGTTGACGGACGAGACATCACAGCTCAGCCCGTTCTGGGGAGACAGAACCGCTCCTTCATTGTCGACTCCACGCTGGACATGTCCATCAAAGAGCTGGTCAACAGAATACTACCGGTGGCGTCGTATTACTCCACTATAACACGGTGAGAATGTGACAGACTCATTTGTTCTCACTCTGAGGACAGATTGTTAGATGAGCAGTGTTTCATTTGACCTTCAGCTTCATTGAGGAGAAGTCGTCCTTCGAGTACGGCCAGGTGAACCACGCGCTGACGGCGGCGATGAGGACCCTGATGAAGGAGTACCTGATCCTGGTCACTCAGCTGGAGCACCTCCAGCGGCAAGGCCTGCTGTCCCTGCAGAAGCTCTGGTTTTACATCCAGCCCACCATGAGGACCATGGAGATCCTGGCCTCCATTGGTAAGAGTCTGGAGAACACCAGTTTTCTGTCTTTTGTGCACATGGACCAGTTGAAACGTGAGAACGACGTGTAAATCGGCTGCACGTTGATGTAACGACGTGAAAGTGTGAAGGGGGCTCGTGTTTAGGGACAGCAGCGGCTTCATCAGGTGAACACCAGCTGCTCGTTTTAACCACTTGAGGGCGCTCTGAACCCGGTTCATAGAGGAAACTACAGCACCAGCAGATTAAGCACAGAGGACATCTGTTGTGTTTCATCACCAAACAATACAAGATAAAACTTATATAAACTGTTGTTATTTTCTTCTTTTTTTAAATGTTAAAAAATGTTTAAGGAAATCACATAAATGTAAGCATTTTTTACCACTGGAGGATTGATAAAAATGATCAGAAATCTCTCCAAAATACCACATTAAGACACCAAGACCTTAAGGAACATCGTAGAAAAATCCACACTCTGATTTAGAATCAGAAACCTTTTGAAATGAGGAGATTTCTCCAAGAATTTACTGCTCATACGCGTCCTCATTATCAAAACACCTCGGAAGTCCAAACATCATCTGAATGCCCTAGGTCTCTAGTTTATGGTTGTTTAAGTTTCATGAGGCTGTGGTTGTCCTCATTCCTGCAGCACTCTTTTTTTTCCCCCCCAGAAGATCACTGCACTAATCTAACTGTTGCTTTGTCTTTTTATCCTTTTGAAAGTGAAGTAATGTTCTGCCACTTATTCCGCAGCGTCCTCGGTGGACAAAGGGGAGTGCATGGGCGGGTCGACGCTGAGTCTCCTGCACGACCGAACCTTCAACTACACGGGCGACAGCCAGGCTCAGGAGCTGTGCCTCTACCTCACCAAAGCCGCCAGCGTCCCTTACTTTGAAATACTGGAGAAGTGGGTCTACAGGGGCATCATCAAGGATCCGTACAGGCACGGCTTTAAACCGACGTTCGGAATATCAAAACACACTTCTACCGCCGCCGTGTCCGCTCTGTGTTTCTAATCTTGTTGTGTCCTCACAGCGAGTTCATGGTGGAGGAGCACGAGCTGCAGAAAGAGAAGATTCAGGAGGACTACAATGACAAGTACTGGGATCAGAGGTACACCATCGTACAGCATCGGATTCCCTCTTTTCTACAGAAAATGGCGGACAAAATATTAAGCACAGGTAAAAAAACAAAAACAAATGGAAAACATAAGAGCCTTTCTTAGAAAACAGATTTGAATTCCCTTCTATTATCATTTTGTAGGAAAATACCTCAATGTGGTTCGAGAGTGCGGCCGCGACGTGACGTGTCCGGATGCCAGAGAGGTGCTGTACACCCTGAAGGAGAGGGCTTATGTGGAGCAGATAGAGAAAGCTTACAACTACGCCAGCAAGGTGCTGCTGGCCTTCCTCATGGAGGAGAAGGAGCTGGTTTCACGCCTGAGGTAAGTGGTTAAAGGCAGGGTGGGTAATCTTGAGAAACTAGCAACAGTAGGCTAGATTTTAAAAATCATCCAACATATAAAAATTAAACAAACAGCCTAATGTTGCCAGATCATTTCCAATGGAAGCAGCTCGCAGCACGAGCTCCAAAAGTTGCTAAATGTAGCGAGAAAGTCGCCATGTCATCGTGGACGTAGTCGATTTAAAGCCTCACGTTCAGCATTTTGGCCGTCGCCATCTTGGTTTTTTGCAACCAGTGAAAACAGGAAGTGACCATATTTGGACTGTGGAGGAGTGACTGTGATGTTTTCCTTTAGATCCATCAAGCACTACTTCTTGATGGACAAAGGGGACTTCTTCGTGCACTTCATGGACCTGACAGAGGAGGAGCTGAAGAAGCCTGTGGACGACATCGTTCCTCCCAGACTGGAAGCGCTGCTGGAGCTGGCTCTGAGGATGAGCACGGCCAACACAGACCCCTTCAAAGACGACCTCAAGGTGGGTGGTACACACTTCAGTTAGACGGCATGAACATGAATCTGTGGTGATGTTAGACCTGTTAGTGTAATTACAGTATTTACAATAAAGATCACCTATTTTTTGGACGATAGATTAAAATGACGACATTTTTTAACCAAATACCTCAATATTGATATTCCAATGACATTATGGGGTTATTACCTTATTATTACTTTATTATTACTTGGTTTTATTTTATTTTTGATATTTCAATTCTGTATTTCCTGTAGAAAATTCAATAAACAGTTAAATAAAAAAATATATATATTATTTTTACTTTTATTTATTTTTATTTGACTAAAAATAATAATAATACAAAATAACAGTATATCTATATATATATATATATATATATATATATATATATATATATGTATATTGTTTTTACTTTTATTTATTTTTATTTTATTAAAAATATAAAAATATATATATATTGTTTTTACTTTTATTTATTTTATTAAAAATAATAATAAAAAATATATAAAAGTATATAACCATATAGATATATATGTTTTATTTATTTTTATTTTATTAAAAATAATAATAAAAAATATATATATTTATTGTAGGATTGACCATTTATATATTTTAAGTACCCTTTGTCCATCGAGAAGTTGTGAAAATATTTTTTCCAAAATATTTTCACAATGAGATTTTTAATAACTTTTATAATTGTAACGCCAGGGAGGGACAACATATTACGATATTCAAAATCTATGACGATGTCTAGTCTCATATCTCGATATTGATATAATATCGATATATTATATAGAAGCCCTGCTACGGAGCGTTTTAGCGCCTTTTTTCCAGCCCCAACTTTACCGTTTTGTTTTTGCGACGATCCCATAATATTATCAGTAAAACATTCAGAGATGAACGACGACAGGAACCGATACGCGAGCTGAACAACCTTCCACTCCTTCGTCTCGTGTACCGACACTAATCTCTTCCTCTCGTCTCTCCGCAGATTGACCTGATGCCTCATGACGTCATCACTCAGCTGCTGCGTGTTCTGGCCATCGAGACCAAACAGGAGAAGAGCATCATCAACGCGGACCCGACGGACGTGGCCCTCAGCGGGCTGGAGGCCTTCTCCTTCGACTACATCGTCAAGTGGCCGCTCTCGCTCATCATCAACAGGTTTTATATTGTTTTGTTTTCTTTACTTTTGAGGTACTTTGGCATCTTTGGCAATATTATCATCAAAAATAAATCCTGAATATAGTTATGATTTCTACAGCTCAAAGAAATGTAGTTGTCGGCCATTTTAGAGATAAATCACTGTATTTTTTTACATTTTGTACATGTAGAAGACGCTTTTTCTTTATTTTAAAGAAGACATGGGAGCCACAGATTACTCAAAATTAGAACGAACAAAAATGCATTCCAGGAATATTTGAAATCCTGGAATAATCCTTCAAAGATAAATTACATGTAGATGAAAAATGCAGCATCTAGTACGCATTTTCCAGACAATAAAATTAGTGAAGCTTTGTTATTTAACAGACCCAGTTTATTACAGTGTTTTGACAAACAGCAAAGAATATACATCTTAACATGAGATGATCTAGAGCAGAGCTCTAGTTAGCTGTTAAAATGTCTAAACAAAATCAAAAACGTGCATTTCTAAATAATTAAAACAACATTTATGGTCAATTTTTAAATTTATGCTATTACCGTATTAACTGGATTAGCTGCGCCCTTCAGAAAAGAAACCACCGCTCTGTGAAGATTTTTATTTATTCTCATTAGTTTTATCAGTAATCGGTCTGGATGTAAACTTTGAAAAGTAATCTATAAATACATTTTTAACACATTTAATTTGTATTAATTTTCCAGGAAAGCCCTGACAAGATACCAGATGTTGTTCAGACACTTGTTCTACTGCAAACATGTGGAGAGGCTGTTGTGCAACGTGTGGATCAGCAACAAGGATTTCAAGCTGTACTCTTCACATTGTGCCAAATGGTGAGTTGACACAGAATTTTTTAGGTGAATTTTTATGCAAAACAAGCAAAAAATGTCCTCTCACTCCGTTCACACTGCAGGTTTGCAGCTGCATTCGCCCTCCGTCAGCGCATGCTCAACTTCGTGCAGAACATCCAGTACTACATGATGTTTGAGGTGATGGAGCCCACTTGGCACGTCATGGAGAACAACCTGAAAACAGTGAGTAAAGCCGCAGCCAGCCAACCGACTCTGCCGTTCGTGTTCGTTGACCGTCGGTCTTCTTCTTCTTCTCCTCCTCCAGGCGTCAAACATCGACGACGTGCTTTGCCATCACACCAGCTTCCTGGACAACTGCCTGAAGGACTGCATGCTGACCAACCCAGAGCTCCTCAGGATCTTCTCCAAACTCATGTCGGTCTGCGTCATGTTCACGAACTGCATGCAGGTTTGTTGATAACAGAGGAAATGTTTTTTTCTCCTGGACTTTATCTTTTAGAAGTATTTCATATCGCATCTTAGGTTGAAGTGGACGTAGTCGTTGTTGGTTTGTGGATGTTTTGAAGCCTCGAGTTCAGCATTTTGGCCGTCACCATCTTGGTTTTCTGCAACCAGTGAACAGGAAGTGACCATATTAGGACTGAGGAGGAGTGATGTAGAGACGGCATACACGTCTCTGGTAGAGACCTGTCAATCACTGTGTAGCCCCGCCCCTAAAGCATACCCTGCTTTATGGTCTGTTTGACTCTAAGTGGACAATAATTTACTAAATGAGCATCATGCTGTATTGAAGAAGACTTGAAACTAGAGATTGAGACCATAAACTCATGTTTACAATGTTTACTGAGGTAATAAATCAAGAGAGAAGTAGAGTCATTTTCTCATAGACTTCTATACAACCAGAGGAGTCGCCCACTGGTGTTTTAAGTTGTTTTTTCTTTTCCCGACTGTTGCAGCGTGTCACTCAGAGCATGAGGTTGGAGCGCCTCTCTCTGGAACAGGGCACCGCGGACGGGCCTCCAACTCAGAGTGAACATGCTGAGGAGGCAGAGAAGAAGAGGCTGACCACAAAGGTATTTATCTCCAAAAAAAAACGCTTAAAGAAACAACTGGTGCACGAAAATTCTGCAGCTTCTGGGTTTGTTTTGTGTTCAGTTGTTAGCGGAGCACGCGGACACCCTGCAGTCAGACGCTGGCTTTGAAGCCACCATCAGCAAGTTTGACAGTAACTTCAGCACGCTGCTGCTGGACCTGCTGGACAAGCTGAGCATCTACAGCACCAACGACTGTGAGCACAGCATGATCAGCATCATCTACAGGTACAACGCCGTTAAACACGCCGTGTTTTCTGCATGTAATTGATTTTTTTTTTTGATAGTTACTAACTCGGCTCTTGTGATTTCACAGGTTGGATTTCAACGGGTTCTACACTGAGCGGCTGGAGAGGATGGCCATAGAGCGGAGTCAGAAAGCATCAGCGTAGCATTAAAAATGTCCTTTACTCACGTCTGCCCGTCACTACCAACCGCCCAGATACCTTCCATACAGACAAAAGAGCTGACGCTTCAGTGTGTACATTATATATCATGTACTTTTTGAGTTATTTTGAAAATGATGAACTAATGTGTTTATTCTGATATGAAAATTGAAAGTTGTGGCACTCCATATGGGTAACTTATTGTACAATGAAAATGTATGTTTGTATTCATTAAAACAAGAATTTACTGAATGAATTTAGAGCCTCGACGTCCTTTAAACCTGTCAAAGAATGTTTACCATCAGGTACAATAGTCTTAAGATTATTTATTTAAAAACCTTTGGGCAACGTTCCCAGAAGGTTGTTATTTAAAAACGTTTACAGAACATTTAGGAAATATTTCCAGAAGATTAAGTTTAATAAACACAACTTTGCAGAACTTAAATTGAACGTTTGCAGATGTTTATTGTTGAAAAACTCTTTAAAGATCCTTTTAGGGAACAATCAGATAACCTTCCTATAACCTAGAGAAAAACCTTTACAGAACCTTTGGGGAAATTTACAAATATTATTTCACGGTATAATACAGTAAACTAGGCCCTACATAGTACATTAGTCTACTATATGTTTTTACACACAGTAGTAAAACACTGAGATAATAACCCCAGAACATGGTAACGTTACTGATTTGTAATTTTGAATATAATATAATGATATAATAATAAATTAAATAACGTTTATTCATGAACAGTTAATTGAGTTTTAGTGACTCAATGAGTGAAGTTAGTGTCAACGGTTCAGTGCTGCTTCCGGTCCGTTGAGCCGTTGATATATCAATTAATGGGACATTATTAAGAATTATTACTCCAATAACACATTTTTCGTTTAAGAATTTCTCCCACTATCAACTTAAAAAAACAACGTCTGCCTTGATAGTTCCCCACATAGATTATAAGATCATCAGATACGAGCTCGCCGTAAACGTTAGCTAGCTAGCGCTTTTATTTTGATATGTTTTATTCCACCGGAAATCTCTTTTTTTTTTTTTGCACGTTTTACGTCTAATCATAGCTCACTTGACTGTTCTTTATTCCGGTAAATATGTGAGGAGGCGATAAGAACCAACCGGAGGAGGAGCTTTCCTCGGAAGAGCTGCTATCGATGATTCACGGTGAGAGTTAACGGGTAAGATGAGCGGAGGTGACCGAGCAGAGCGCACCATGCTGGGGGTGAACATGGTCTCACTGTGGCTGATGTGCGGTAAGTCTTCAATTACATTATAAATACTTTTATTATGAGAGAACTGTTTTCCGACATTAGAACAGTTGAAGGATTGTTTGAACAGGAAACGGTTGTTGCTTATTATAATGGCATTAATTGTGTTGTTTGGAAAACTACATTAAAAAAAGTATTTGTTGTTGTTTTAATGTTTTTTGGTCATTAACAATAAAATTCAACAAGTGGACAGCTTCTTAAGAGTGTAAATGTCCTCCACCTAGAAACGCTAGGAAATCATTATTATTCTAAGGAAAGCACACCAGAGACCGTTTCCTTATAAAACAATTAAAAAAATGTCCAATATATTGATTTTATTTCCTTTAAACTCCATAAATATTGGAGTTTTAAAGGAGCCCTCTCGCCTTTTTAAATCTCTAAAACTTAGAAGCACTAAATCGAGGTTCCGGAGAAGCTGATATCCTGCAGGCCACTCTTTATCTAGTGGGTCCTGTGATGTTGTTGCTAAACTCCCTACAGGTGCTATAGTGTTGTTTGTATCTTTGGTGTTCGTAGGATTGTATTTGACCCTTTTGTTTGATGATTTTTTGATTCTACGGATACGTTTTAAACTTTGTTTAATGTGTTTCGTGCTCTGTGAGTGACTCGTCACTATTTTCCTCTTTCTCTGTCTTTAAGACAAATAAACCATGTTGATGTGGCAATACATTTTAGAATTGTTTCAAAAAGAGTGTACTTAATGATAACACACTTTACGTTGTCATTATTTTATAGATTATTGGTGTTACTCAACTTTTCAATGACAGTCATACAATTTGAACCCTTTTCCAACTATTCCACTTCACTTTCTGACACATTTATCCAGCTTTCACACCGTAGTTGTGTTTAGAGTTTAGCAGTTTGGATTATTTTTGTTGATACATTTGCTCCAAGTGTTCAGAATTGAGTGCTTAGTTTACATTTTTGTGAACTATGTTTTTTTGGGGAATGTCAGCACAGACATCCAGGTTGTAATACTGAAATATATAAATATTGCAATACTTTAATCAGTGGTGCATAAGCTCCTTTATCTATAGATGGTGACTTTACACACATTTATTTACATGTATACAGTATATATTTATACTAAAAGTAACGGGTCTGAATACTTGAGTAAAAATACCGAAGTATTACCAGAAAAATGTAATTGAAGTATCAAATGTAAAGTACTCACTATGCAAACTGGGCTCCTATCAGAGTGAAAGATTTAAAAATATAATAATTTGTACTGTAAAGAAGATTAAAATTGTTGTTTTAGGACTAGAGAAGTATAAAGTATAAATTGAATATACTTAAGTAAAGTAAAACTACCTCAAAACTGTGCTTCAGTACAATACTTAAGTACGTCGCACCGCTGAAAAGAGGAAATATAAACGTAAACATAAAAGAAGTGTTGATTACTATCCAAGTCTGTCAAACACATTGAAGGGCCGATTGAAGTTACTTCACATATTCAGTGTGAACGTTAAATAACGGTGTTTTGTTTGTTGTGTGCAGTTTGTGTCGTGCAGACTTCGGGGATGTTGTCTCATGTGGAGAAGTACGAGGTGGTCACACCTCAGAGACTTCAGGGGAGACAGAGGAGGAGCCTGCAGGACCACCAGGTGACCTCACCTCACCTGAGATATCACGTTTTAAAACCTAAACTTAACCTTAATTATAATCATCGTTATACATTAGGTACAGGAACATATGTGATCAGCTGAGAGAATGTGAACAATGTTCAAAATGTGACTTTAGTGCAGCTACAGAAGTGTCGACGGCAAAATGTCCTGAAAGATTATTCTGTCAGTGAATTATTATTATTTATTATTATTACTGATTAATTACTGTGCATACAGGATTGTACTGCTGTAGCTAGAAGTAGTTCATTTTACTACTTTCTATACTGTTGGGTCGTTAAATGTAAAAGAGTGCATCATATTTTATGCAAAAAACATAATATAATATAAAAAATTGTCAAATTTGTACAGTAAAAAATACAATACTTCCCTCTGAAATGTGATGTAGTATTAGCGTAAAGTAGTATAAACGTGCAGAGTAAATGTACCTGCTTACTTTTTACTACTGTGTTAAAAAATAACATTAATAACATTAAAATGCTACTTTCACATGTGAGCATAAGTAACAATAATTAATCATATATCATTTACAATAAAAGAGACATTCTGCACTTTTACATTACTGTGGTTTTGCTGTATTTCTTTTACCCGAGTAAAGGATGTGAGAACTTCTCCCTGAACAGCAAAACGATCTCATTTTAATTTTATTTGTTATCAATAGTTGTTTTGTGACTGACGGACATTTTTCAAACAGCTTTATCCTGATACGGTTCAGTACGAGTTGACCATTGAAGGGAGGAAACACACAATTCAACTGGAAAAAAACAGGTTAACACCGTTTTTTAATTGCAAGTTAGATTGAATCTTTAAAAAAAAAAAAAATGTATATACAATATTTAAATATTCTATATTTTATTTTACAGTAATCTCATTGGGAGAGGCTTCACTGAAACACATTATTCAGAAGATGGAAAAAGGGTGACGACGTCACCAAATGAGGTGAGACTTTGATTTAATTTACCTCTGAAGCTTTAAAACCTGTTAAGCCCGACAAACCCAAATTCGGGTCCGCTGTAGCATTTACTGTCGAAAAAAGTCCATTTATGCATGTGTACAATTTATGAATATGTAAATGTTATATACCAAAAACAAATTAAAGATCTGGGTAAAACAAACAATCTAAGACATTTTTACAAACTCCAAACACCAGTCTACACGACTATTATACGCGAATAAAAGATTTATCACAATATCACGTATTTCTAGCCATAACTTGCTCTTCTCCGAGTTAGCATCACAAAGCTCACGGTTAGCATAGACAACCGAGATAGCAAAAAGCACGAGCATTCGACACAGATTCCAGAACTACCACCAGAACGTCTCTCCGGTAAACCATCACAAGGCTGTGAGCAAACAAACACCAGAAACACAATGCGCAATATCCTTCAAAATCATACAAAGCTCCTTACCTTTTTGTTGTTCTGCTGTAAATCTCCGCTTAATTCCATCAACAATATTTCTACGTATTTCCGGTGCGTCTCTGAAATGTCCCTGTGTAGAAACAAGGGTCTGTCTAACTAGGCGCCGTGGAGGAAGGGATTTTATTTTCGGCGATCTGGGGGAGGTTTGAGCTTTCAACTACAACATTAAAAAAAAATATATATATATATATCAAAACTGGATTATTTTTAAATTGGAGATAAAGAATTTCAATTTGTGCTGTGTTCCATCTTAATGTACTCTTAACCAGTAACATATATACTGATATTTACAAATCTGAACAAATCTCACAAGTGTTAGCTTTCTAAAATACCAAAACTATTAAAATACACCTTATATTCAGACGAAATACACTCTTTACTATGGGTATGCAATTTTCGAGGAGAGGCCTACAAATAGGCTTAGGGCTTAATGAAGACACATTACTGCACAGGTGTTGGTGTCGCAACATGACATTCTAATAAAGTTGTTGATAGTTTGGAAATAAGGTGTTTTCTCTGTTTTTTGACATTTAATTTTTCAAAAAATGTATGGATTCATTGTAAAAAATAATCAAGAGATTTAAAAGGTGCAATGTGTAAGATCTGCATGTTTTTTCCTGCACAGAAATTAATATTTAAAATATCACATTATAGCAAATACACAAAAATGAATGGTACATTTGTATCTGGAAACCTGAGTATTTTGTCCTCAAAGTTATATAAACTTGTCATTTCTCGTCTGTGGAGTTTACACAGAAAGTCTTTGAGAGTAATTGAACACACTGATGTCTTTAATGTGATGAATGTGTTTCTGTCCAGGAGCACTGCTACTATCACGGTCATGTTAAAGGCACGGAGGACTCTTCAGTCAGTGTTGGGATTTGTTCAGGCATTAGGTAAGAAAACTTCCTTTTTTTGTAATTCTTCACTTACATAATCTCCAGTAAGAGTTTCTCAGGTATTTGTGAAATGTGTTGCTTCATGATATTTAGTAATCAGTTAGTTTTTGAAGTCTGCGTAAGTAAAAGCAGCTTTTTATATGATTGAATTGTTACACTGTACCCGCACAATAACTGTATTTGTAGTCTTTTATTTTCCTTTTTATTGTGTCTTTAAATATTGTTCTGATGAATTTATTTACCTTATTTAAACCACTTTGAATCGTGTCTTTTAAAGTTGCCTCGTAGGAAGCTAAAACATAAAACATAAAATTCAGAACAGAACAGATTGATCGATCTGTGTTGACACACTGTAGAGAACTACATCCTTTCCATTCGTCTGTTCGATGGTGTTTATTTTGTACTTCAGGACATCTACAAATGAGGCGTTGCTCCTCTTGTTTTTTGTGCTTCAAGCGGCTTCGTGAGATCCCGGCAGCAGGTTTACTTTATCGAGCCTCTGGGACGGACTGATGATGGTGACCATGCAGTTTACAGACAGAAGCACCTGAAGATCAGCGGCAGGCCCGGCTGTGGCTCCTCCCCCAACGCCACCGCGCCGTACAACCAGGACCAGGGCCCCCGGCTCGCTGGCCTCTTCAGGTCCAGATCGTGGGTAGGTGACATGGGGACGGGTTTTATGGTTTATGGTTTATCCATTTAAGAACATTGTTGTGAAGGTTGTATTTCTGTTTCCTTTTTTCCTTCAGAAAACTAAACCTGTCGCAGGTCCACAGAAGTTTGTGGAGCTGTTTGTGGTGGTGGACAACACTGAGGTAAATATTTGAATTCCTTTACGACAATTTGGCAGCAGGTAAAGTCAGGGACCTGGATCAGTAGCGTCAAAATGATTGAGGTCATGTCCATAAATCGTACGATAAGTAGCTAAAGTCAAAATGATTGAGGTCCTCACCATAAAGCCTAAAATAAGTTGTTAAAGTCAAAATGATCAGGGTCATGTCCATATGTTGTACGATAAATTGATTGTGTAGAAATTATTGTCATGTCAGCAGATTGAATAAATGAATCCAATCATGTTTGTGTCTTCTCTTCCTCTAGTATAAGCAGTATGGAAGCCAGACTAAATCCCGTGTTCTCGGAGCTATAAATCACGTTGACAAGGTAATCTTTGTTTTGGAAGCTCTTAACCGACAGCTCTCAGGGCCTTAACTCCTGAGTAACGTCTCCTCCTCTGCCTGCAGCTGTATCGCCCTCTGAACATCCGCGTCATGCTGGTGGGCTTGGAGATTTGGACGCAGAGAGACTACATTGACGTTGACATTAATTCGGAGACCACCCTGGACAATTTCCTCCTGTGGCGACAGGCCGATCTCCTGCAGAGGGAGAACCACGACAATGCCCAGTTTGTGACGTGAGGACCGGTCTTAGACGTCTGAGCAGATGTTGAACAAAGCGATGCTGCCGGTTTGACCTGATGTTTGACTTTTTTTCCTTCAACAGTGGGAAAGATTTTGACGGAGATACAGTCGGACTGGCAAATAAGTTTGCCATGTGCACTGGAAACTCAGGTGGAGTCAATCAGGTATTAAAAAAACGACTTTGCTTGCATGAATCCTTTTAAGAACTGGAGATGAAGGGAGTTTATTGATATTCTTCCTTCATTTCTCTTTCAGGACCACCATGACAACCCAATAGGCCTCGCCTCCACCATCGCTCATGAGATGGGACATAATTTTGGCTTGTCCCACGACGCTGCAGGTTGTCTGTGCGGTCCATCTTACAGCAGTGGGAATTGTGTGATGGCAGAGAAGCTCAGGTGAGGACCTCTAGGTCTGTCTTGCTGCAGCTTATATTTATTTTTGCAAGGTACAAAACATTTGTAAGTATCATATTTCAGCCAGAACATCATGAACTTTCAGCTTGTACTTACAGAATATGTGGCAAAAGTACAGTATGTACACAAAGCCGTGTCCTTGGTTTGAGCTACTTCAGCTCCAATTAAGGGAAATCACCCGGCTACAGATGATAGAGTTCGTCCAGCAGTTTGTGTTCGTCTCTTTCTTGTTTCAACATTAAAATCCCCGGTCCAAAGAGCCAGCTTCACATAGTAATGGTTTTCCCAGTTTGGTGTAGAAGAACTTGTCTGATCTGCTCAGAGTCCTGACCTAGTCCTGGACTGTGAGCCAGACATGATCACCAACATCAGTGTTGGACCTCACCAAAGCTTCGGCTATACTTTCTACAAGAACGGTCGCACGGACGTGAGCCGACTTAGGATCCTGACGAGGAAACATTTTGATATTTTAACCTCTGGTGCAGGTTTCTCCTCGAAGCAAACCGATATTCTCAAAGCTGCTCAAAGTTCTCCAGTTTCTCCGTCCATCCACGTCCGCGTAGCTAGAAAATGTTGGATGTACACGGACGACGACAACGTGCGTCTCATGTGTCCGAATGGGAGCAAATCCTTTCAGCAGGTTTAACGTCTGGTGGAAAGACTTAAACCAGGAGAGTGGAGGCCGTTACAGCTGCAAATGAATGGCCATAGTTGTAGCCAATTATGGCCAAGTGTATATACTGGTTTAAGCTCTATCTTAAATCAGAATCACAACATGAAAGCCGAAATCTCTTTGCTCCTCTTCAGGACAGGAAATCAGGTGTTCCCGGAGTTCTTCAGCGGCTGCAGTGTGGAGCAGCTCGCTGAGTTCATGGAGCGAGCTCAGCCCAGCTGCTTGTTCAAACCCA
The DNA here is from genome assembly GCF_023349555.1 of Cebidichthys violaceus. NCBI lineage: Eukaryota > Metazoa > Chordata > Actinopteri > Perciformes > Stichaeidae > Cebidichthys > Cebidichthys violaceus. The sequence continues at coordinate 292,068 of NW_027176950.1, read as the reverse complement.
GCTCCAGTCGGAGCATCGCCGCGGGCCCGAGTTGCGGCAACGCCCTGCTGGACCCCGGAGAGGAGTGTGACTGCGGCACTGTGGAGGTAAAACCTTGGAAAGTTTAAATATATCCTTTGGTGAGGAAAGATACCATTTAGGATCTCTGTTTTAGCTGACTGGTGTGGTTTCCTGTGAGCTAATAAAAGGAGAATAAGGCATTTGTGATTCAGAGCATGCCAAGCTGGAGTTTGGCCTCAAAAAAGTGAAATAGTTTTCCTGTGTGCTCACAGCAGCGAGACAACATTCTTGGCAGAGATGCTGCTTGTGTGGGGGATTTAAATCTGATTTGTTTTGAAAAACTAAAGAATATGTTTTTCTGTAGGAATGCAAGAACTCTTGTTGTAACGCCTCAACATGTCGCCTGACGGAAGGATCCCAGTGTGCTCATGGACAATGCTGTGACAAATGCCAGGTACTTCAGCTTCCATTAATGTAGCTCTTAAAGTGGGTAAGCAGGCTAATATTTGCTAATTAGCACCCAAAGCACAGCTGAGGCTGATGGGATGTCATAAAGCAAAGTATTAGACAAATAAAAACGTTGAAAAAGGTTATAAGAATGTCTCCAGAGGGGGGACATGAATATACCATATTTTATGGAAATCCATCCAATATTGGTTCACTCAGAACCACAGATGTGAACCTCATGGTGGCACTTAAGTCAAGTCTTTAGAATTCATCCTCTGGGGATCATGAATGTCTAAACAAAGCTTTGTGCAAATCGGTTCAGTAGAAGTTGAAATTTCACACTGGCTGAATGAAAACTTTGACCGGTTGATTGTACTAGCCAAGGAGTCAGAAAATCATCTAAGACATTATGATTCATCCTCTGGGGACCATGAATTTATAAATAAAGTTGTGTGCCATTCCTTCAGATATTTAACACTGGATAAATGATCTAACGTTTGCATTAGCGGACGATTCAGAGCATCATCAGTCAGTAGGATTCAACCTCTAGGAACATGAATGTGTGTGCCAAATTTCATGGCAATCCATCCAACAGCTGTTGAGATATTTCAGTCTGGACCAAACATACAGACACACCCTGCGTCTGGCTAATAACTGAGGACATTAAAACAGCGACAGGAGGAGGTTACTCTTCAAACAACATTGAAACAGCAGCGGTTTGATAATAACAGGAAACAGAGGGTGATGTCCTGCTATTTCCATGTTATGTACTTCACCACATCCTTCCTCAAATGACAGTTTCAAAGACTGGAAGTCATGCAATATGACATAGCTAATTACATATATTGTTTTATCCATCGAATCACCTGAAATGTGCTTTAACCCACAGTTCAAACAGGCTGGAAGTGTGTGCAGAGAGTCAGCCGGCGACTGCGATCTGTCTGAATACTGCACTGGCGCGTCGGAGGAGTGTCCCGAAGACGGCTTTGAGATGAACGGCAAACCCTGCTACGACCAGGCCCAGGGCTACTGCTACAACGGACAATGCCCCACACATCAGCAGCACTGCTGGAGGCTGTTTGGACCAGGTACCCTCCCCACACAAAGACACTGTTTCCTCTTTTTTCTTTTCAAAATAGGAAGCCGAGCCTCCAGGAGTCTGTTTCTAGCAGTCTCAGTAAATTTCACCGTCACATGGTGGAAACGGCTCTTTCTAAGAAAGACCGCGTCAATAGTGTGCTTTTGTATTATATAAAAGGACTACAGAAGGTTTGATGAATAGCACTCTCACAGAAATATAGCAGAGTCTCTGCATCTACAAAAGAAGTGAGTATTTAAAAATACCACTTTAATCCATCTCTTGTCCTTGAACCCACACTAACCCACACTGTCTGAAAAATGTGTGAATGTGGTAAAAAAAAAAATATTTGGTCGCATCTTGAGTGACTGAGTTCTGAGGTTGGTAAGATTCACTGAGCTCCTCAGATACCCAAATATTACCTTTTAAACTCGAGGGTCCCCCATTTGGACGCAAAAGTCAAAAAATTGTACACTGTCTAGTGTACAAATTGACTGCCAAAGAACCCACGAAGAACGAATATAGTGATGTTATAGTTCTGGAGAAACCTCAGCGACCTGGGAACAACATGAACTACGCCACTTCTACATGAGACAAACACATCTCCCATACGGCAAGTTTCCAAATACCAAAATATCATAAATCATAACTCCATAACTCAAGAACTGACCAGAGAAAACAGCTGCTACTGATCGTTAGCTACGTGCTAGCTCCGGAAGAGCAGCATGAAAAAGCATGTCCGTTTGACACAGATTACGGCGATATATTCCATTTCTCTCCCCGGTAAACCATCGCAGAGCTGTTCAGCATCAAACACAGAAAAGTCACACAGTTTTATGGAATATTGTACTCACTTTTGGTCGAGTCTCAGCGAAAAAATGAAATATTTCCGTACTTCCACGTCTCTGTGTTCCAGCTGCATCCGCTCTGTGAGAATCCATTGTTGAAGTCTCCGACACTCCTCCCCTTGTTGGGAGGGATGTAAGTCTCAGCAAATTGGATTTCAGATCTGACATCAGATGGGACGTTTTTCATTCCCATTGGCTAATAGTGCTGTCAATCATCTAACTTTCAATTCCCTGCAATTCTATTGGCTTCTACAGTTCGAAGGAGGGCTCAATGGCGCAAATCGGAGAAAGGGGGGCTGAGCTGCAGCCCTGAACGGAGACACAGAGCAGGATCTGAAATGAACACAGAGACTAGAAAGGGCCTAGAAAGGATCCTGGCCTTCAAATGAAGCCCAAACTGCTCTGTTTAGATGTATTGAACATCATAAGTGATGTATACAAGTTAAATATATAGTTTGGTACATGATAAGTTAAAATAACACACATTTTGCAACATGTGTAAAAGTGTAAACATTGGAATCCTTGCCTGAAATCTCTGTACTAGATCCTCTCTAGCTTATGAATACTTCACTTGATCTAAGTAAAAATGTGTATAGAGATCCTCAACATATAGATCTATGATCTGGGAGAGCTTGAAAGCTTGGATCTACATGATTTCTAAAAGAAAATACCCTGAAATTGATTTTTTTTTCAGGCGAAAATTTGAATTTTCAATTTGTGCTGTGTGCCATCTTAATATGCTCTTAACCAGTAACATATATACTAATATTTACACATATCAACACACCTCACAAGTGTTAGGCTTATTTTAATCCCAAAAGTATTAAAATAGCCCTTACAGTTGCAACGCTACACTCATCCTAGTATGGGTATGCTTTTTTCGAGCGGAGGCCTAAAAATACGCCTAGTGTTTAAAAGGTAGGACTAGGATCTGGAATCATATATACATACAGTACAAGTATGTATATGTTGCGTTTTTATTCATATTTAAGGTGTTGCGTATCCCAATTGCACCAAATTTGATAACGCACTCTGCGGGGTTCCCAGTAAAATACACGCCAAGTATGAAGCATATCCGATGAACGGTTCTCAAGTTACGCGAAGAACACACAGATTCTTTGCTTTGATTCTTCAGTTCGCTTTCGTATCCGCTCAGCAAACCCAAGACTCTGTATGGTGTGTATGGCTGCACCGCTCGTAATGGAAATATTCTGGATGTGATTTCCCCGAAAAATATACTTACTAAAAGTAAAAGTTGTGGCACAAACGTATAACCTCCACTGGCCAATCAGTGGATTTGTGATTACAAAATCATTCTGTGAATTTCTCCAAATTTGGCACAAACATCCACTTGGACCCAAGCATGATCTGATTACTGGTGGTCGAAGGTCACTGTGAAAACTCAATAATTCACATGCTAATTATGACAATTTCACAAAAATGTCAATAACAGGATAAAATGATGATCAGACGGGGATGTAAACTGCATCTTGTCTGGTTGGTGGAGGCGTACAACTTTATCTTCTCTTACTTTTCATACATTTTTGTTTGGTCTCCTGGCATGAATACGCCATAATTCAAGAGGTTAACTATGAATAATTTTTCTCCTCAGGGGCCAAAGTTGGATCAGATGTGTGTTTCAACCTGAACAGACGGGGCGAAGAAGGCGCTAACTGTGGCAGGAACAAATTCGGCACATACATCCCCTGCGCTGCACCGTACGTATCATCATAGTCCGGCTCGCTTTCTGTCCAAAAGTTTATCACAAAAATAAGCAAATAAAACACATTCAATGTTGTATGTTTGAAGCTATTTTTTTTTTTTTTGCAGGAATCTCATGTGTGGATCTATGTTTTGTGGAGGAGGAGGCGAGTCCATCACAGGTAAAAGGGCAGCGTACACTGTGTACAACAGCATCGAATGTAAACTGGCTGTGGACGACGATAAGACCAGAAACATGGACATGGTGCCCAGAGGAACCAGATGTGGACCCAATAAGGTAAAAGCGGGGAGACACGTTAAATTCGTTACGTTACTGATGTTGGACGTTTTGCTCAGAATCAAACATTTGTTCGCAGGTTTGCCTCGGCAACAGATGTGTGGATATGGCGGTTTATGGGAAAAAGGGCGATTGTGAAAAGAAATGCAACAACAATGGGGTGAGTTCTGTTCAGGGTTTAAAAAATAACTTGCAGCTGTTTTGAATTTGTCTCTTCTGGAGACAGAAGTTGCTCTAGACTCGGATGTTTAAATGAACGTTATTTGCGTTTGATCCTCAGGTGTGTAATCACAAGAAAGAGTGCCACTGTAATCCTGGCTGGGCTCCACCGTACTGTGACATCCAGTATGCAGATTTACCTCAAGGTACAGGACCTCATGACAGCACAGTGTGCGGTCGGTTTAGACCGTCAGCACTCAGTGAGCAGCACTCACACAAACACAGGTCACACCTGATGAGTCATTCTTCCAGTAAGAAACATGAATGATTCATTGTGATCTCCTATTTCTTCCAGCATCGACCTAATCAAGTTGTCCTGATGCTGTAGATCTAAAAACTGACCTCAGTTAAGAGTCATGATAAGTTTCTTTATCTTAATCCCCAGACTATCAACTTATAAAACGATAGAATAAAAGTAGTGACCTTTCACATGTGATATGATAGTTTGCTCAGTGATTGTGCAACTATTCGGTCTTCACAGTAAACGGTTAAAAACACAAATAAAAGAAGGAAGAAGAGACACTTTGCAGACGAAAATACTTTGGTACTCGGTGTACAACACTTTCACCAGAACAAAGAGCTCCTTAAACCTGTAGTTTCAGTAAACTGCTCGATTGTGTGTTTTCCCCCAAATTATGGTGAAATATGTTGATGAACAAAAGAAATGATAATATGACGGAGATGGTGTACAACGGACTATTTGGAAAAGACAGAAGCTTTCTTGTTTTTTTGTTTTGCTGAGGCATTCTACAGTTTTTGGCCTTCTCGTTGTCATACTTCTACCACCATGACAAAAGAAAGCTCCTCTTTTGTTTAAACAAGATCCTTTTTACATTATTACAATTTATTTTTGCAATTACTATACATCAAATTATTCTGTTTAAATGAAAAACCATCATTATAGCTTCTTAAGTAACAATAACTTTCATTATAAATCCAAATCTGCATCTCATTACAACACGAAACACACGCTAAGTCGATACGTTGTTACTGTACAACAAAGAGAAACATCCCGTCTGTGCATAAAGAGACTCTATAACTTAACGAGCTTAATGAGAAACTGAGCTAATATTTAGTATTTATAGTGGCAGCAACACGCTGCCATAATTCAGAGCATCTTCTTCTCCATTTTACGTGTTTTTAGCATAGACTGTATGTAAGAAGTGGACGGAGTCGTCGTGATGACACCTTTTGGTTTGTGGACTGTGGTCAGTGGGTTGCAGGCTAAGATTTTCTAATTAGTTTTGCAGGCGTTCAATCAATAAATAAACTAAATTGGCCAAATTTAGTCTGACGATGCTTAATGCAAAGTCAGAGGAAGTTATTGCAATTCATCCTCTGAGGAGCATGAATGCCTGAACTAAGTTTCTAGACAATCCATCTAATAGTCCGAAGAAGCGGACCGATTGAGCGGCATTTCTGTCCCTACGGTCACACCGCTAGCCTGAGACGTATAAACAGAGTGGATTTAAGAGCTACGTACAGTTTCATGTATATAAAAGGACTAAAACAGCAGACTTAGTGTGTGTTACAATGTGCCACTCTTCCCCGTCTGCAGGTCAGAGTGGGATAATAGCCGGAGTGTGTGCGGCCATCTCCATCCTCCTGCTGGTCGCTGCAGTGACTGCAGGGCTGCTGTGCTGCAAGAAGGACAACGTGGACAACTACACCTCCAAAAGGTGGCCGATTTCATCCCCTCACATTCGTCTCCTTTGTGTTCGTCTCAGACTTCACCAGCTGAATATACGTTTTTCTTTATTTTTCACAGGAAAGTGCACTCGGCTCCAGACAGGCTGAACCCCATGTTTCAGGAGCAAAGTGTGAAAGACAGACCTCTGATAAGTCCGCCCACGTTCATGGAGTCGACAGCAGCACAAGCCTGCGCTCCTCTGATCGTCACTGTGAGTCCCAGCAGAGCTGCTCCTCAGGTACAGACAGCACGCACCACGTGTTCACAGATGACGTGATTAAAATGCAAAATAACTGAGATACTCACGAACTGCCTTCTTCTTCCAGCCGCCGAAGAAACTCTCCTCAGCGCCGCAAACTGAGCCGGTAAGCTTTAGAAGAACACAAACAACTCGCAACGTGATCTGATCTCTGCATAATGCAGACTGAGGATCGCATTCAGAGGCTAAAGTTCAGAGACTTTGATAATGCATGGAGATAAATATCTGTATTCAGACATGTGGTGAGCAACTATCTGTGGTTTTATTACCGTAAACAAACGAAACGACCAAAACCAAGTCTCAATAATTTCCTAAAACAGCTGCTGACTGTAGTTTTGATCAAATAAACAGGAGTAAATAGTGCATTTGTTTTGGGACTATTTTCAGCAGCGGATGAATCCACATTTGGTGCGCTAGTGAGTGTTAGTATGTGTGATTGAGTCAGAATAAACTACAGTGTGTTTGTGGGGATGAAGGTACAACAGTGAGGCTCATTGATGTGTTTTTGATCAATGGAGATCACTGTACGCCGAAACAAGCAGATTCAAAAGCAGTTTCTAACCTTCAGGCCGTCACTCTGATGTCAATAACTCTCCAACAACAAATCAGCCACTGTTGCTGTTAAAGATTATCATTTGTTATCTCAAGAACGCCCACCAGGAGCTCGAGGAACTGATTAGATTGTTTGTGGTCAAATGATCACTGTGACCTCACAAAACACGTTTATTGGGCCATAACTCAAGATTTGATATGTTGATTATGACAATTTCACACCAATGTCTAAAAGGATAAAATGATGAAGGGATGACATTTTGGACAAACTTGGATGTAAACTGTAAACTTGACTGGTTGGTGGAGGGATACATAATGCTAGTTTAATAAGTCCCACACTTTATTTACAGTAGAGATATATTTACATGCACATACTGTACGTACTCATAGAGTCCATGTACATACACGCACTATTTATTTTGTTTACAACTTACTGAATGCTTTTTGTTTATAGACGTTTTATTTAAAAAATGTTGTTGGTCATTGGTGCTTTATATATATATATATATATATATATATATATACATATATATATATATATATGTATGTATGTATGTATGTGCTGCATACTTGGGCCAATAAATATGATTGTGAGGCTCAGGGGAAGAAGAGAGATCAGGCTTTGAGACACATGCAGTACTTTTATATGTTCCCTGTTGGTTTTGGTCTTTTCGTGGGATTTGTTAATAAGTAATATATAGAATATCACCAGACTCGTGCTTTAACTCTGAATCAAAGACAAATGTCTTCTTCTTCTTCACCAGACAAAACCTCTACCTCCATCTAAACCGTTACCTCCTCTGAATAAAACACAGGTGAGTCACTTCTTACTGCTCAGCGGTGAAGCTGACCAACCAACAGTTTTGATAATTGATTCATAATTTAAATAAGTTTGTGAAGCAAAAACAAGCCAAACATTTGTTGGTTCCAGCGTCTTCATCAGTTGAGACAGTTTCTTGTGCTGCTGCAACATGTTTTCTATCATGACTCAAAGCCACCAAATACATTCACAAGTAGCAACGTGCTATTTATAAATGTGTCTAAAATGCATCTTTTGTTTTCCAGTGTATTGCAGCCAAACCTCCTCCTCCTCCCGTCCCTCCAGTTAAACCCAGCCCTCCTCGGCTCCCAGCGAAGCCACAACTTCATAGACTCACGTGAAGGTCTCACTGAAAGAATCGGCTTTCACATCCAGCATGTGGTTATACATTTACAAAGAGAGGGATCAAAGAGTCTGGAAAAGTTGACTCTTTGTCTTAAAGATGGCCGACTGAAAATGTCTCTGATGACCAGCAGCTTCACAGCAGCTGTGGGAAAAAAAAACAAAAACGTTTTAAGTTGTCTCATGACAGCGTGAGCAGAATGGTGCTCACATGAAAATAGTACTTTTTAAATGTTTATTTAATGTCTGTGCAAGGGACCGTATGAAAATGATTAGAGTGTGAAGGGTTATGTTATTCTAAGAAGTATTTTCTAATCTGAGAGGTAATTGTTAGAAAACAGAGAGGCTGGAACACCTGGGATGCACTATTTTATATTTGTTATAATTATTAATGTGACGTTTGGTTTGTAGCTCTGTTTTTGGTCTCCACCACCAAATATCTGGGGGTTTTAGCCGCTAAATGCTCCACTATGTTCACCAGCTAGTCTCTAACAGAGTCTGTCTGCTGTTTGCTGCTGAGCAGGTAGAGTACGGCGTGTTTTTAGAGCTTTTTCTCTGAAAACGAGGCTATGACAGCGCCGAGAGTGAAACAGAACAAACTATGAGCTGAAACGCATGATACAGCTCCGTAAAGATCTCGGTTCATCACGACCAGAAACACCTTTTCACGTTGTCATTTCATACTTTGAGAATATAAAAATATTGATCAAAGCCAGTTCCGGGTATCGGTACTACAAAATAACCCAGTACCACGTAGTATCGACATTTCTTAAATCAAACAATACCTGCATCCATTATTTTGTGCCCAGATCTAGAAAGTTTAATAAAGCTGAGCAGAGCCTCAGTTGTCCTCCACACACTAATCATTTCCATACAGTCTCTAAACTGTGTCCAAAGCCAGTTTGTGCCTTCTACAAGGTTCATTTTGTACCACTTTTTTTTTTTGCACTGTACTTGAAAACCTACGAATGGTACTCACAGTATTCAGAGTACTACTAGTATGAGTTTACTGTGGTTCAGCTTGAAACATTTACATGCTCCTTTGTTTCCGGTCCCGAGGGGAGGTGTGTGACGGAGCCTCGAGGAACAAGTAGTAGTTGTTGTTGTTGTTGTTGTATTTTTTTACTGCACTTTTATGTTTCACTGGGTTCATACCTTGGTGGTTAAATCAGCAGGTAATCAGCAGGTAATAAATCACCGACTGGTCTGAAAACTTTGGAGTTTGGAGCGATAACAATCTTCCTTTTTTAATCCGTCGCAACTGAATGAATGTAAAAACTAAATGAATTCCCACGAGAGGCCTCTGCAACAAATATAGTGCACTTCATTACAAAAGTGTGTCGCATTAATATGCAGTTTTTTCTTCAGAAATGTATTTATGTGAATTAATATTTATGCAAAATTATTAAAACTTTCATTTTTCTCAATGAAGTCTGTTGTATTTACTTCTCTGTAACATATTTATTAACCTAGTGAGAAATCTTCTATTGTTTTTCCCAGCAAAACACATCAGTTACCAGTTCATCAGTATTTACTGGTCTCTGGTGGGACGCTGAAGGAAACGGGTCAGAGTGAGTCAGACGTGGAGCTCCCATCATCGACACAAAGGATGATGGGGTTTGGTTGTTTCCGCTTTAACACAGACTCGAGAGTTCTCGTGGGGAAAAAAAAACCAAGAAATTTTGAGGAAAGCTAGCAGTAAGAGTCTGCATTCATGTTCCCCAGAGGATGAATCCCACTGGCTTCCTTTGATTTCTTTTCCTCCAGCGCCACAATGAGATTCACATTTGTAAATTTTGGGGTAAAATGTCTCCACAACTATTGGGTGGAACGCCATGAAATGTTGGCTCAGACATTCATGTTCCTCTGAGGATGAACTGGGATAACTTTTCTGACTCCTCATCTAGTGACATCATCAGATCAAACACTATAATTTGTCCAATCAAATACCTCCAGAATGAATAACATTCCTATCAGCTCTACTGTTTAAGTAAAGCCTCACAGAGAGTACTCAGATGTTCACACTGCGAGCAACAAAAGCTAGAAAACAGCGATTTTCACCACATGAAGTGTTTCTCAAGCGCTCCTTGTCTTAGTCACGTCGCTATCAGCGCTGACAATAAGCTAACGGAATTTTCTTCAGATAAGAGCAGAACAGGGTGAAACAAAAACACGATTTGTTGGATGATTGTCATTTGAAACGCTGAAAAAAATTATAAGAAATATCTTTCTTAACAGCAGTGAGCGCTAAAAGTCCCCATGTAGCCATTTAGTGTTGACAACTTGACAACTTTCTCCATAGATTTAGCAACTTTTTTTCAGCTAGTTTAATTGGAAAAGAGTCAGCAACACCGGCAACAGCTTAATTTCCAGCAGCAGGGCCACAAAGACATCAACAGATACATTGTTAGTTTTTTACTCCATTCCAGACTCAGTCAAGTTCAGACATGTGATATATAAAACACGACAAGAGGCTGAAAAGACTCTCTCTCTCTCTCTCTCTCTCTCTCTCTCTCTCTCTCTCTCTCTCTCTCTCTCTCTCTCTCTCTCTCTCTCTCTCTCTCTCTCTCTCTCTCTCTCCATCAGATGTGTAAACCAGCTGCAGGGATTTTGTTCCCATTCTGCTGGAGATCCGTTCTCAGTTCCTCCCATCTCTATGTGTGCTCTGATCTCTTGCTCACATTACATACTGTTTTTCAAGCTGCTCACAAAAGCAAGCATGACAACTCTGAAACCTACCGAGTCTTTTTACAAACAGACAACAGAAAGACTGTGTTGTACAATACAGATGTAGCAAGTCTTAAACAGTCTCCTTATTGAGTTCAGAGAAAGCACTAATAACCTTTAAACCATCACGAGTAATCAAACTACCTCGTCTCTGACACTACTGTGACATCCTCTCATTGTTCTTCTCATTGCATTGTGCTGTACAGTGTTGTACTTTAGTGTTTGCTGTTGCATTGCTGTACTGATAATATTAGGCTACTACAGATGAGAATTAGCTCTCAAGCTAACTCTAGTACATTTACATTGAGGTGGAAACTGAAATGTTGATAAATATGCTCTGTCCCTGGTGAATAAATAAATACATGGAGACGGTGGATGGTTGAGGCCACACCAAACTGGGGAAACCATTTCTTTATGGAGCCGACTTTGTGCACAAGTTGAAAGAACTAATACACAGCAAACTTTTCTCTTTGTTAGACCCGATGAAGAGTAAACCCTTCGTCACACTAATCCCAGACGTCTAAATTGAAGTGTAAAGTAGAAGGGAGGGAGGAGGGAGTTGCCATGTTTTCTCACTGATTCACTCTGTGATTCAGCTCATAAAACAACTGTTTACAGAGAGCGAGGCTCGTTCTGCAGGAAAAGCTCCGTCTCTGCTTGTTGCTCACTCACATCTCAGATAATGCGCGATGACGACATGCGTCCTCAAAGGGGGGGGGGGGGGGGGGGGGGGTCTGTGTGTCTGCTTTGGTTTGAACTCTAGTTTCAGGATAATCCACAAGAACGAGGTAAAACCACGACAGGTCTTTGTGTGCTTTTAAGGTTTCTGGCTGTGACTCACGTCTCACATTCGGTGATAAATCACTTTAAATGTCAAACAAGACAGTATATCACTGATGAGCTTGTTCATATTTCTGCACCACAGTCATCAAACACTGCTTACGAATCACTTCCACATGTTATAGAACAGACGAGTCCTCAACCGAACCAGAAAACACTTAAAAGTGGTCAGGAGAAGGAAGGAAGGAAGGAGGGAAGGAAGGAAGGAGGATAAGCTCTGTGACTCACTGTTAGTCACTCACTTTGAAGGCTGAGAAACTGGACATTCTCTTACTGGTTACATGGTTGAGTCACATTATCTCCATTGATCTTTTTAATCAGGACAAACTCAAACTGTACTTTTACAAGTTTAACTTGAATAGATTGTGACGTCTTTCTTAAAAGAAAATAAAGAAACTTGTTCACAGAATTAAACTCCATAAAGGTTCTGCTCTCTTTAAACATTTAATACGTATTCAGAGCTTTACTTTAGTAAAAGTACCACTGACAGTGTAGAAATACTCCGTTATGTATTCAAGATCGTACTAAAGTACAAAAGTATTAGCAGTAAAATATACTGAAAGTAGTAAAAGTACTGCAGAATATTATATATTACTGGATCATTGTTGATGCATTGTGTTCATCACATTATTTTAATTATTTATACATTTATGGCTCAACCTATAATAATATATCATAAATTACTACTTTTATAATAATTAATTTAAGTTATCAAATAAATGGAGGAAAGAAAAAGTACAATATTTCCTTCTGAGACACAGCAGAGAAGAAGGATAAATAACTGTATTTGCCTTTTGTCAGACGCTTCTTCACTTATTTAGGCTCTGAGGTGCTGTTAGCTCAATGCTAACATGCTAATGTTTCACAGGTGTGATGTTCACCCTCTTAGCTTAGCGTATTAGCATGCTAACATTTTCTAAACGGAGTACAAATGTTGAGAGGAAAACTTCAGGGATCACTAAAGTTACTAGAATTCATTCTAAACCAAAAGTTAAATATTAATCAAAGAATCAAAGAGTGAGTCATGCCAAAGTCATTTTATTTTATTACCAGGCAAACATTTGATCTTTATACGGGACATTTTCTTTTTACAAATTAAACAGATTCAAACCATCAGATGGAAACAAATACTTAAATTGAAAGAAAACCGACAGATCGAGTTACTTAAATACAAAAAAAATAAACTTTTGCACAACTTCATAAATACAACTCAGAGGCCCAAAGTTAACCTGAACCTGCAGTACATTCAACCGCTCACTGGTTTCCAATCACTCATTGATTTCACTGACTGTGCTCCGACGCCACGTTCATGTCATAGAAATACAAAGTTTACAACTCGAGCTGCAAAGATCAGCTGATTAATTTGAATTTATGGGGATTATTAAACAAACTATTTCACTATTTCATACACCGAATAATCCAGATCACCAGAAAGTAATTGGAGAGTTCTGGTCCCATTGAATACTTGAGAGACCGTTGAATGACTATAAATCAATTAATGTGCTGATTAATAACTGGATCAATTGATTCATTGTTTCTCGTCAGATGTCAGAAAATAGTGAAATATGCTCTTAATAATTTCTCACATGTTGTTCATCCGTTCTCTCTCTTTTAAGTGTTGGTCTTCTGGCGCTAAATATGAACGTAAACAAACAGTTTGAACCTTCTACGACATGAACGCAGCACAAACCGTCCGGTGAGACAACAGAACCTCTTTGTACCCGGCAGACAATAAAATAAAAGAGATGTACACCGTAGACGTAGAAACGTGATGACCAGCCACGTCCGTCACTTATACCGTGACTAAAGACCCCTATGATACATATATAACACTTTAATAAACTAATCAAAACAACATGGACATAGAATCTAAACCCCAGACTGTGTTGAGTAAAATATATCAAACCGATTATGAGTGATAAGAACAGTTTAACTGTAAATCTGAATATTCTGCAACCGTTGTTGGCAGCCTGTCTCTACAGAGAGGATACATGAGAGTATCAAAGTGCTGTTTGCTTGATTGTAATCCCCTCCCCCCCGACCACTTCCTGTGTTTCCTCGTACGTCACACGGCTGAACTTGTTCCTATGTTTCTGTCTCTTTACCTCAACCCTCATACCCTCTGGTGCTACAGTTTTTGCTATATATGTTTTATTGCAACTACAGTAATAATGAATATCCTCAGATGTTATGAATTATTATGGTCTATGGTTGTGCAGAAAGGAAAAACAGAAAGTAGAGTGACACAGCTTCATTGTTCTCTCATGTAAAAACAAGAATATTCATCAAGCTCTCCACCATGTGAGACGTCTGGAGAGGACAGACGCTGTGTGGACCGTTCAGAGTTTTTATGTGACGGCGTCTCTCAGTCTTTAGTGTTAGTCGGAGCGCAGGCAGTGATGGAAGGACGCGACCAAAAGACGCTCACGCATTTCTCTTTTTTAACTTCGTTGTTAAGGTTTCGTATTTGGTCCAGCTCCAGTCTTGGTCCTTGAAAGAGGAGAACCACCAGATTAAAAGAAAAACATCTCTAAAAATTATCATAAACAAATCAGTCTATGAAAACATTTAAATTTCTGAACGCTAGTTTTAAGAATGTTTTGTGCATAAATTGTTTTTTCCCTTTTTAGTGAGATATTTAATAAATATATATAATGTGTACATGTGTATACAAACAGTACATATGTATGTGTGTGTGTGTATGTATATATATATATATATATATATATATATATATATATATATATATATATATATATATATATATATATATATATATATATTAAATTTAAAGAATTATTTTCATCAAGAATTTGTTATTTGGTGCTCTGTCACACCACTGAACTAACATTTAATAACCATTTTGAAAACGTCATTCTTCTTCTTGTCTGGTGATCTTAACTTTATCATTAATGCTAATTTATAAAATGTGTCACAATAACACACAAATCATTCTGATCACCTTTCAGTGTATTTAAAAATCTATCGTCACAAACAAAATTTTAACCTGTAACAATGTGCAAACATTTTGAAAACGTGAACTCTCAAATGATAAAAAAACGTTAACTTTCACCACTGATACGACTTTAACCGCACAGAAACTGAACAAATCATTACAAAACTTCAGTGTTTCTGCCTTCAGGTAACTCAGTCGTGGTGTCAAGACGTTGAGATTGAAAGGTATACGAGCTTTTGTTGATGTAAATGTGACAGCGCTGCTTAAAAAGGTCCAGGATTACAACACAAGAGAACTCACCACGATGCTTTTGGCCTGTTCGTCAGTCGCTTCCTGCATCAGGCTGGTCAGCTGACTGAGGTACTTCTCATTCTCCTGCAGCAGACGTGGTGCAGCGTCACTGAGAGGAAACACACACACACACACACACACACACACACACACACACACACACACACACACACACACACACACACACACACACACACACACACAGGCCTGTTAGCCACCACTGCATCACATGAGACCTCCATCACATGTACAATGGTCTCAGTATTTCACCGGCTACAGCACAAGACGCACTGACCTACAAAACCGGGATTTAATGAGCAGCGTAGACACATCGTAACGAGAGACACGCCTCTATTTGGTTATGGTTGTAAAAAACTGTCAAAAAGAACAAAACTAAACAAAAGAAGTTGAATAGATGTAATTAAGACTTCTTTTATAACACTGATCCGTCTAAATGAAAGTACAAATCAAGTAGAACAATAGAAGGAGAGGAGGTCATGTGATCCACCAGTGTGTGTACAAAGAACACAATCCATCATCCCGATTGTCTCTACTGTAACGTTACTAAGCAGGTCTATTCTGTGACCACGACATCCACTGCTCCTCTGCTCCTTGGTTGCGTTTCATTTTTCGTAGAGTTGTAGTATTATGTAGTTGTTATCGTGTAGTTGTTATCGTATAGTTGTAGTTATTGTGTAGTAGTTAGTGTAGTAGTAGAATTGTGTAGTCGTTATCGTGTAGTTGTAGTATATTGTAGTTGTAGTATTGTATAGTTGTTATTGTGTAGTTGTAGTATTGTGTAGTAGTAGTATTGTATAGTTGTTATCGTGAAGTTGTAGTATTGTATAGTTGTTATTGTGTAGTTCTAGTATTGTGTAGTAGTAGTATTGTATAGTTGTTATCGTGTAGTAATAGTATTGTGTCGTCGTTATTGTGTAGTTGTAGTATATTGTAGTTGTATTGTGTAGTCGTTATCGTGTAGTTGTAGTATATTGTAGTTGTATTGTGTAGTCGTTATGGTGTAGTTGTAGTATATTGTAGTTGTATTGTGTAGTCGTTATCGTGTAGTTGTAGTATATTGTAGTTGTATTGTGTAGTCGTTATGGTGTAGTTGTAGTATATTGTAGTTGTATTGTGTAGTTGTTAACGTGTAGTTTTAGTATTGTGTAGTTGTAGTATTGTGTCGTTGTTATTGTGTAGTCGTTATGGTGTAGTTGTAGTATTGTGTCGTCGTTATTGTGTAGTCGTTATGGTGTAGTTGTAGTATATTGTAGTTGTATTGTGTAGTCGTTATGGTGTAGTTGTAGTATATTGTAGTTGTATTGTGTAGACCTTATGGTGTAGTTGTAGTATATTGTAGTTGTATTGTGTAGTCGTTATCATGTAGTTGTAGTATATTGTAGTCGTAGTATTGTGTAGTTGTTGTAGTGTTTTCATTGTGTATTTGTATAGTGGAACGAATAGCAGAGACAGATGTTTCCCTCAGGAGCTGGTGGAGACCAAACAGAGAGCTAAAAGGAGATTAAATATTAGTCTTAGAAACATGGATCTAAAGGAAAGCTAACGTTGCTCCGTGTCTGCTGGATGTGGTGAGAGGCAACAGTTTACTAACTCGCTTATTCCTCCGAACCTCAAAACTGAAATAGATTAAAAACATAGTTCAATATTTACAGCAGTCAGAGCCTCCTTACTTACCTCCTTACTTTTTAGTGTTAACACTTCTTCTATAAATAGATTCCATCGTTTGCCAATTTTTGTACAATAAACGATCAAAGAAATTCAACGTGCGGCCTTTTCTTTTTATGATTTATGGTAATGAAACTTTTGAAGTTCTCTCGTCTTCTAGCCATGGTTGTGATGTTTCCATAGAGGTGCAGGATTTATATATTGCAGTAAATATCAAGGCTGAGAGAAAAAAAAATGTGACGGGAGCGAAAAACACCCCTAAAGTGCTTTTTACAGCTGGTTTATGCTGCCCCCAAGTGGACAAAGGTTGTTATTACTGACATGAAGGGGGGGTGTGTGTATATATGTATATATATATTTTAGATCAATTTGTTTTCACGCAGTTAAACATGAAAAAGTCCCATGATTCATCTGGATGAATTAGCGGACCGATGAGTTACCTGTCATTGGGCCCAGGTAGGGAGGTGAGGGGATGCGGGGAGCTGACTGGCTGAGCCGACTGGGACCACTGAGACACCTGCAGCAGGTTGGACGACTCGGGACTCGTTGCTATCGAGTTTCGGGTCAAGTTTTGAGCCTGGAGGAGACGGAGAGGGGGAGCGGGAGAGAGAGAGAGAGATCGTACTGTTACATCCAGGAACAACAAACACAGAGTCTCCTCCTACTGGAAGGAATGCAGGCAGCTCTTCATGTTTGTGCTCATTCAGAGCGGCAAAGTGTGAGAACAGATCTGGACCGACTCATGAGTTGCAGAGACGGACACCAAACGGACAGTTTGGTAATAAAGAAATTAGTGGATTGACAGAAACTTAACTATTTAACAAATAATAATTGAATTCAAGTCAACTTCTAGCTTCCTCCATTGTGAGGACTTCCTGTTTTCATTCGTCTTATGTAATAATAAACGGAATATTTTCGGGGTTTTGGACCGTTGGTCAGACAAAACAAAATCTCGAAGAAATTGGGACTGACATTTAGTTTATTATTTTATGACATTTTGTGGACCAAAGTTAATCGAGAGAAAAATCCAGTAATCAAGTATTTGCAGCCTGAAGACAAGGAGACGTGGTTCTATTGAATTACAGTAGAGTACTCTGAATATTTAGAGCCCTCACTGATACCCAGACCCTAAAAACATGAGATTCCTGAGCGTTGATACTCTATACAACTGAACTGAACTGATAAAACAAAGAAGGCAGAGTCACTCACGCAGGCGATCTTCAGTAAATGCCAGAACTCTCTCTGTCTCTTGATCTGCATCTGCATCACTGTGTTGTCGGCATCCTTGATGTTCTCCAAGGTTTTCTCAATCCGTGGAAACAAGTCGATGATCTTCTGTTTGCTGATCAGGATCTTACTGTTGGGAGGAGGCGAGGCAGACGTTGACACACAGTGAACACACAGGTGTGAATACAGCGCTGCATGTGCTGGAGGACTGCTGGTCTCTTACCTGAGGTGGGTGTACAGGTCTTTGAGTACCTTGTCCTGGTTCTGGACCGTCTGAATGATGGCCTTCACCATCTCAGAGCTGTCACTGCTCACATCTGGCTCAGGTACTGAAAGACAATCAGAATAACGACTGAAGACACATTTTAACTCTAACAAATGGATTCATTTGATTTCTGTTTTGCTACCTTTCAGTTGATTTCATAACATTTTGAACAAATTAGATGAAGACGTTTCTTACTTTTGCATTTCATCTTCATTTGCTTGTAGAGCTCAATCGCCTTTTCTTCACTGCGATAAAACAAATTAGTCACAAATAAATTATATTTACAAGACTGAATTCTAAAGACATAAATATCTGTAAAACTCTTAATGACTAGTTCACACTACGACACGACTGTAGCCCAGATTTTACTCTCGCCCACAATTTTTTTGTGGGACATCAACGAGCATCACTACGCCAGCGTCACTTTTTTGTGAGTTTTTAAAGAAGAAAAACGTAGTTTTGAGGCGTTAACTGGGATTCCTCCTGAGGAAAGATCTGATAGAGTGTGACCACCTGTTGCCTCAGTGACGTAGCGTGAAAACCACAAAGACTTCAAGAAATCACGTTGTGTAGAGTGAATTTAGCTTCAGGACATCAGAGCCGTCAGTGGTCTTTTAAACTGCAGAATGTTCATCACATGTTTAAAACATCCTTCCTGTCTGTTAGCTCCATTAACCTGACAGCAGTCACACAGCAGCACAAAAGGAGCTTTTTATCCTTTCAGTAAAACTATGAGAAGCAGAGTGACTTCAGTGAAATTTCCATGAAAGTTTCAGATTGTTACTCAACTTCCATGAAGCCAAACGTGGTTGTTTGGAACAATTCATGGCAGTTATGCGTATTTGAATATATATTAATTTACTTCCTACAAAGTTCTTGTACACTCTCAGTCTTACTGGTAGATCGAGGTGTTCCTCTGGACTCTACGGTCTTTCAAATCAACTAAACCCGAGAGAGAGACCATTGATAACTGTATAGATGAAATATTAGTATTGTCAGACCACAGCAACACTCACAGCTGCTCCATCTTGTCTCCTTGGCGTCGAGCGTACGGACTCCTCTGAAGTTCCACTATCTCTGAATGCAGAGCCATGATCTCATCATCCAGGTGGCTCACCTCTGCCACCTGCAGGACGAACCAGGAATCACACCACCATCAAAGATTTACACTGATAGACCTTACAGGCCTTTTTGATGTTTTAAATGTGAAAAAGAAAACATGCATTACCTGTGCAAAAGCAGCAGCTCGCTCCTCGTTCTCCTGCCAGGCTTTCAGCATCTTTTCAGAGGCTTTAAACACACACACACAGCTCATCAAAACAAACATCTGGCTCAGTGCTGTATTAAATATTTCCATACGGTCAAGTATCAAACTGAAACAACCAGCTGCCAGGAAGCACTCACATATGCCATAGTGCATCTGATCGCTGTATTTCTCCAGGTCGTACTGGATGCTGCTCTTGAAGAAGTCCAGCTTGGCCTTCAGCTGCTGAGAGAAGCCGAACATGCTGTTCTTACACCTGGTCAGGTTGGTGTTGTAGCGCAGGAGACTCAACCTGGAGGAAGGAGACGATTGAAGGGTTAGAGAGCTTTGGGAGGAAGAGGACTCGGGTTCAGTTCCCTCTGGTGTGGCTGGTTGCATCATCCAGCAGAATGTCTACAAATCTGTCGATTGAGTTGTTTAGTTCGTAAAATGTCAGAAATCTATTCATGGCGTCCTCATACGTCTTGTTTTGTCCAAAACTCAAAAGACATTCAGTTCACTGTCACAGAGGAGGAAAGAAACCAGAAAATATTTTCATATTTAAGTAGCTATTATTTTAGAGCTATTATAAAAAAAAGCTCTAAAATAAAGAACCTAACCTGGATTAAATTATCATTATGCAAAATAAAAAAGGTTCTACTGCAATTAATAAACAACTGACAACTTAACTATTAATAAATAGACTTCAACAGCAACTAAATGATAAAAAATATATATATTTCTGAGTAGAGAAAAACACAAAATGGTGGTGTTTTTCGTCAATGTTAAAACAATAAGAGATCACTCACATAGCAGCTCTCTGTCCTTGGAACAGACGGCTGTAGTCGTCCTTCAGCCCACAGATGTAGCTCACCGCTTCACCCCAAACCTTCTTCAGCAGCACCAGGGGAAGCTGCGTCTTGGCCTCTTGCACTGAGAAGTTACAACCAGACCCATGAGAGCCGACGGCGTTAATCACAGCTAACCATATGTTTTATTACGTCATTGATCTGAGAGAGACACAGGAAGTCGGAGTGAAGCCTGCGATTTGTGAAATGCACGGAGGTTCATTCAACAGTTCATCGTCTCGTCGGCAGCAGACGCTCCTTAAAATAGACCCACCTATAGTGTTGACTTTGTCGGGCAGTAGTCTGGCACTGAGGGGTCCAGAGTACTTGGTGATGCTCTTGTCAAACAGATAGACGATGTAGCTGTCCCACCCTCTCTACACAGGGGACAAGAACAGCACCACTTACACAGCCTGCACAAACCTTTCCTGTCTCTTAAAACAGCATTAATGATTGATTCAAAGTCCCTCGACACACACACACACACACACACACACACACACACACACACACACACACACACACACACACACACACACACACACACACACACACACACACACACACAGAGTGTGTGTCCACCCTGAGAACTGCCGTCGCAGCTCTTTTCTGCAGCGTTTTGGATTTTATCCCTGAAACAAGTCTTTTACAGATATATATCCCGTCTTTGTAAAGGGTCCAAAGGGACAGACTAGCATTAAATAGCTTGTTTTTTGTGCTTCATTAGCAGTATGACACAGTAAGGAAATGACAGGACATGAAGAGAGAACAAAAATACAAGAAAGATACGCTGCAAGACTCCATTTGTGGACGTTGCCAGCTCGTGGTTGTTGTCTTCAACCCTTAGAACCACAAGGACCACTCACCACTCCATCCAGGACACACTGAGCAGCGGCCTTCCTGGGATCCAGCGACACTCCTGTCTCCTGCAGCAGCTCCTGGTTCACCACCTCGATCTTGGTCTCGGCCTCGATGCGCCTCTGCAGACTGTGGAGACTTTCCTCCACAGTCAGCTGGAAAGAGTGGACCTGAGCTGTGGTCATGTTCAGGATGTGGACGACCTAAAGGAGACACGGGCGACAAACGGTTCGGTGTAAAGCACGGGTCGTCGTTTACTCAATAACTCAAGAGCGTTGTTCGTCCAAAACTCTAAATTTATTAAAAAAAGACAAATGTAATAATTTCCAAAATTCACAAAATGGTTTTAACTAATAAAACATGCTGCTTCAATCCATATCTGTTGGAGTTTAGCCTTTTAAAAACAGCATTTTCATTGTGGTCAGAAAACGGTTTGAATGTAAAAACAAAGACATTCGATAGAGTCCAACCTTGTTAATCAACACATTCCTCTTTAAAAAAAAGCATTTAATGTTTGGTCAGATCCCTGATCTCGTTCACTCGTTCTCTGAGTTCATTCAGAATGATGTCAGTTTGACTCTATTTCACTCTAGACTCGTTTAGTGCCTGTTCACAGTGTGCCGACTTATTGGCCTCCTGTATGATGCTCACACAAAATACTACATACTAGTACTCCCATTGATACCGCTCATCGGTTCGGTTCCTTATCGATACTCTTATCTTATCAGAAACGGAGCATTTCTGCAGACTGATGTTCTGCTTGTTGGTCACGTTGTGATAGACTGCTGCTGCTGCTGTTTCCTCTCTTACTTGTGAGGCTTTTATTGTGTTTGAGACAACCAGAGTTCTCAGCATCTACTGGAGATGTAGATTATAGATCTACATCTCCAGTAGACAAAACCCTGATGATAAAATAACCATAAACATTAGAAATGAAGGTTACATGCTGGATGACCCAGATACAACAGGCTCCAAAGCACTGATAAAACGCAGACTCTTAGGATCTAAAGGTCTGCCGCTAACTTGGCTCTGAGTTATGCTCTGCTTCATGCTCTTAAATGCTTGTTTGGAAAAGGAAATGTACTTATGACTTCTGGTGACTAGTAGTTCTTTTGATTACCAATGTTGAATGCACTTATTGTAAGTCGCTTTGGATAAAAGCGTCTGCTAAATGACTGTAATGTAATGTAATGTAATGTAATGTAATGTAACTCACCTTCATACTCAGAATCTGCTCCATTTCTTCAAAGCACGAGGGTTTCTTGGTGTCGGTGTTGACTTTGCCTCCTCTGTGGACAGGATCCCACTTCAACATCAGCTGCAGCAGCGCTTCCATCGGCCCCAACATCGTCCTAAATAACAGCGAAGAAAGCACGAGTTCAGGGAGAGGAACTGTCACTAAACGACGTCCAAATACTCACAGCGACTCAAGTCTATTTTACATTTCATTTGAGTGACTGATGGACAACCGAGCACTTTCTCCAGCTTAGGAAGAACATGTCGCCCCCCGTGTGATTAGTGATTGATGAGGTATATATTTCCAGCAGTCACAGCGTCCTGACCTGCTCAGATTGTTGGGGTAGGGGAGTTGTGTGGAGAACCTCACTTCTCCGTTCGGGTCCTCGACAGCCATGATGTCTTTAGAACCTTTATTCTTCACTTTGCTCGCCCTGTGAATGAAGAAGACAATGATGATCTTAAACGCATTGCTGTTTAATTTGTATATTCAAAGCACAAAAGCACAACTTGCTTTGTGAATGAGCAACTTCCTTCATTTGGATTTTAGATTTTTAATAAAACTTCACTATTTCATAAATTAATGATTATTGTCCAACAGGAAATGCTGCCATGGAGTCAGTTAAACTAGTAAACTGTGCGCTACAACCTGAGCCCTGTTGTATTTTTAAACCGTTATTCGTGCAGAAGACTGACAAGGTGAACTAAAGTGTTGTATATTTTATTTTATAAGCCAACTTAAGTCTCCAAAACCCTTTTTATCCATCCGGTAAAATAAACCACTCCTGTGCAACATGTACACGTCATAATGTTTTGCTTATCAGGTCAACTCACCACTGCACAGGCTGAAGGTTGTGCAGGAACGGACGGAAACCACAAATGCATTCAAATATCATGGTGCCGAAGCTCCAGTAGTCCACAGTCACCGTGTACGGCTTGTTCTCAAACAGCTCAGGAGCCTGAAGAGAAGAAGTGATGAAACATCACACATTTGATCAACATCGACGACCACGTTATCTAGCGTTTCTACATCTGTGAAGGAAGGAAGCGTCATAGATGTGATAAAGCGAGGTACATCTGAGGATAAAGACACAGTTATTTGTTTGCTTACCAGGTACTGAAGCGTGCCAACGAAGGAGGTGCACAGACTGCCCTGGTCCAGGTCTTTAGCATAGCCCAGGTCAATGATTTTGTGAACCAGCTGTAGAAGAAGAAAAAGGACATTTTAGACAGTTTCCTCAAGATGTAAAGTCAAGCAGAACAAAACCGTGAGGTGTCCGTTTACCTTTCCGTTGATATCTTGCAGCACTATGTTTTCAGGTTTAAGGTCTCTGTGTATGATCTTGTTCTCGTGAAGATACTGGATACCAGATCCTGGAGCACAAAACAAGTGGGTTTAACTGAAAGATGAGGCTCTAAAAAATAATTAGACGCGTCTGAATGAAGAAAACACGACATACCGACATCATTGAGTAACGAAAGAACTTCACTCTCTTTCAAACCGCAGCAGTTATCAGGTTTGCTCAGCATCTGTAATCACATCACATCTGCAGTAAATCTACATTACATGAGCCTCACACAGCATGCTATGATTGTATGTATTGTATGACGTACAGTGCAGCATGTGATGCAACTTCATCCTTCGCCCGTCTACACTGTGATGACATACATACATACATACATACATAAATAAATACATAAACACACATACATAAATACATACATCCTTTAACACATCCAAACTCCAATTTACATCGTTTTCTGTTCTTGTTGTCAGACAATGTTGTGGAAAGTTTCTAATGTTAATCGGGAGAAGAGTTTTGTTCACAAATCAAACAATCAAGTCTTCAAAAGATTCAAAGTTGTCTTTATCTGTTTATTCACTTGCAAGTGGGAAGATAATTCAACAGAGCAGGTATCACAGCAGTCTGTTGAAAAAGCCTTCAACGAAATACAATATTCAATACTCTTTATACAGTTGTTATCTCTGAAGGGAGTCACCCACACAAGGGCTTATCCATTGTATTTTGCTGACTCCCCACAGTTTCGATACATCAAAGGTAGGATGAGGACAGGTTTCCTCATTACTGCATAGTTTCAACTTTCTTGACTCCAGATAAGGTCGAATTAATAAGATACAGTTCTTATTTCCAGTTTCGGGTTCACAGCAAGGACACATAGTTGTTTATGCATATTTTTACCATTACAACAACAGAACATCACAATAGATTACAGCGTATAAAAACCACCTGTTACCCAAGTGAACAGTACTGCTCCCTCCTAAAAGTCGAATCACTGCATTTTGTTTTGCTGAGTCATTGTGGAGAGAGCAATGCAGGAGCAACAGCATGGCAGGCTGTAAACTTTACAACAGAGACTGGTCGTAAAATGACCATCAGCATGGCGCTGAACAGCATGACTCATGCTGATGTTGTGATGTTTAACCAGACGCTGGTGCAACCTCCTCTACAGGAGTGACGCTCCATGGTGCACTAGGGTTTTATCACCAAACTATTACCAGGAAGGACGCATGCTTTTACTTTCTCTGACTGGAAATCTGAAGAACAAAGTCCCTCACCTTCCTCAGGTCTCCCCTGGAGCAGTACTCCATGGCCAACAGTGGGAGATCATTTAGGGCGATGTGCCTCATTTCCTCCGGGACATCTCGGGCTGACACAACATTGATGTGATTCAACCTGATTGGGAGAGAAAGAGGAGTCAATACTATACTATTACTATTTAATGATACCCATGCATGATCATAATAATTTTGACTAAGTATCATCATTATGATACCGGGACATCACTGTATATAATGCCTTTAAATCAATGTGCTAATGAACTGTCCCCTAACAAAGAAAAGTATATACAAAATAAGTCAAACTTTTTCATGATCTGGATTTCTCTGCTCCATCGGTCCTTATTTCTTGGCGTGAGCTCCAGACGGCACATTTTCACAGCTAGTTTTTCATTTGTATCCTACAACACAGACAAAAAGAAACTCTGTTGTTATGTCTCACTGCATAAAAGAGAACCCCAAAACAGCAAGTTTGTGTTTAGCTATTCCCCAATATATCTTCATAAAATGTCACAATACTTAAGAGTACTTAATGATGCAAAGTAGGTAACTAAGTAGTAAATGTTATGGTTGTTTTGAGAGGTGTCAGTGTTTAGAGTCACATTTCTCTGCAGTGTCAGGGTCATATAACTGAACTTACATGATGTTGGTACAGGTAGACATGGTAACTTACATGATGTTGGTACAGGTAAACATGTCCAAATCCGCCCATTCCCAGCCTCTCCTTCAGCTCCCAGTCTCCGCAGTTCTGGTTCTGCCTGAAGGGGGGTTTCTCCATTGTTCTGACGCAAGTTAAACTGAAATATACAAACAACGTTTACATGACAGTAAAGTTCTCTTACATCCCGTAATATTTAACCTAAAAGCCATTTGTAGTGATAACAAACTGACTGCGACGTTTGAATTCCTACCTAGCTAACAAACTAAAAAACAGGACATGGCTACATCCTGGAACACCTGCCAAGCTAATGTCAGCTTACACCGATATTTGATAATGCCGATGTTAAAATTACGTTTTAGGCACAAGTGGCCTGTTAATTACAGATAGCATGCATGAAAAACACAACATTTAATTATTATGGAGACTAAATTGGCTAACTTTAGCAGGTATCTAACGGGCTAGCTACGTCAAACGTTTAGCCAAACCAACGGCAGAACACATACATTCCAGGAAATAGATGACGCCGGCTCGTTAGCATTAACTACAAACTGAATGCCTTCGACGCCACTTAAGTGACATTCTAAGTGGATGCTTCCGTCGCTAAAAAAGCGAGTTTTTTTTAGACTTACTTTGTGTTTCTATGTAAGTGTCATGAGCCGTTTTTTCGGTGTAACTGCGAGCTGTCCGGTTGTTTTTTCGGCACCGTGAGATTGTGTGTACTTTTTCCGTCGTGACGTCACGAGAGTACCCGGATGTTCTTTTTTCTTGAAAAATTAAAAGCGAGGTTGCGTTCAAGGACGCGAACACCGGCTGCGTTTAACTAAAACTGTTGATGACCGTTAAAATCAGCAGGCCTTTATATATATATATATATATATATATATATATATAAACAAATATAAACAATAAACAAATGACTATTTTCATATATTACTTTATATATAATACACGTTTGATCATATGACACTGTAATGTACGTTTACTTACGTAAAAGTACCCATTAGGAAGAATCACAAATTTGTATTATGTTGTTGAATTTTACAGTTGGGACTAATTTAAAAAAAATGTTTATACTGCTGGATATCTTAATTAATCCAGAGGTTTTTCATTTGTTTTATCCAAGGACACATCTGGACCCCCTCATGTATGTCTGTCTTTTACACTTCTGTAGTTTTTTATGTACAAGAACAACACAGGCTAATGTAGTATAAAATGTAAATTCTCAAGTAAAGTACTTCCTGGGTCCTGAATCACAGAGGGTAATTTATTGTACTATTTTTGTGGATGTGTTAAATTTCAGGAATTTCTTACCTTTAACAGTTTAATCTGGCCAAAGCATACATTTAATAAATTGTACACAGAAGATATTGAGCCATATATTGTGCGCACATGATATGGATCTTGTGCGCAGATAATATGTGAATATATAAATATATATATATATATATATATATATATATATATATATATATATATAAATATAAATATATATATATATATATATATATATATATATATATAAATAATGTAATATGAAAAACAATCTTTGAGTATTTTAGGGGCTTGGTTGCAGTAAAAGTTGCAATACCACAATATATAAATACTTTTGATACAATTAAACGTCTCACATCCAACATTTCCATCAAAATGTACTTAAAGTATTTCAAATAAAATAGTAATAATGCAGCAGAATGGCTTGTCAGTGATGTATATTATTGGATCAGATTATGTAAGGAACATTTTAATGTAAAAATAACAAAAACACTGGATTTAATGTGCTGATTTCCTTTTTAAATCTTCAGTGAACAGCTGTCAAAATATATGCGTTTGGAATGTGGTGAAGTAGACGTTTTTAAATACTTAGCTGATGTATGAGTACCCTCTGAAATGTATGTACATTCCACACAATGACGTTGGGACACAGTCAACCTTTCAAAACACTTTTTATTTTCACCTTCTATGCCTCCCAAAACGAGAAGCTCACAGACAACATTTCCATTGGTGAGTTTTTTTAACAAGGCAGTGACACATGTAGCTCACTGTGTGTGTGTGTGTGTGTGTGTGTGTGTGTGTGTGTGTGTGTGTGTGTAGCATTAAATGAACATTGCCTCACCTGCACCAGTCTAAAAAACACTGAGATGGATCAGATCAGACCTCTACATGTAAAAAGATTTGTATGAGCTGGCTCGAATCTCTAAAACACAACAGCATACAACAGCGTTAAATATAGCCATTTCCTTCATTCACATTGAGAGAAATAAAAGAAAAATGACCATGAGCTCAAGGACAGGAAAAAAAAAAAAAGAAAACATGTTGACCTACCTTAAATATTAACCCTCCATTTAATACTCTAACCATAATATAAACGAAAACAGGCCATAATATCTCATGCTTTATTTACACGTCACATTCAGAAATGAGGCGTTCATGGGCAGAAATGAAAAATAACGTGTTATTTATTAAAGGACAGCTGCGGGCATGCACTGCTGCTTTAACGGAGGTAACGGGGTGACTTTCACTTGTGCATCACAAGAGCCGTCACCAGGGGAACCAGCCATTTCCATGCTAACCAGTGCCATGGAGATGCTGCAGCTGCTCTTTGATGCGAGTGAGTGGTGACGACGTGTTGGGGGGGGGGGGGGGGGGGGGGCCTTGGGGAGTTTGTCAAGGTGGAGGCTCTGAAGATTGGCTTTCCTTTCATACCATACTGTATGGAGAGTAGACAGCCTGTGGTGAGGTTTTTAATGTTAATTGTACGGTAAAACACCGTTTCTTTCTACAGTAAAAAAAAACTTTTTTAAAAGGGAAATATGAAATCAAACTCCAACGTCCACTGTAAAATCAGCAGCGCTCGCATCCTTTTACTGTAATAGCAGAAAAAGTTATATCGTATTTATTATTCTGGCAAACACAGCACAACTGTTTTTTTACCGTAAAAACAGTTTTTTGTTGTTTTTTCATACAGTGATTTGTTTTTGGATATAGTTTCAAGTTACTACTAGGAGTACTAATACGTATTACTAGGACTGACTTTGAACTGTCCATATTCTGTTCAGTTTTAGTTAAATGGTCCGATTCTTAAAATCACAAGAATGATCTTTGTGATTATTGTTAATATTATTGATTAATATGCAGATTATTTCTCTCTTCTTTTCTCTTTATTTCTCTGTGAAAATGTTAAAAAATAGTGAAAAAAAATGATCTGATCTTTTGTCTGCCCAACACTCCAAAAATCCAAATAGATTAAATTTACTATGACATTTGTCAAAGAAATGCTGCAAATCTTAAGATTTTAGAAGCAGGAACCAGAAAAATGTTTGACCAAAGATCAATTGAACATCAAAACAGTTGCAGATGATTTGATTGACTAATTGTTTGAGCTCTTGAGCTCACAGTTGAGATTGAAAGTCCATTCTTGACCTCCAAAACAGCAAAACAATAAAAAAAAAGGAATTTGAACAACTGAATTTTCATAAAAAGTGGATGAACTCTTTGTGATGAGGAAGATCGTTTGATGCAATCCATTATTTTCTGAACATTTGTACTAAATTAAATGAGTTGGTACACGTAGAGATGCTCCATGTGTAAAATCAAATGATCAAAATCTACCCAAAAAGATTATTTTAGTCAGAAATAAACGTAAATGATCGATGCTGAAGTTTGGAATAAAGATTAATTCATAATTTCAGGATAAAATCTGAGAAGTGCCTTCAAGTTGATGAAATATTGGTTTTAATCTGAACTGAATGAATCAAAACTCATCATCCGCTGCTCTTCAGCCACATTATAAACAGCCAAGTCAAACACTATTAATAAATACAGAGCTGTAATGTTAAAGTCATGTAACTGATGTCAGCTATGGAAACAATATCTATATAAACTTAAACACAAAACCACCAGAATGGAAAAAAAGTCTGAGAGATGACTCAGGTGAAAGATGAGAGGAGATATAGATGAAAAAATAAGCAAATGACTATTTTCATTATCGATTAATCGGCAATTCTTTTGTACAAAACCCAAAGACACAAAGGTTTCATGAAGGAAATATTCATAATCAAGAAACCGTCGTCTCCGCTCCAGAACAGCAGGCAGAACGTGATTTGAAAGGCAAACACTAAGCTAAGCTTAAGCCTTGACATTAAATCATGTGTTCCAAAAAAAACAACAACACAAATCCACATTTAGAGCTGATGACGACGTGACAGACAGGACTCACTCACATAGACCGGAGACAACCACGGGTAATACAAAAAAACAGGTGTTGTGTCACTTAGCCCTGCAACCCCCCCCCCCGAATATGTGATGAGATGCATATTCACTGCAGGTACAGCAGGTGTGTTGTGGCTGAACGTCGTCAGCTCTCCCTGCTGGTTCTGACGTTTTTAAAAGCCTGAGTAGAAACACGTCTGTAATGCTATGAGGCGTTTTATGGCGACCAAAAAAAACAAAAAACAAAAAACAGGCTGCCCAGTTCCTTCCTTTTTTAATTATTATACATTCTCCACCTTTTTTTTTTCATGCATCTCCTATAACAACCCTGATCCCTTTTAAAAATCATGCTGTGGGTCGTAGCCAACCATGCGCCGTCTTTGGATCGCTGCCCACGGCAGCTTCTCTCACCGTGTAATCCCGTCACAAACACCCTCTAATCACGTACTAATCTCTGATAGGTACACAGGCGTCACTATAATACTCATATTGTGCTGAATTATTACCACCATGTCAGAGAAAAAGAAAAACACAACAACAACAACAACAACACATGATTATCGTGTAGCGCTTCTGGGACTTACAAGAAGAGACTTTGAGCGCACCTAACGCGTCTTCACAATCGTGTGATTGAATATATTGTAAATATATTACCGTCATATATCCTACAATATAAGCTGATGGTGCGCTGTATATATATATATATATATATATATATATGTATATATATATATATATATATATATATATATATACATATATATACACAACACATCCTGGATGTTTACAAAGAGTATGAGTAGCATATATTTTCCTTTTACATTTTCAATATACACTTGACATACACAGGAGGAAAAGGTTCAACATCAACAAACAACTGTAAAATACCATAAAAATATTGAAAAAACAAGAACATTCAGGGTCTGCCTGGTGAGTGTTAAAATAGGGTTTATAAATGAGAGGCTATAAGTACAGACGGAGATTACACATGTTGGGTGAGGCACCCGCATGAGGGAGACAAAAAACAAACAGAAAAAGGACTTGAATGACCCCCAGAGAACAAGTTTTGCAGCTCTCAGTTTTGCCCTTTTAAAGTAGTAAAAGGCCTAAAAGAAGCAGAGCTGGATGCAGGCATGCGGATCACCGGAGGAAAACAACATTCGGCCAAGAAATAGAACAGAAGCACATCACGGGGACAGAAAGCCAAAAGCAACTCCTGTTCGAGTAGAGACAAAAAGAAGAAGAAGAAGAAGAAGAGCTCTCTGGATGAGATGAGCTGCTGTGAAGTTCAGCTGACACCTCTAATCGGCCCGTGTCACCGCGGCCACGCCTTCATTAGTGTGTGGAGTACGGTCCGCAGATTCAACTCGATACCACCTTCAGTAAAATAGGAGCTAAAAGCTGTGAAGCCCCCCCCCCCTTTTGTGGAATGTGAACGCACCGCGGTGACGTGGAGATAAAAACAAGGAGCTGGTAAACGGTGGTGATGAGTTACAGCGCTTCAGAAGTCAAGAGTGGTCGGTGGAGATTCAGACTGCAAGTCGTCCTCAGTTTGAGATGAGATGCTTTTAATACGTTTGGTCCCCGAAAAAGGTCAAGAACAAAAAGTGGGAGAAGGAGGCGAGAAAAAAAGGAACCCGGATGTTTTTCGTCCCTGTGCGTTCGCTTCTCTTCATCTCGCCGTTTCGGTCTGCTGTCGCATCCCAGCGCACGTTTCTCAAAGACGCCTCGTCTCTGCAGGTCTGTGGCCTCCTGCACCAACGCGGTGCTTCTCGGCCACGCTGCCAGTCACGGGGTCTGCATCTCCTCTGTCCCATGAGGAGATCGGGGTGTGCCGGGGGGAGGGCGTCGTGGTTTTGGTTGGTGGGTGGTTGGTGGGGGGGGGTTGGCGTTGGGGTGCAGACCCCCCCCTCAC
The DNA here is from genome assembly GCF_023349555.1 of Cebidichthys violaceus. NCBI lineage: Eukaryota > Metazoa > Chordata > Actinopteri > Perciformes > Stichaeidae > Cebidichthys > Cebidichthys violaceus. The sequence goes on along the minus strand of NW_027176950.1, from coordinate 260,274 downwards.
TCCTGCTACCCCCCCTTCAAGCAGAGCTCCAAACCCTCCTGGATCTCAAATAAAAACCTCATGCAGGGAGACGGCCTGCCGCTGGCAGTGCAACGCTGTGCCGCTCCCAGGGCGCCCCCCCCGCCCCGTCTCACTTCTTGACGGCCTGGCGGTAGCTGTGTCTCTGGCCGTCCGGTCGGGGCTTACCGCCGCCGCCGCCGCCGCCGCCGCCTCCGCCTCCGCTGCAGCCACTGGCCTTGCTGCTGGTGCCCCCGTCCCTTGCACTGCTGGCCTGGCTGATCTGGCTGGCCTGGCTGCTGTCCTGCAGCGTGGGGCTGGACTGGGCCCTCTGCAGCCCGTTGTCCTCCAGCAGCTGGGACTCGAACACAGACAGGTCCTCCTCGCCGCTCCGGATCTTAGCTCGCAGCAGCATGACGTACGTCCCATACCGGGTTTTCTGAAAGGAGACAAGAGAGTGAGCTGTAACAGTGATTTAGTATCATATCATTTAGTTCTTTCTCTTGAGTCCCAGCTCACCTCAAACTCCAGATACTCATCTCGCTGCCGGTACTCGTCCAGCTCGCGCCCTTTCACCTTGCGGTCGGGGGGGTAGGAGCGTAGCTCTGCCAGCTCGGTGGACAGGGTTCTGAATCGAGCCTCGTGGGACCTGATCTGCTCCTCCTGTGAGAACAAGATCAACACGGACATCAGGAGGGAGATGAAGGAAAACAATCACAAACTCCTTCTTTCATTGACAGTTTTTAAATGCTCAGCTTGTTTTTATTTTAGTCTTTTATTTAACCTTTATCCTGCTGCAGTTGTGACTCCCATTTTATTTTACTAGCATTATAGTTATTATTTCCTCAGACTTTATGGTTTGTTTTGAATTACACACAGAGATGTTTCGATTTAAAGGATCGGTTCTAAATGTTTCTAGTGCGCCTTAAAGAAAGAAAGAGATCTAGACGTTTACATCTCATCTACACCTGGATATCGACGACAAACTCACAAAGGTGGAGAGACTTTTTGTTGGAAGTTGTGTAATAAAAAACAAAACACGCTGGACTTCAGAATCAATGGAGGCAGACTTATGTCTCTCTCTACTTAGGAAACATGTCTAAAGAACCGGGAATCAGAGACAAATATCTACTAAATATTCTAACAATAAACAGGTTGACGTGAGGAATGAGATGCCTGTGGTCATAAACCACTAGTGACCACTGGGTAATATATCACATCGGTGTTAAGTGCCGTGTTTATTCATTAAAAATTAATTCTAATTACTCTGCTATGAGGAGATGAAAAAATGACGTGTCAACTCCTTTTGGCTGCACAGAACAGATCATTACTCTGCTGCTAGATGTTTTGATGAATTTCACAAGATCTTAGACTTGACTCAGACCCAGGTCTCTGGACTTTGAAGCGAGTTCAACATAACCAGGTTATTTTTTGGTTATCTGGATTAACTAACCCCAACAACCACCATCCTGCTAAGGCGTCCTACGAAGCTGATTATCAACTCTGTAAATCAACTCATGGTTTCTCAATCTGGCCGTGAGCGCGTCCACTTAAAAAAAGGCGGAGTTTGCAGCATGTGACCAATCACAAACATGGATGAGTCGGCGCATTTTACAAATACTTAGAAAACTATGATATCAGAGAAATACGAAGGCGTTAAGCACTAAATTCAGGCTGAAAGTAACACAGCGGGTCATAAATCACTGATTGTGTGAATGTGTGAATCAACAGATTTATAATCTCACTGCTTCATCTAGAGCACAATAGATCTGATTTTTTCCATCCAAACTCCATTTCACAGTGCTGCGGCTGCAGCTAAAATAATTAGGTTAAAATATCGTCACACACAACATAAAAATACATCTGCAACACATTAATTTAACAGAAAACACATGTAATTACAGTCAGATCCATCGTGCTCTAGATGAAGCGGTGATGTGCTGAGTCTGTTAATTTACACATTCACACAGTCTGTGATTCAGTGCCAGCTGTTATTTCTGCATTTGTCAGTTTAAAATGTGTTACTTTTAGTCTGGATTATTAACAGAAGTTACCATATTTGGACTGAGGAGGAGTATACGTCTCTGGTCGAGACCTGCCAATCACCATGTAGCCCTGCCCTAAAGCATACCCTGCTTTATGGTCTGTTTGACTCTAAATGGACCATAATGTACTAAATGAACATCATGCTGTATTGAAGAAGACTTGAAACTAGAGATTGAGACCATAAACTCATGTTTACAATGTTTACTGAGGTAATAAATCAAGAGAGAAGTAGAGTCATTTTAGACTAGACTTCTATACAACCAGAGGAGTCGCCCCCTGATGGACACTAGAGAGAATGCAGCTTTAACACATGAAGCATTCACTTCAGTCGGTAGGATGTCGCCTGTCTCAATCATGGCTATCTAAGAAGTGAACTTCTGTCGTAAGACTGAAAAAACCCAGAGTTAACCCTGAAGTTATACCTCGCTGACCCCAAATCCTGCTTTGCAGCACAGGCCCCAGGTCCAGCACCCCCTGTAGGACTACAAGCAGCCGTTCATACCTCCGACAGTTTCGACACCGTCCCCGGCAGCAGCGGCCGGCTGAACTTCTTCTGTGAGCCGATGGCTGCTGGGAAAGGAGGAGCCGAGAATATGGCGGCCACCGTGTTGATCCGCGTGATCCAAGACTGCATCTGCTCCGCGTTCCTGTACGGATAACACACAAAACAATATCACAAACAGATCCGAAACACACTTATCAGCTCCTCTCATACGCTCACATCACAACACGGCTACAAACATCAACATCAAAGGGATCATTATCGGAGAAAACGCAGCCTCGCTGTGGACAAAGAAATTATTCCGGAGCCAATTAACGCATGAGAGAAAAAAAAGGGGGCCTGTTTTACACTAACGGACCCATTAGGGGCCCATGAGAAATATCAGATTGAATCAGACAGCCTTGCTTAAATCCCTGCGGACACACGGAGAGAGAGACAAAGAGGAGAGAGAGAAAGAGATGGAGAGACAAAGAGGAGAGAGACACACAGAGAGGGGTACAGTATCTGGGACGAATGCAAGCTGCAACTGGAGCACAGAGCCCGTCCTCCTGGGGGGCCGAGACATGTGGCCACTCATGTGCCACTTCCTGGATACTGATAACACACACATGCTCACCTCCACCTTTCCTCCTACACATCCACCCTCACACAGACTATATATATATACATATATATATACTTCCCGTGTGTGTGTTTCATTGATCCGTGTGCTCTTTTGCATGTGTTCTGCACAACACATATGCACATGACTTGAGCACAGCTGGCGCAGCGTGTTGTTTGCTAAAGGCTGAGCGCTCAGCTGCGGTTAGTCAGCCACAGCTACAGTACATCGGTCCAAAAGTACGTGGACAGCTTGGTGTTGCACCCGTATGGGATTGTGGAGTATTGATCTGCTGCTTCAAGGTGCAGCAGGTGAGATCTGGTCAGATCTTTTAGTTTAAAAATGTTAAAAAAGGGGTTTGTTTATTGGATTAATTTTAAAAAAGAGGCAGAAAAGAGAAAATGTATTTTCCCGCCACCAGAAGATTACTTTGCTGGGAGGAAGGCGGGTGGCCTTTTAATCCAATAAACAAACGCTGTTGCATGAAGATTTCGCTTCATTTGAACCAAGCGCCCGAAACCGAGCCTTGAAAAACAGCTCTTGACCAAAAAATACACGACTGCAGATAATGACAGGGGTGTCCACATACTTTTGACCACATACTGAGAAAGAAGAATGGCTGAAGCGGACAGAAGATAAGACAGGAGTCCATCTGTGCAGTTAGCGGCGTACCGGACCAATGGAGATCCGTACTGAAGGTAAATTACAAAGTTATCATGGCGTGTTCACAAGTGATCTGTAAAATGTAGTTTTAGTGATAAACTTGAATAAATCCAGTAGTTTGAGGAAATGTTTTCACATGAATGTAAAGTACATATTAGAGATAAATTATAAGATGTTCTCTCCACGTCACTCACGGTGCCTGGAAGAGATACACCCTCCAGTCGGCTGTGCGCAGGTAGAAGACGTTGGGCCTCTTGCTGTAGTCCGAGGCCTTCATAGCCAGAGAGTGGTGGATGGACACGGCGTTCTTCAGGTCCTCCTCTGATAGCTGTTTATCCGGCCGGTACTCCCCCTGGCACGGCAGTAATGAATAAGAAATGAACGCTCGGATTAACACCAAGGGGTCTGAACACTTATTAAAGTCGGAGAGCTGACTAAGGACATGTTTTTATTGGAGGAGAGTAAAGGGCTGCATAAAAAAACATAAAAACACTGCATTGAAAGCAGTGATCTAGAGTCTGGACTGGAGAACATCAGATTATTCTGTATTCATTTGTAACAATACCAAAACTATACCTTTTCTGATCGATGTTTTCACACCACACCACATTGAATGTTAAAAAAAAGATTGCTTTCTTTATAGAAATATAAATTTCCCTGATCAAACAATGACTCTAAATTTAAGGTACAGTGATACTGTAACAACAAATAATGTATTCAAAAAGTCCTCTAAAGTTACTATAAAATGATTTATACTGGCTGTTGTTTTAAATCTTTCCCTCATAGTCCTGGAACACAAAGATACTTTGAGGAATTTAAGTGTTAAACTCTTTTTTATTTAACAAAAGAAGCCACATCTTTAAATTCTCAGATGTTAAATGATCTTTGTCAGGACAAAATTAATTAAATTAAAGAGAAATCTAATCCAAATTCAAGGTAACAAGACATTGAACTTCTCAGTACTTGAGTATATTTTGCCAAAGAAAACTACGGTGTCACGACGAGCTCGCCAGGATGTTACATCACAGCACTTTTTAGAGTGTAAACAGGAAATGGATTCAGCAAAGTGACGAATTCCTTTGAAAGATAAACATTTTGGGGATGAAGTGTCAACAGGTGACCTGATATAAAAAAAAAGAACATTCTGCATCTCCATCGTGAGGAGAAAGACGTTTGTTGCTGCTATGAAAAGTAAAAACAGGATCACCTGATATTTTAAAGGCTGAATAATGAATATCAAGTAGTAGCTGCTACAAATCGCTTCTCACGCAGCCTTTTGAAGTATTTATACATAGAATATACTCTGTATTGACGTGAGTGACTTACTTTCTGCAGATAGAGAATGAGCCCTTTGAGGATGACATAGAAAGTCTTCCACCCTCTCTTCCCTCTCGGAGCTGAGAAGAGAAAACATGTCAACGTTAAACCTGTAGTTTTGGACATGAGCCTCTTTAAGGAACTTCCCCCCAGGACCGGGACGGGTTTTAACCCCTCAGAAAGGCCCTGTTCTGGGTGTAGTGCTATCTGGAAGAACAGAAACTTTATCTGCTGATTCCTCCTTTTCTTCCTCATTTTTATTTTTGTTACCTCCTCCAAACTTTAGCTGTTAACTTTTGTTGTGTTTGTTTTTTTGTCAGCAGGATTACAAAAAGAACTTGGTGACAGGTGCACTGGTTAAGGAAGAACCCATTATATTTTGGAGCGGATCTGAAACACGATCAATATCAAATAATTTTTTACATATGGTAAGTGCCTTTTTTTAAACTACAGATTCAGAAAATACAAAGTTCTTTATGATATCATAGCTGGAATAACTGGGATTGTATTTTTTCACCTTTTCACCTATTTCTTTTTGGGATGGGAGGATAATGTCAACTGAGCAAATGATCATGTAATGTGATCAAAGGTTCCTAAAAAGAGCAACCAAACAGTAGCTGCTGTAGTCCAACAGGAAGTTAGCATCACACTGGTTCACTCACATGACTTCACGTTAGTCTATAAAGGAACTCCACCACGGTCACATGACTTCACATCAGTCTATAAAGGAACTCCACCACGGTCACATGACTTCATGTTAGTCTATGAAGGAACTCCACCACGGTCACATGACTTCACATCAGTCTATAAAGGAACTCCACCACGGTCACATGACTTCACATCAGTCTATAAAGGAACTCCACCACGGTCACATGACTTCACATCAGTCTATAAAGGAACTCCACCACGGTCACATGACTTCATGTTAGTCTATGAAGGAACTCCACCACGGTCACATGACTTCACATCAGTCTATAAAGGAACTCCACCACGGTCACATGACTTCATGTTAGTCTATGAAGGAACTCCACCACGGTCACATGACTTCACGATAGTCTATGAAGGAACTCCACCACGGTCACATGACTTCACGATAGTCTATGAAGGAACTCCACCACGGTCACATGACTTCATGTTAGTCTATAAAGGAACTCCACCACGGTCACATGACTTCACGATAATCTATGAAGGAACTCCACCACGGTCACGTGACTTCACATTAGTCTATAAAGGAACTCCACCACGGTCACATGACTTCACATTAGTCTATAAAAGAACTCCACCACGGTCACATGACTTCACATTAGTCTATAAAGGAACTCCACCACGGTCACATGACTTCACGATAGTCTATGAAGGAACTCCACCACGGTCACATGACTTCATGTCTCCACCACTAAGCTAAAGGAGGACCAGTGTTCTAGTGAGGACGTTTAGTCGTCTCATTTACACTCTTTTTGAAGACATGTAAAAGCTTCTAAACTCACCAGAGAGGTGTTTGCTGACCTATTTTATATTAGAGAACTAAACGTTAAAATCTCTTAAGCTTATTTCAGACATCTAAACCAGAAACACATTGACTTAGAGACTAATTTCTGGGTTTTAGGACTCTTGAGGTGAGATTGTTTTGCTGTTTCCTAGAACAAGAGTGACTTTTGAATATATATATATCTAAAAAACAAAAGTCTGAGTCTTCGTACTTCTCTTGCCGTCCGAGTCGGCGTGGACTTTGCGGACGAGGAAGCCATTCTTGTACAGCAGCGATCCGGACGGCTGCGTCTCGTCCGTCAGCGGCTTCCCAGCGCTGCCCTCCCCCTTCACCGACCGGGAGGCGCTGGAGTCACACAGGCTGTCGCCCAGCTCCGAAAACGACTTCCGCAGCTCTTCCTCGTCACTATGGAGACAAAAAAATAAATAAATAACAAATAGACAGATCCCATGGAGATCAACACTTATGTGTCATGTCTCATTAGCGAACACATCATCATCGTTCATCCTGAGACTCAGGACAAGAGGGCCACAGATTTCACACACTGACTGGGAAACTTTTCTCTTTTCATACAGAACACATGAGTAATGTCCAACGGGCCACTGCTGGCGTCTTGGCAGAAGCTCTTTGTTGCATCGTTAGAAACATGACGCTCCGTGTGAATGAAGCTGCCTTCAAAGCTTTAACTGTGTGTGTGTGTGTTTCCTGAGAAGCCGTCTCCGCTCTCCTCCATCAAACAGCTAAAGAGTGACACCTCCCTCCTCTCTAGTTCCAGCTTTGGGGAGAACAAACAGAGGAAGCATCACTGTTACTCTTCCTCCTCCTCCTGAAGCCACAGAGGTGAGGAAGAGCTTTCTGATGCTTTACAGACTCGGAAAAGCCCCACAATAACAGACTTTGTGATAAATGATACAATAATATTAACAATATTTAATTTAACTCGTCCTTTTTTCTTATTCTTGCTATCAGATCCAAACTTTTTCTGTTTACTTTTGACTTATTTCTTTATTGTTTAATGTTCTCTAAAACGTTATTTTTTTTTTTTTATAATTCAGAAAATACAAACTTCATAATGATGTAGTTGTAGCTGGACTATACAGAAGTTTGGTCCAATTTTGCTGGACTGGGATCATATTATTTTATTTTTTATTTTCTTTATGGGATTTGGTTTGAGTCCATTTTGTCCTTTGAATCCTGGTTTCGGACATCTTTATATATTTATTTTCTTTCTGTTTTCATTTAGTTTTTCCCTTCTATTGTAATTCTGTAGTTTGTGTGATGTAAACCAGTTAAGAGTCATTACCTACTTTGTATTTGTGTTTTATTTACGCATTTAAATCACTGAGAATGTGCTTCTGAACCTGTATTCCTGTTTTTGATGGTGCTGATTTATTGATTTTCTTACATTCGTCTCTGCAGTTAAATGCTTTTTTATTTGTCAACACTGTAATATCCAATAACTTTATATTTATATTGATGTTTAAAAGATGAATTATCTATTTTTCATCAAGTCCTATTTTATATTTAAAAGTCCTATTAGACCTCTTTTCTGATTTGAATGGGTTTTATTTAATTTATTATTAGTATTATTACCAGATCCGGGAACATCGCTGACAAATAGTCCAGTATCAGAAACAGATGTTCAGATTGTAAACAAACAAAGTTAGAGAAACTTATTTGGAATAAAACAACAACTTTGACCTTCTGTGAGAGATTAAATATCACGATGTTACAGAATCATAACTGAAAATATCACCTACAGTAAGTCATGATAAACTGACAGATACTTAAAATATATTACGGTGTGAAACTGGAGCACCGTTCTCAGAACTCGATTTCTTTCACCGGACTCGTTCTTTATTGAAGTCAGTGTTCAGAGTTGCTGCCGGTGAACAGAAGTTTGTGAGCACATCGTTAAAAACGGGCCTCGAGGAGCCGTCTCTCTAAATGAGCTCTGGCTCGCTTCGACTGCAGCTTTATTTCTTTATAACTACTCTCATGTGCACTCTGAGTGTGTGTGTGTGTGTGTGTGTGTGTGTGTGTGTGTGTGTGTGTATTTCCCGCAAAACAAGTCCCTTTATGTTTGTCTCTTCTAACCAAAAAGTGAACAATGTTTTTGTTTGGATGATGAAAGACTTTTGTTATCTGTGTTCTAACCCCATTTCATTTAGTTTGTATCTTAACTCCTTGTCTACTAGCTCCTTTGTACGATTCCTTTACTGTTTCTATACCAATTTTGTATGTTTTGTCATCCATTTTTTGTTTTTATCTTAAAGTATATTCTTATCTACTCAACCCTCTTTAATTATTTGTGTTTTACATATTTTATAAGATAGATAGATAGTAACTTTATTGATCCTGCGAGGGGAAATTATTTCGTTACAAGCAGCAATAGATTCCAGATAAATTTAGCAGCAATAGGTTACAGGTATAAAAATCTTAATATTATATATAAAAAAAAATATATTAAAAAAAAGAAAAATACACGTCACAATACACAATATATACAATTATAATAGAGTAAAGATGTTATATTAAAAAAAACGGTTTTATTAACATTTTTCAACGTTTTATGATTGATTTTTACTTTTACACTCCTGTATATTCTAGTCTACTAGCCCCTCTTTGATTTGTTGTGTTTTATTTATTCTTTTACTGTTTTATTAGCATTTTTAAACGTTGTAAAATCCTTTTTTGTTTTTGTATTACTGTATATTCTTTATTTATTCATTATTGTTTTATTAGCATTTTTTGTTTGTATTGTATTGTTAGTGTTTGTGCATCCATCAGCATTTATTTTTATTTGTTTGTTAAAATCCTTATAAACTTCTGTTTTTCTGTACAGTTTACATTTATACTTACAGAATTGTAAGTATAACATTTGACAGACAATACTTAGTGTATTACTACATCAGTGTTAATCCCACTCTCCTCTATATAACTCCTCACAGTGGGAGTTTAGAGGGATTTGTCACATTAGGAGACGATGGACGCTTTAGGCAACAACGCCGAGCGTCTCTGCATCCGCCTGCTCAGGTAACACGGCAATTCCACTTGTTACCTCACCAGGCGGCACCCATGATAAAAAGTTCAGCCCGAAAATAGAAAAATGGCTGGATGCCGAGCCCCCCCGAGACCACGCTATGAGTAACCAACAGTACATAACAGCAGTTAACCCCGAACAGGAGCCAGAGAGAGAGGGAGAGAGAGAGAGAGAGAGAGAGAGAGAGAGAGAGAGAGAGGAGGGAGGCAGAGACAGAGCCAATGAGCATCTAGCCTGTTGCCTGGTAACTGCTCCCATTCTACACAGAGGCAAAGTGGAGAGGGAGGATGGAGGGAGAGAGAGAGAGAGACAAAGCTGATCCTTCTCTGATGGCAGAACATTATCCACAATAATATGAGCAAGAAGAGGAGAACAAAGGAAAGGAAACAAGAGGAAATTAAAGAAGAGGTTGAGAAAAGAAAAGATAGGAGAGGAGAGGAGAGGAAAGGGAGGAAAGGAAACAATAACAAAAAGAATACAGTAAAAGTGAAAAGAAAGGTTGAGAAAATATATTAAAGGAAAAAAAAGAAAGAAAGAGTGGAAAGGAAAGCAAAGGAAAAAGGGAACAGGGAAAGACACGTAAGGACAACTAAATAAAGGAAAGGAAATAAAATGAAAAAAGAAGAAAGAAAAGCAGAGGAGATGAAAGAAAGGAGAATGAAGTGGAAAAGAAATTAAGAGAAATTAAACGAAAAGAGGAGAGAGGAGTGGGGGAGAAGAGGAGATGAGAAGAAAGGAAAGAAAGATCCATGAATGAAAATTAAAGAAACAAACGAAATACAAAAGGTGAGGGGGAAAAGAAAAAAAAGAGAGGAGAGCAGAGGAAAAGAAAGGAAACAAAACAAAAGAAAGGAATGGAAAAGACGATTAAATAAAGGGGAAGAAAATACAGAAAAAAAATACAGGCAAGAAAAAAGACAACAAAGGAGAGGAAGCAAAAAGACAAGAAAAAGAAAGACAAGAAAAAGAACAAAGAGAAAGAAAAGAAAGGAGGGGAAGGAGGAGAGAAAAGGTGTGTTGATGCAATATGAAGAAAGGACTGAACAGGTGGACCCGTTGGAAGAAATGCATGCTGGGTTCTTTGTGGTGATGTTGCTGCTTCAGTGTAGCAACAAGAGAAAGAAGACATGAATTCATCCTCTCTGGTGTTTAATGATACAAACGATAAAACCACAACTTAGCTAAAGATGCTTTAATTTGAGAGGTACAAACTTGTTCTTCATTTAACAGAAGAAGACAAAGTTCTCAGACGTGAAATGTTTGAGAAAAGCAGGAAAATTGTCTAAAATTGACAAAATGTTGATTGAAATCTGGAACTATCTAGTCAAAGTTGATCAAACATCAGGAATTATTTCAATGCTTTCAAGTTTCAGTACTTGACAGGTTTCAGTACTCATGTTACAGTACATTTACTCAAGTACTGTACTTAAGTGGAATTGAGGTACTTGTACTAGTAATAGTAGTAATTCCATTTCACGCTACTCCATACTTCTACTCCCCTACATGTCAAAGGGAAATATAGTTTTTACTCAACTACATTTATTTTTTGAATGCAGGACCTATAAGTAGTATTTTCATTCTGTGGTATTACTACTTGTAGTTCTTCCACCACTGTCTATGTCTATCTACTGATGTACTAATGTTTAATATGATATGACGTAGGTGGACGGCTCACTGATGATTGGCTCCATTTAAAATGGACGAGCAGGATGAAAGGAATAACAGAGCAGATGGGGTTTGTCTGTCTGTCCGTCTCTCATTTCATACATCGCTCTCTCATCACATCTACATCTACACCCCTTTATGTCCACAGGTCTCCCTGCATCTCCCACTTGTTGCGTCTCTCTTTCGGCACATGATGCCCACCACCACCACCTCTCTCCCTCCACTCTACACCCCCGCTGCTGAATGAGGAAACATGTGTGTGTGTGTGTGTGTGTGTGTGTGTGTGTGTCTTTGTTTGTGTACGAGTGGATAACATGTGGGTGCATCCAACTGCACCGCCGAGAGAGTGGCCGAGTCTTTTTCTCTGCGGGGGTGTGAAACAACATCCATCGGCGTGTTTTGCGTTGTGTTAAAATACTGCGTGCCCACACACACACACACACACACACACAAACACACACCTGTTATGAGATGCACATGCCAGAATTCACATATACAATTTGTATTCATTGTTTGTTTTAGAGTCTGAAATCACACCTCTATCACAGGAGGCCTTTGACTGGACTAGAGCGCCTCAATCTGGGTGTAAATTAGTAAATCAATGCTGGGCTGTTCTATAAATAGAATAGAATAGAATAGAATATGTATCTATGAAACAGTATTTCTTCTTTGTAAACATAATTCAGTTTTTCTTTTTATTTCTTCCTTTAGATACTTTTCTTTAATTTTATTGCCTATTTCTATTTTTATATTCTAATTTAAATATTTTAATATCTAATATATTTTCTGAGAGTGTAGTACAGTTGTTACGCTACGTTGTTACGCTACGTTGTTACGCTACGTTGTTACGATACGTTGTTACGCTACGTTGTTACGCTACGTTGTTACGCTATGTTCTTATGTATGTTCGTATGTTCTTCCATTATGTTGTTTCATTACATAGTTAGGTTGTTAGTTTTGTTGTTAGTTAGGTTGTTATGTTACATTGTTAGTTATATTGTTAGTTTTTAGTTACGTTGTTGCGCTACGTTGTTGCGCTACGTTGTTGCGCTACGTTGTTGCGTTATGTTGTTACATTACGTTGTTACATTACGTTGTTACATTACGTTGTTACATTACGTTGTTACATACATTGTTAATGTATTATTGGTTTAGAAACGTCGACATTCAACAAATCCACTGGCTGGGTTTGTGTAGCATGAATAAGACTACAACTGCATTATATTGTGCAATTCTGAATTGGTGACAAATAAATCCTCAAAATCCATTCTATTCTAATAAAATCTATTTCATATATAGAATTCTTGACTCTTGCTGTACTCGTTTGTCTTTGTGCACCAGAACACAAAGACAAATTCCTTGTATGTGAAAACCTGCTTGGCAATGAACCTGTTTCTATTTCTGGATATAATAGAAGGCAACACACACTATTTTTCCTGTGATTACAATCTGCAAATTGCAAATGCACAAACTAATCATGCAAACATTTACCAGCAAGACGTGCACAAGGGCAAACAAAAGCAGCATTTGCCTCCTCTGAATCAATATGGAGCTGAAGTGTATCCGTCACAAGGTGTCCGTCCTTGATCTTCATCTCAGTGAAGAGAGTCAGTGAGTGAAAAAATGTCCTCTGTGTGATGAAATATGCATCAACTAAGCAAGTAGGCTGTGAAAGTGGTGGCAAAAGCGACACCGTGCTCTGCTTCCACATAAGGGTTTTTCAAAGCTCAATGATCCGGGGGCCGGCTGAAACATTAAAAAATGTCTCCCAGAACTGAATCTCTTAATCTGGAATTCATTTTTGTTTGGAGGTGGATTCTCCCTTTGCTCTGTAGTGTTTACATGTCTAAAAAAACTGACATCTTGTCCATCCCTGCGCGGCCTCTTATGCGGCGGCGGTGTTTAAATAGCTGTCTATATGTCAGCGGACATGTTTGAACTGGATTGCCGGCCTCTCTGTGGATCTCCTCCTCGATCCGCTCCTCTGACCACTTTTTTGCTCGGCTGTTTCGGGAGCGCTGCTGCAGCTATTTTTGGAGAGAGTAGTGGGAGGCTGTGGTCACACCTTCTTACAGGATGCAGGTAGAGAGCCATTTAAATTGAGTGTCTCTCTCTCTTTGACAATGTGTTCTTTTCTCCTTCATACTCACAAGTACAGAAGCCAGCGTACATACAAATACATTTTCTGTGTACATTTGTGCATACACTATACATCCATCTGTTACTGTGTGTGTGTGTGTGTGTGTGTGTGTGTGTGTGTGTGTGTGTGTGTGTGTGTGTGTGTGTGCTGCCGAGAGAACACAGGGAGGAAAGAGCAATGCGGTAGCTATGGAGTCGTATCCATGGTGCCGTAACTATGGCAACAAAGCTTGGAAAGCTAGTGACTTAATTGACATCTCTGAGTCGCTCCGGAGCCGTGATCCAGAATAGCAACCCTTGACACACTAATGTTTTCTTCCACATGCCAGACAACACTCACGTCATTAATGAGGTTGCTAACAAGTTAATCAATATCCCTTATTGTTTCCTGCCCTTCAGGACAATGTGTGTGTGTGTGTGTATGTGTGTGTTTACATGGGTTTGAGTTAATCATTGATGGCAAAAAGGACAGAAACAAAGTCACAGAGGAGGAGAAAATGAAATAAATGACATTTAAGGACAGAGACTACAGGCAAGAATAGTATGTTTGTCCATGCACTGGTCAAATGCACTGGTCTTCTTTTAGACTAGTGGAAAGAAAAACATCCAAAAATACACATTCAGGTGTTTATTTTACTACTTTGTCTGTTTGCATCTGTAGATTTCTCCTAAATTCACCAAAAGTTACCATTAGATAATGCCTCATTTGCATATTTAAACGTCACATTTCAGAAGACTTGTAATACAAAAAAGAATCGTCTTAATGTGAGTAATGAACTGGTGAAGATTCATGGTGATATCTATGAGTTTATTTTTTGACCCTATTCACCTGTAGAGTCTTCTAAATGTCTGTAGTTTAACTAAACATCTCTTTAAAGGACGCTTTCTCTAAATTACTTTTTTCTCAGACTCCAGAAATCTCCACTTCAGTAGCTCTTACACCAAACTTTACACTTTCACTCCTCTCTATGTTCTGAAGCTTTCGACAGAGGGTTTGTTCACACATCATTCAGAGACTTATTTAGTTAGTACTAAAAACATGGAGGAAATTTATCCAAAATTCCCTCTGTATAATGCATCATTTGAAAAATGTAAAAGTAAAATTTTGGAAAACTTTTAATACAAAAGATAATTGTCTTAATGCAAGTAATCCACTGGGGAAGTTTTATGGTGACATCTCTTAGTTATTACCTGTAGTGTCTTCCCTTAAATGTGTATCAGTTCATCATTTATAAGGAAAAGAACAGAAACAAGAGGAGGAGAAAACTAAATAAATGTAGTTTAAGGTGAATGATATCAACATAAAATGACTTACAGAGTCCATTGCAGCTTCTGGTTCTTGATTGAGTTGTAGAGCGCCTGCAGAGGAAAACAAGAAAATCACATTTTCAGACAAATATGTTTGCAGCTACGGTTCAGCTGATCACATCTTACAGGTGTACTGTGGTTTTCTGTGAAAGCTGCACAGTAAGCAAGACGGCTTCATTCAATAAATCTTACTCAGAGAAATGCCATCCCTCCCCTCGCTGCTCATACTGCCCTTTTGCCGGAGCTTAACTCGTTTTCTTTTTGCCAAACAATCCATCAATCATCCAATCAGTCGACGACCACAACATCAGTTACAAAGCCATTATCTGCCGAGCACCCGGCCTGTCGATTGACGGACCTGCAAATCAATCGGCCCGATAAATAATTTAGACATTGACGCAAACGCATCGACCAGCGAGAAGCAAAATTAAGTTACAGCTCAAGAACATGAAGACCAAAAAAAAACAAACAAACAACTAAATCGATGAAAACTGAAAACAGGAAAAAGACATTAGTAAACAACTTTGGGCTAGTCGGACAAAACATTTTGAAGTACGACGTCGTGATGGACATTTTTCAACATTTGATTTTAAAGAGTAAATGATCAATTCAATCAATAGACAGATTAATGAATGATAACACTCATTAGTTGCAGATAGGAGCAGTGGTTGATAATCTATTATTGGTAAAATACCACATTGTACATTAAGATATAGTATTATAATAAGATAATATACAGTGAAAACCTCTTGCTGTGATCACGTCTCTCTGGGTCAATCTGAATCTAATCGACATGTGTACATTTATTACATAAATATAAGTAATGAAATAGATTTTTATTGACGGTTTTAGAGGTTTTTCAAATGACTGTACAAATTAAATTACTGTACTGTGTATAGTTCAAATACACTATAATACAGTAGAGCACTGTATATAAAGTATAGTTTACTGTAGTTTCAATTATAATCAGGCTATGGCCTAAAACAGTATTGTGCTGTTTACAAAACGTTTTTTACAGGCCTGAAAATAATCTGTAGGCCATCAATGCCTAATAAAAAAATAATGTAAATTGTGTATAAGACACTGCATTCCAACTACTTTATTATTCAGCATACTATTTAAACAGCAGTTGTAAGGGGATGATTCTCTCATTCAGCTTTTTGATCCATATAAACAGTGAATCTCTGTATTTTGTGTAGAACACGTTAATCTGTAAAGTAACAAGTACAGCAATTTTTAAAAATGTAAGATGTGTGAAACAAAGTAGCAGTGTAGAAGTACAAAGTAACATCAAATGAAAACACTGTACAAATGTCGTGTAAAATCAATTTAGAAAGAGTTTCTGGATAAAATCACCAGACAGGAGTGTCGGTTTTTGGCAAAGCCATCAAATGAAATACCTGATAAATCAAAGTAAAACTCATATAAAAATCCATATTGCTATAAAACAGCTCTGCTCAATGATTTGCAGCTTTTGTCTATTTTAACCAGACATACTGTAATACTGTGGAGGGATAAGTCATGTTTCTGCATGTTGGTTTAATTTCTACAAACTTTATTTAGGTTATCTTGATGTTTCTTTGTATTCATTCCAACTTGTTAGTGATTGGATTCCCTTTCACGTCTTTGCACCAGATTTTCTTTTTTATCGTTATTTTTGGGGTCATTGTTTCCTCTCTCTGGAAGAAAAAAAACCTCTTTTACTTCCATTATCATCAAAATGTATCAACACTAAAAAAGAAAAAGTAGCAGCAGGGAGAATAAAAGAGTTTAACGAGGGAACTGGAAGGCTTTAGAAATGCAGCACATTGGGCTTCAACTTCCTCGAAATCTGAAACGACAATCAAGACCTGTGGACGATTTCCAGCTACTGCAGACCGGACACTCTAAGACACAGATGGAGGCCGCTGATAGACAGCAGTGACAGCAGAGGTGATGAAGAGGACACTTAAAGGCTCTTCATCACCACCTCCTTCACCTCTGAATTCCTTGCGGACCGGTCGCCATCTGTACTCTCCAACCGCAACCATAATTGCCACAAGAGGGGGAAGAGACCGCGCTCTCAGCTAAAATCGATCATTTCCCATTACGTTCCTTTGATCGAAGAGCTGCCACTAATGGTCCTCACTTGGATTCTTGCTGTTTTAGACTTCCAACCTATCATGAATATGATTTTGTTGCATTGTGACTTTTAGTCGAATGAAATTGGATTTATAATGGGGTTTGATTCGGCGTGCCTAATCAGGTTCATTCCCAGAGTTTTCTAATCAGAAATACTCCCATGAATATTAACGACCATCCAGACTTAGTTCTGGTTTCCATCAGCCTACTGTAAATATCTTAGCATTCAAACTAAATGTGCTCATACATTTTAATAATCACACACGAGAAATACAGCTGAGCTTCTCAGAGTCGGACGGTTTTAAAAGTGGAAGACAAACTGCTTCTGTAGCACAAATCTGGTCAACATCAAATATTAACGGTGAATTTGTAAGCTGGACAAGGTTTACTGATGTTCAACAACAGCAACATATATTCTGTCTCCAGTCCATCATGTGTGAGGGAAGAAAAGTGCTTCATTTTCAAAAGATGTGACAATAAAACAAAACTCTGGCTAGATTTACCCTGCAGCCAAACATTAGTTATGTATGAATTAATATGTATACAGTGAGTAATAGAGCTGTGGCTGATTATTGATTCATCTGCAGAATATTTTTTTCATTAGGTTTATAAAATGTTCAAAAACTGCTAAAAGGTGACTATACAAAATTGCTTGTTGTCCGACCGATGGACCCGAACCTAAAACATAGTTTCTTATCACGTAACAACCCGTTCTCACTCTCAACCCGTCAAATACCGACGTTTGGTCAGTGGCCCTCGCCGTCTGATACCGACGCACCTTTTAGTATCTGTATGAGATGAACTTAAGCCTCGGTTATACTCCCAAACGGACGCATACACGGACCACTGCATACTCAACGGACGCATTGTGGTTCTATTAGAGGACGCCTTCCACTACAACCACAGCAGATCACTGCGCTTCCACTTGTAGCTTGGTCTTAACTAGTACTTTAGTTGCCTAAACCTAATAAAGTACTTTTGTTTGCTAAACCTTAACAAGTACTATTGTTGAGCACAATACCATCTTCTTTCATGGGACGTTTTTCTTGTGATTAATGTATAATTATACATATATTTCTATATTTCACCCAGGCCAAAATGGGACAGATTTAGTGTCAATGAAACTGTGTTCCAGCTGAGTTTATTCCTGAAGAGCATTTTTCACACTCTGTAAATGTGAATCCTAAGGGAACACAACAGAATCAACAGCAGAGGGGCTCTGTGGATTTAGAGATAGACGAGGAAGGTCTTAAAAAAGGAAAGAAAAGGTAGACAGATGGAGGTGGAGTACAGAGTCAGAGTCATTCAGTCTGCAGGCTCACTGAGACAAGGATGGATGTTTGTCACCTTCACCTAGTTGCTTCATCAACGTCACCGAGTGCCAGCGAATGAGAGCCATTAGCCTTGAGTGGTGGCTTTACACAAGGTGTACTGAGCTGGCACTCAAACGCTCCACACTCCATATGTGGACGTATACAAACTGCTTACGACATCAAAATCAATAATAAATACAATCCTAGTTTCAGAATATGTAACGTATAATGGTTTGTTGTGTTAGGATGAAGTAACCGTGGCTGCAATGATGAATCCACAACCTTCAGACCAACTATTAATCAATGTTATTTATGGTACAATATAATTTGTTATGACACGTGTCATGAAATAAAGAAATAATGATGAATCTCTGAGGATTCGTCTATTTTGAAGATGTGGCCTGGATGACTTGAAAAAGTAAAAAGAACTAACAGGAAATAACGGGGTTTTTTTTTGGTACCTTCCGCCTCTTTCTGGCCTGCGGGTGGTTCTGTCCGTCCTGAGCCTTCCCCAGCAGGTCTGGAAACACCAGGGGTTTGAGGGAACGCGAGCGCGGCGTTCTGGGATAGCGAAACGGGTCCATCATGCGGAAGTCCCTCCCGTAGCGCACGGTGCAAAGAGAGCGCGAGCGAAGGCGCCCCGCAGAGTGCAGGCTGTTAACACCGATCATGCTCCAGAGACGCTGGACATTCAAAAAAATAATCTGCCCCCAATGATTCAGTCTTCAATTTCTTCAAAGTCCAGCAGGAAAAAGAAGTTGATCCAAAGAGAAAAAAGAAGTGGGCTGGTCTGATCTGGATGCTGTCCAGTGTGCCAACAGACAGCTGGAGGTGAATTCAGCTGTTACTGGAAGCAGCCGGTGATCAGTGGAGACATCAGACTGCTGTCAGTGACGATCAGCGGGCATCAAACCCCCAACGGTCTCGCCCCCCTGAGTGTCTTGATCAACGCCCACCAGGCAACACCGGGGTGCCCACATGACGCTGAATTATTGATGAGGCAGCCATGTATTATACATGTACAGAAACCAATTCTTTCGCTGCGACTTTAAAGGAGGCGAGGCGACGATAAAATCCAGAGCTTCTCCTCTAAATGCGACCGCTCAGGAAGCGGTTTCAGAGGCGAAGTGTGGAGGTGAACGACGCGCGGTCTCAGCGGGATGCGAGCCTCTGCCAAGTTACCCCAAAGGTGACACCTGTCCAGCTGCCACCTTTTAGCGACGACACAATCCTTAAAACCTGCACACACACACACACACACACACACACACACACACACACACACACACACACACACACACACACACACACACACACTGACACACACTGACACTCTCGCAGATGGTATAAAACACTGGCAGAGGTGTGAACGGACAGCCAGCGTGAAACAGATGGGCGCCAAATGCGTAAAAATCAAGAAGTAAAAAAAATTAAAAAAAACACACACACAGTAAATACAAACGCACAGTTCGGCTAAAAGAAACACACACACACACACACACACACACACACACACACACACACACACACACACACACACAGTAGAGGGAGATACGGAGGGGTGGGAGGGAAGGACGGCCGCCTTCGGACTTCAGAACAGAGAATCCAAAAGAGCCAGCTCCATTTCGTCACAAGCCCCAAAAACGAGACGTAAAGAAAAAAGAGGCGGATTGTTGAAGAATCAGATATTTGAACGTTCCTGTTGCTCCCTGCGTAAAATGGATACCATCAGTTTGACAGTCAGATTATCTCACTCCTTCTTCCTCCTGATCTCTCTTGTCCATGTGTGGAGGTCCGCTGTCATGGTTTTGCACCCCCCCCCAACCCTTTCCTCTGTGATCCACTTCTCTCAGTCTGTATTTCCTCTCAGACTCCCTTTGGTTTCAGTCTCTCCCCATCGTACGTTCCGCGGTTGTGGGTGTTTTGGGGGGGAGAAGAAAAAAAAACGCCGCTGATGTCTCTCATGCCTTCCTCGTCTTTGCGAGTGTGTGTGTGTGTGTGTGTGTGTGTGTGTGTGTGAGTGGATGTGTGGATGCCTCGTTTATCTATCTATCTGTTGCAAACGTCCAATCCCGCGCTTCCCTTCTCCCTGCTGCGGAGGAGGAGGACGAGGAGGAGGAGGACGAGGAGGAGGAGGAAGAGGGGGAGAGGAAAGGAGAGAGCTGGATGCCTGAATCGCAGAGCGCAAAACGAAGCTGATAGGAACGGTGCTCAGCCTCTCTGCCTCCCTCTGCTTTCGCTTCGTCAATGCGTACCTCCTCCCCTCCTTCCCTCCCTTCTCTCAGTCATCGCCAGCAAATCACAGTCTGCCTCTTCCACACACACGCACACACACACCTACACACACACACACACACACACACACACACACACACACACACACACAGCGGCATTCGAGGTTACACACACATGCACGTTTTTTTAAAAATATACTCGCAATGGCAAATTAGTATTCTGTGGTAGTCTTGTGGGAGAGAGACTGGTGAGGTGAGGGGAGGATACCAGGTGTGTGTGTGTGTGTGTGTGTGTGTGTGTGTGTGTACTGCCACGAGTTAAAGGAGTAGTTCAACATGTTGGGAAGAATGCCGATGAGCTGTCTGTTAATGTCAGAGTTCCAGTGAGGGTGTGGTTAGCTTAGCTTAGCATAAAGGCTGGGCGCAGAGGGGACACAGCTCGCCTGAATCAATGAATCAACATGTTGGTTCTTGTTTGTTTTTAACCATCACACAAACAGAAATGTTTTTCTGGCAGAGCATTCCACAGGCTTGGTGCTACTGCCTCAAAAGCGGGCGGGTGAATAGGGGTGAAGTAGATCAGCTTCATATGTAGGAGCATGACCGTGTAGACTAGTGCTCTGTAAATGAGAGTGAGAATTTTAAAGTGTATCCTAAATGCTACAGGGAGCCAGTGGAGAGGTGGGAGTATGGGGGTGATGTGACACCGTCTATTTGTCCTAGTGACTAATCTGGCGGCAGCGTTTTGGATTACCTGCAAATGGTTAAGAGCAGCTACACTGAGTGATGAGAAAAGTGTGTTACAGTAGTCGATGCGTGAAGAGATGAAGGCGTGTATGATCATCTCTAGTTCAGGTGTTGATACTACAGATCTCAGTTTGTTGATATTTCTTAGGTGGAAGAAACATGATCTGGACAGCTGCTTAACATGGGGGTCAAACGACATGAATAGATAAAAAATAACCCCTAGATTACGCAGCTTGCAATGGGCAGCAGAGGAGAGTGGACCAATACTGTGCTTGATCGTCAAGACAAACTCATCTGGTGCAATAACTAGAAACCTCTGTCTTATTGTTGTTAAGTTGTAAGCAGTTTTCTGCCGTCCAGTCTCTGATAGCATTGACACAGTCCAGGAGCCTAGTTAATGTGAAGGCCTCGCTGGGTTTGAATGACAGATGGAGTTCGATATCATCTGCATATAAATGATAGGCAACATTGTAACTTTTTATAATCGGTCCCAAAGGTAATAAGTAAAGGGAAAATAACAGAGGCCCCAGAACCGAGCCCTGCGGTACACCACAAGACAGTGGCGAGGTGAGAGACACAAAATCACCCACAGGGGGCGACTCCTCTGGTTGTATAGAAGTCCAGGTCTCTACCAGAGACGTATATGGCACCTCTATGTCACTCCTCCTCTGTCCAAATATGGTCACTTCCTGTTCACTGGTTGCAAAATAACAAGATGGTGACTGCCAAAACGCCAAACTGAAGGCTTCAAAACATCAGTCCATGAAACCAATGAGTGACAGCACGATGACTACGTCCACTTCTTATATACAGACTGTTTGATACCCATGATGTGAATGGTAGCTGTTTGTTCATCCCACTGTAGTGCTCATACAGCAGTTATTGTCCCACCAACACCATCAATGCTAAGCTACTGTCTCGACGAATGAATCCCTTGTTAAGACAAAATTATTGATTAAAGCCGCTTTAAAGCACAGACATGAGACATTTTGTGTCAATCTCTCTCATAGAAAGAAAGCAAATGAGTGTAAAATTGTTCCAAAAAGTTGAACTATTCCTTTAAATGCACTACACACAGGCACAGTTATTCAACCATATTCACACTTTTCCTTTTAGTCTGCTCAAATGCCTCTGATGATTAGTGTGTTTGTGATTTAATGCATCCTAAAGAGCCTCACAATAACCAGCTATATGCCCACACACACACACTACTTTATCACAGTGCTTGGCATTTCTGAGCCATTATGAATGTTTAACCTCAAAATGTCCAAACAAATCATGAAAAGAGCACTTTAAGTGCCATAAAGAAACTGACATGGAGCCAGATCTTCAAATCCCTCTCAAGGGTTAGAACCACCAGACAAATTAACAAAAAACAAACGACGACAGAAGTGAAAGCAGCAAAGAAAAAAGTTTTGGATAATAGATGAAAACCTCGTGGAGAGAAAGAAGTACACTGCAGTAAATCTGCACCGCTGACCAATAACAAGCCTCGACAGAGCTGACCTTTAAATGAATGGAGAAACTATCGTTAGCTGTGTTAAACAATTTCTACCGAACGGAGTATAAACTGTTACACAAAAGAGGAATTGTGTGCAGACAGTTATGAGGAAGGAGTTGATGGTACAAATACGTTGTTTGAACACACTGTAAAGGAAACATACCAAAGTATTTAAGTATTATCAGCAAAACATAGTTATCAGTAAAGTGCTTTACTGTTAAAATATTCCTGCTACATTAATGTGTTTCAATTTAACTCCTTTATATCCTGTTGGCTAGTTTAATCTACAGCAATGCATCATATTCTATAGTACAGTAAAAAGTACAATATTTACCTCTGAGATGTAGTGAAGTAAAAAGTACAATATTTCCCTCTGAGATGTAGTGAAGTATAAAGTACAATATTTACCTCTGAGATGTAGTATAAAGTACAATATTTACCTCTGAGATGAGTAAAAAGTACAATATTTACTTCTGAGATGAAGTAAAAAGTACAATATGTACCTCTGAGATGAAGTATACAGTACAATATTTACCTCTGAGATGTAGTACAGTACAAAGTACAATATTTACCTCTGAGATGTAGTACAGTATAAAGTACAATATTTACCTCTGAGATGTAGTATAGTATAAAGTACAATATTTACCTCTGAGATGAAGTATACAGTACAATATTTACCTCTGAGATGTAGTACAGTACAAAGTACAATATTTACCTCTGAGATGTAGTGAAGTATAAAGTACAATGTTTACTTCTGAGATGAAGTAAAAAGTACAATATTTACCTCTGAGATGAAGTATACAGTACAATATTTACCTCTGAGATGTAGTATAGTATAAAGTACAATATTTACCTCTGAGATGTAGTGAAGTATAAAGTACAATATTTACCTCTGAGATGAAGTATACAGTACAATATTTACCTCTGAGATGTAGTATAGTATAAAGCACAATATTTACCTCTGAGATGTAGTGAAGTATAAAGTACAATATTTACCTCTGAGATGTATTTGTCCTCTCTTTTCTCTTCCTAACTTGTTGTTTTTAATATTTAATGTTGCTAAACCTTTGCATAATGAACTGCACCTGTGTGTTTGTTTGAGACCGACTGACAGACTCGTCCCAGCCTTCCTGCTCTGTCTTTCCTTCTTTTTCTAAATTTAAAACGTCATAATAAAAGTTTAATGTTAGCAGGGACTTAAAACCGTCCCTCCCTCATGACCGGAGTCTTGTCTGTTTGACGTGGACGCGATGGCGAGCTGTGACTCCACCAGGAGGGAAGACAAAGGAACATCAGTGAGTCGGAGGAGGAGGAGCAGACCTTTGACTGCAAAACCCCAAACAATCTGCGTCAAGACGACAGCCTGTTACAGGAGGAGGTTGCTGTCTGTCTGTCCTCGTATCCCCCCTTATACTCAGCTCGTGGCTTGAAGCTCGGATCCCAGCAAAACCACCAAAGGTGCCTCAGGAAACCACTTTAACCCCGAGTTACCCAGCCGACTGCGCGACCTGCTCCCCTAAAGCAAGCCAACACACCGGTGAAGAGCAGCGCCGGGTGTTTTTTTTTGTTGTTACCTCGTGCCCTCTCTCAGTTTTCCCATCTGCTGTCAGTCTCTCTTCCCACTCAATATTTCACATCCTGTCTAAATCTCTCCCCCTGTCCCTGGTGGAGAGTCCAGACAGCTCGTGGGGGGGGGGGGGGGATAGAGGGGGAGAGTATCCTCACCCTCTCGTCTCCGCTGACCTCAGCAGCTGTCTCTCCTTCACACTCTATCTTTCTCTTAACACTACGTCTCGCTCTGCCCCTTCCGCTTCAATAGCACTACATTTATATATATATATATATATATATATTTTACTTTTTTATTTTTAGAGTTAGAGCGTGTGCTCTGCTGCAGCCGTGAGCTGTTTGGTGTTTGTTTCACTGCAGAGATTCAATCATTTTAAAGCATAAATCCGGATTAAAAACTTTAGTTCACCGTAGATTTTATCAAACAAACAGGAGGAAATAGAGCATTTGTTGGGGACTATTTTCAGCGGCGGATGAATCCACAGTTGGTGCTCTATAGTGAGTATTTGTGGCAGCAGGACGGTGTTTGTGTGATTGAGTCAGAACAAACTACAGTGTGTGTGTTCATGGTGATGAAGGAGCAATAGTGAAGCTCACTGATGTGTTTTTAATGGAGCTCTATGGCTCAGAGGAAGAACATCTCTCACACACACACACACACACACACACACACACACACACACACACAATACTTGTTAGTAGATACACTCTCTGTTGGTTTTGGTTTATAAAAGCTGATCTGGAGCAGTTTTTAAAGAAGAGCATTCATTATATTTTCATGGAGTTTAATGTGACGGCTCTCCAGCATGAATAAAGCAACATTCCTCTATGAAGAGGAAGAGGAGAGGACAAAAAGATGTTGTTCAGCTCGGTAGTGAAAATAGACCAAATGTTTTGTTAAAAATTGATTTTTCTGCTGAGTGTTCAAGCAGCCCTCCTCGGAGAGGACAACCAGATCCTTTACTTCAGTAAAAGTACTGATACCACACGATAAAAATACTCTGTTACAAGTAAAAGACCTGCATGGAAAATGTTACTAAAGTATTAGAAGTAAAAGTATCATCTATTATTATGATACTATTATATATTATATCTGATACGTATGTATAAAATTAGGGTTTAATTGCGAATAATGATTATTTTCATTATGGATTAATCTGCTGATAATTTTCTCCACAAATAGATTGATTGTTTGGTAGTGAGAAATATTCGTCACAATTACCCAGAACCCAAAGCGACTCCTTCACAATGTTTGTTTAGTCCAACAAACAGTCCATACCTCAACTTTATTAAAAGATCATTAAAATAATCTTCTGTCAATTAACTAATTGTTTCTGCTGCAGTTTTACATTTCCAAGGGAAGGAATTTAAGTTTGTGACACCTAACACCAAGACCTGTATAAAACCCTTTGTATAAAATCATGTGTATTGCAGTGATACTCCCTCTCTGAATGTGTAAATCAGTAATGATGTGAGTAAAAAGCAGCCTCTGTCTTCCGGTTTCCCTCCCTCCTCACACGTGACCTGCACGTCTTCGCTGATGCCGGCGAGCTGTGGTGCTAAATCTCCCGTGCAGATTTCAGACACATCGGTAGCTGCTTCCAGAACAGACAGCGGCGTCACATTCAAGACAGATTTCAAATAAGCCATCCGTCTTTCCACCTTCACCGTCGGTGCTGCAATCGATACCATCAGTGCACCTAATTAACTGTTTGAAGAGCGGCGGTTCGGGGCGTCTTGATTGAGCCGTACAACATTTTCATTTCAGCAGAATTTGTTCTCCTGCTCTAATGCGGGCTGGTAACCTACTTCAGTGTCTCATTAGCTCCCACTTCAAGCTGTAAGCCCTGAGCGGTACTGAGGAGAGAGAGAGAGAGTGAGAAGAGTGCAAACCTATGCATCTCTGAGCCTCACAATAAAAGGAGGAAAGTTTCCTCTAAAGCACTAACTTGGGCCAGCGGCCAGAGCTTCCCATCCTGCAGGGAGCTGCGGTATAGCTGTGTGTTTCCCATGCAAGCTGGTTCAGAGGAGCATGAAGTGGTTATGAAGGCTTAAAGGCTTATTGTGGCGTTGGGACCACGGGTTTTTAATCATTTCTTTTTTTTTTGTGGTAATTGCCCAAACAGTCAGCCACTCATCAGTTATGAACACCGCAGTGCTGCAAAAGGAAAAAGCAGCTGACAAAGTCTTTGACAAGAAATGAGGAAGCAAGCGAATAAATAGAATACAGAGGTGGAGAAATTACGCAGTGTGTCTTCTGGCTCACATTACGCTTACAAGGAACACTTGTTTTAGTATCAATCTCTAGTTTCAAGTCTAAAGCATAGTTGTTTCTCCCTGTTTCATGTCTTTGTGCTAAGCTAACGGTCTCTTGGTTGTAGCTCCATATGTAACCAGCAGACATGAGAGTGGTATTAATCTTCTTATCCAACTGTAAATCTCCTCAAATGCCAAGCAAGCTATTCCTTTAATACATGATGAGACTTGTTTTTATAATGTTGTCCATCGTCTCTATCGGTAATTATAACATGGCACTCACTACAGTAACTGATCAGATCTGTGAATGTGGCCACAAAACTACAACAAAGTCCAAGAAACACATCGTCAGTTTAAGCTGACTTTGGGTAATCATTTTACAGTTCGTCTTTGTTTTCTACCTGGATATCTGAGCAGTCTTTGCTTTCCTTGACTGACTTGTTTTTACAGATGTCACCGTGTTCCCAGATTGGTTCATATCATGGTAATAGAAGATAAGACCTGGGTTGTAATGAACCAGAATAATCCTGGGCCTTCAATCATGTCAAACACAGGACTACCTACTTTGCATATAACAGCTTTGTGATTTAGAATGAATGTTTTACTGGGTTGTTGACTGGCTTCTGTGCTCGGATTACGAGCCGCCCTGTCACAGCTCCGCTCACTGACCGTCCGGTGTTGCAAACTGCGGGAGGAAATGTCCTCTGGAGTGCATTAAGATAGTTTATTGCCTCATTATGAACCCTGGAACGAGGACACGCTGATTGAGACAAACAAGCATCAGCACTTGACCGGACATGTGCGCTGTGCTGTACGTACAGTACACTCTGTCCGACCTGCATCCATCCTGTTGGTGGTGGGATGTGGTGACGTGCACACCTATTAGCTCTGTCATTCTCCTATTTTAACGTTTAATTCAATTTAATTTAATGTCAAACTCATATTTCACTGAGCTATAGTCACCGTTATCTGTTTAACTGCAATAAACGGATAAAAGGGATGCCGAAATTACTACGTAATGATGCAGACCTGCAAAAAAGTCTGAATTCGTGCTTTGTCCGGTCTGTTCGCAAGACAACAAGCAAACAACTTTTAAAATGCTTGTTTTATGGATCGATCCGTGCTAGGCTATGCTAACGTTGCTCACTGGTCTATGGTTTATACACACAGGTTTGTCCTGTCTCTGTACTAATATGAGGCATGACAACTATATAAGAGGTCATACCTTTATTTTTAAAGCAGCTGTAATCAATATGTTTTTAG